>NC_041387.1:288057399-288197656 GCF_002162155.2 Triticum dicoccoides | reverse complement strand
TTCGCTCTTTTTTTTTGTTTTTTTTTGCGCTCTCTTTTTTTTTGCGCTGCTTTTTTTTTTGCGAAAAATCACTATAATGGCGAGTGTCTCAAAACTCTTCCTAGCTCAAACTGACAGGATGGGCACGAAATTTTTTCGACCAATTTTTTTTTTTCGGCTGCCCGGACCCAAAAACTGGAAACGGGTCAAAAAAAACTTCCTATAATGGCACCTGTCTCAAAACACTCAGAAACACCTAAAAATAGGATAGCCAGAAATTTTTTCGAAAAATGCGTTTTCGAAAAATTTTGGGCCTAAACGGAGCGTGGCTACCCGACTCTTTTTTTTTTCCCGAAACCTACTCCGGCAAGGAAACACGAATCGGAATCTAGATGGATCCCGAAAACAAACCTAATAAGCAAAGAACTCGGATTGGTGGTGGATATATGGTGGTGGTATATGGCAGCGGTGGTAGTATATGGATATGGATCGGTGGTGGTATATGGACACGGATTGGTGGTGGTATATGGATACGGATTCGGTGCGGTGGTGGTAGATGGCAGGGGCGATGATGATGGTGCGGCGGCGGCATGACAACTTATGACCAGAACTCGAAACTCTAAAAGACTAGACTCTAAGACCAGCAACTAGACACGACGATGCAACCGCAAATTCAACAAAGCAAAACCCTAAAAAGATTATGCAAGGCTCAGATTGGTTCGGATATGATGAACTAACCCTAAAAAAAAAATTTTGTGGCTTTTTCGTGGACTATAGGTATGAAGAGCAGACTCGATCTAAACTACTAAAAAACTGTAAAATCTCACCGAGCAACCTGGAAATCTGATACCACTTGATAGAGGCAAAGGTGTCCCGTCTTTTGATGAGATGATGGATATCGCTTTGGTGGAAGTCGACTTTGACGATCCGACTACGAACGTGCGAGGACGTCGCGCCTTAGCAATCGCTAAACCAACTCCGAGAGGTTATTGACCACGCCGGAGCACGATCAACCTGACCACGAGGGTCTGTTTCCTGCGAGCAAACGAAGAACAAGCAAGAAACTAAGATTGCAATCTGGATATTGCGAATATAAGATGAAAGCTTTATTGATCAAGGTGGGGTTCTGTGACGCCTTTGTCTGGTCGTTGAACACAAACGAAGTACGCGAAGTTGCAGCTATGGCGAACTTTTAATCTAAACAAAACCCAAAGTCTAAACGATGCCCTAAGGGCTGTATATATGGAGGAAGAGGGGGGAATTTCGTGGCTCTTGGTGGAGGGGTCCGAAATCAACCCTATCTCTTGTTTCCCCACACATACGGACTCTAAAAATAGCCTATACTTATGTATTTCGAAATTACATGGGCCTGGCCCAATAATAAGGTGACGCAGCACCTAAAATAGCCTCGGGACGAAATTTATGAAGTGGCATCTTGTATATTTCGTCCAAGGCTTCATGCACCCATTATGGTGGCTTCAAAGTCCTGAAATCATCACTTGTAACTCCGTTCTTGTTTCCCTTGCGCATGCCATCATCTCCATGCTTGTTCTTGCTCCAATGTTCATCCTTCTCCAAGCTAGGCCCTTCATTTGTAAGCAAAACAAATGTATCCAATTTAGGCAGCATCATATTCTCATGAACATTAGAATCATTACCAAGAAACGAAAGTACCTGGTAATTTAGTTGGCGTGCACGAGCTCTAGTAACTGGTCCAGTATGTATAGCAGCAGGGGCTGTGGGTGTAACAATTGTATTGATGTCCTCATCAGTTGTTGTTGTTGTTGTTGGAGAGGTGCGTTAGCTGCAGCGGGTGGTGGTGGTGGAAGACGCGCGAGCAATTCATTAAACTTGTTATCGAGCTTTGTTTCGAACGTCTTCTCAAAGCCAGTGATCTTCTCCATGGCCTCTTCAAAATTGTTCAGCACATCTTGCACCTGTTCAGTCATCATTTGCTGAAACTTATCATGAAGCTCCTTGTTCGATAAATTCTCCCAGTCAATCTCGTCGGCTTGTGATCCTGGCATGGTTAGCAGCAATAGAAACACACAAGAATATGATCCTACAGACTACGAACAAGTGGTGGTGGTGGGTGTCACAAATCCGTCAAGCAAATCTCAAATTCTTACCAGTTCTTACCCAGCAGCAGGCGGTGATCGGCAACCGTTGTAGTCAAAAACTCTCAAAGCTTGGATAGAGCGATTACTAGGGAGAGTCAAACGCACGACGTAGATGTATGTGGAGCTGGGAAGGCTTATAATATGGTAGCAAAAAGGGTCAGCAATAATCAATTCAGAGATGCAAAGTTGAATAAACGCTCAACGACGGTACTGTGCTGGTCCTAGGCTAGACTGTGCTAGAGACGCGAGCCTAGAACACTAACAAAATCACGGCGCGGCACGTAAACAAGGGAAAAGCACACTCTGAATTTTTTTTTCGCTCTTTTTTCTTTCTTTTTTTTTGCGCTGCTTTTTTTTGCGAAAAATCACTATAATGGCGAGTGTCTCAAAACTCTTCCTAGCTCAAACTGACAGGATGGGCACGAAATTTTTTCGACCAATTTTTTTTTTTCGACTGCCCGGACCCAAATCTGGAAACGGGTCAAAAAGAACTTCCTATAATGGCACCTGTCTCAAAACACTCAGAAACACCTAAAAATAGGATAGCCAGATTTTTTTCGAAAAATGCGTTTTCGAAAAATTTTGGGCCTAAACGGAGCGTGGCTACCCGACTCTTTTTTTTTTCCCGAAACCTACTCCGGCAAGGAAACACGAATCGGAATCTAGATGGATCCCGAAAACAAACCTAATAAGCAAAGAACTCGGATTGGTGGTGGATATATGGTGGTGGTATATGGCAGCGGTGGTGGTAGCGGTGATAGTATATGGATATGGATCGGTGGTGGTATATGGACACGGATTGGTGGTGGTATATGGATACGGATTCGGTGCGGTGGTGGTAGATGGCAGGGGCGATGATGATGGTGCGGCGGCGGCGTGACAACTTATGACCAGAACTCGAAACTCTAAAAGACTAGACTCTAAGACCAGCAACTAGACACGACGATGCAACCGCAAATTCAACAAAGCAAAACCCTAAAAAGATTATGCTAGGCTCAGATTGGTTCGGATATGATGAACTAACCCTAATTTTTTTGTGTGTGGCTTTTTCGTGGACTCTAGGTATGAAGAACAGACTCGATCTAAACTACGAAAAACTGTAAAATCTCACCGAGCAACCTGGAAATCTGATACCACTTGATAGAGGCGAGGGTCCCGATCTTTCGATGAGATGATGGATATCGCTTTGGTGGAAGTCGACTTTGACGATCCGACTACGAACGTGCGAGGACGTCGCGCCTTAGCAATCGCTAAACCAACTCCGAGAGGTTATTGACCACGCCGGAGCACGATCAACCTGACCACGAGGGTCTGTTTCCTGCGAGCAAACGAAGAACAAGCAAGAAACTAAGATTGCAATCTGGATATTGCGAATATAAGATGAAAGCTTTATTGATCAAGGTGGGGTTCTGTGACGCCTTTGTCTGGTCGTTGAACACAAACGAAGTACGCGAAGTTGCAGCTATGGCGAACTTTTAATCTAAACAAAACCCAAGGTCTAAACGATGCCCTAAGGGCTGTATATATGGAGGAAGAGGGGGTGGATTTCGTGGCCCTTGGTGGAGGGGTCCGAAATCAACCCTATCTCTTGTTTCCCCACACATACGGTCTCTAAAAATAGCCTATACTTATGTATTTCGAAATTACATGGGCCTGGCCCAATAATAAGGTGACGCAGCACCTAAAATAGCCTCGGGACGAAATTTATGAAGTGGCATCTTGTATATTTCGTCCAAGGCTTCATGCACACATTATGGTGGCTTCAAAGTCCTGAAATCATCACTTGTAACTCCGTTCTTGTTCCCCTTGCGCATGCCATCATCTCCATGCTTGTTCTTGCTCCAATGTTCATCCTTCTCCAAGCTAGGCCCTTCATTTGTAAGCAAAACAAATGTATCCAATTTAGGCAGCATCATATTCTCATGAACATTAGAATCATTACCAAGAAACGAAAGTACCTGATAATTTAGTTGGCGTGCACGAGCTCTAGTAATTGGTCCAGTATGTATAGCAGCAGGGGCTGTGGGTGTAACAATTGTATTGATGTCCTCATCACTATCTCTTGTTTCCCCACACATACGGACTCTAAAAATAGCCTATACTTATGTATTTCGAAATTACATGGGCCTGGCCCAATAATAAGGTGACGTAGCACCTAGAATAGCCTCTGGACGAAATTTATGAAGTGGCATCTTGTATATTTCGTCCAAGGCTTCATGCACTCATTATGGTGGCTTTAAAGTCCTGAAATCATCACTTGTAACTCCGTTCTTGTTCCCCTTGCGCATGCCATCATCTCCATGCTTGTTCTTGCTCCAATGTTCATCCTTCCCCAAGCTAGCCCCTTCATTTGTAAGCAAAACAAATATGTCCAATTTAGGCAGCGTCATATTCTCATGAACATTAGAATCATTACCAAGAAACGAAAGTACCTGATAATTTAATTGGCGTGCGCGAGCTCTAGTAATTGGTCCAGTATATGTAACAGTAGGGGCTGTGGGTGTAACAATGGTATTGATGTCCTCATCACAAGCATCCCATGATATTCAACATTAGAGACCTTGTGTGGCTACACCTTCGCAAGGACCGCTTCCCCAACGAACGCAAGTCCAAGCTTCTCCCTCGAGCCGACGGACCCTTCAAGGTGCTAGCTTGCTACAACAACAACGCTTACAAGATCGATCTCCCACGCGACAAGTACAACGTGAGCAACATCTTCAACGTCTTCGATCTCTCCCCGTACCATGGTGATGAGGATTTCGATTCGAGGTCGGATCTCTCCCAAGGGGGGAGGAGATGATGCGGAGCATCCTACGGTCATCCCCATGGACCTACCTTCGTCTCATCAAGAGCCAAGAGGACCTATGACACGAGCACGAGCTAGAGCTCTCGAGAACGAGGTGACTTCTCTCCTTAGTGATATCACATATGATCCACACGAGACATGGCTACTACCTAAGTCCGATATACTATGCATGATTAGGTGTCAATAGGAACCTCCCGACGATGCACGTGAAGACCGACAAGCCGCCAACTCCATGGATGAAGAGAACCAACGGAAACGAGCAAGCTCACCTTCCAGGCCCCGGACATCCGGCCAAGGTCCTGGACATCCGGCCCCTGGAGCATCTTCATCAGCAACAGCCAAGCTGGCCAAGTCTACAGGGCCCGTACATCCCGCGTCCAGCCCGGACATCCGGCCTTAGCCCGGAAATCCGGCCAAAAGCCCAGAAATCCGGCGCCACGCACCAGGAACTACAAAAGCTTTCGCCTCCAGCCCGGACATCCGGCCGCCTCGCCCAGACATCCGGCCCCTCCGGAAGCTCCGGACATCCGGCCCGTCGCCCGGACATCCGGCCCCGCCTGTCTGCGCACAGTAAAGGGCCGAAGCCCATGTACCTCTTCGCCCCTAGTGATGTAGGGTAGAACCCTAGGAAGGACCTTTTCACACTTGGAGGAAAAAAAAGAGGGAAACCACAAGAACAACAAGAACACAAAGATGAACACAAGAGGCAATCACTCCAACAATTCCCGATTACACATTCACTAGGGTAACAACACAAGATCCACAAGTCACAAACACAATCAAAGGAAAGATACAATGGCAAAGTTCATCCCAAATCCAAAGGGAGAGGGGTCTTGATGGTAGTATTCTCCCAATGGAGGTCTTGAAATCCTCAAGGATTCTTCCCTATGGGGTCTTGATCCTCAAAGAGGGAAGGTAATGGAGCAAAGCTCACCAAGACCTCATCTAATACTTTGCTAACCCTAAACATGGTCCTAGGTACGGAATATATAGCCTTGGGGTCGAAGGAGAAGAAGGGGAGCCGAAGATGCAATCTCAACCGGCCATCCTGATAGAGGCAAAGGTGTCCCGTCTTTTGATGAGATGATGGATTTTGCTTTGGTGGAAGTCGACTTTGATGATCCGACTATGAACGTGCGAGCACGTCGCTCCTTAGCAATCGCTAAACCAACTCCGAGAGGTTATTGACCATGCCGGAGCACGATCAACCTAACCACGAGGGTCTGTTTCCTGTGAGCAAACGAAGAACAATCAAGAAACTGAGATTGCAATCTGGATATTGCGAATATAAGATGAAAGCTTTATTGATCAAGGTGGGGTTCTGTGACGCCTTTGTCTGGTCGTTGAACACAAACGAAGTACGCGAAGTTGCAGCTATGGCGAACTTTAATCTAAACAAAAACCCAAGGGAAAAGCTACTAGATGGATCTACTTATATAGGAGCAAGGGGTGGCGGCCAAGGAGGTGGGAGGACGTCCAAAGGCAGCCTAAAACTAACCCTAGGTTGTACAAGGCCAATGGGCCCAAGTGGAGGTGACGTAACACCTTTGGACTTGTAGTTTGACTCGGATTCCGCTGCAGCATCAGATTGTTTCGTCCATAAGTCAATGCTCCGCACGAATTTTAAGGTGAATCAAATTGGATTGGAAAGAGCACGAGATCTGCTTTCCAATAAAAAAAGAATCACCCAATTCGGAGTCCGTATGGAAAAGTTGTTGACGTTTTGAGTCAGGTATGTCTGTGCAGTCCGAATCTGAGTCCAGAACGTGAGAGACTTGGACTCTATCTTCTCTTGGGACAAAAGTAACGTGAGAGAACTTTTTGAACAGCAAATAAATATCTCTTTCTTCCTTATCTTCATATGTGGATTGTACAAATGTCACATACACCTGCAATTAGAGAAAACACAAAAGTGTGTGAAGTATTTTTGTTCTGGATAACATAAATAGATTATTGAATAGTTTGCACTAGAAATCACCTCACAAATATGCATGTATGCAATATTTTTGGTCATATCCAAGGTAGTCATGTCCTCATCATCCTCCCCTTCTTGAAAATAAAGCTGTCCTAGGCGTTGCTTAATCTGAAATGTGGCTAACAAAAGAGACAAGGTGTACATGTTGTATATGTATATGTCATCCATTTTTACTTCCCTCAATTTTTGCATATATGACTAATGAATAGATGAGTAACCTGCATAGTTCATAAAATCTAAAGCCAAAAAATTAGCACAAGAAGTAGAAGGCATGAAAATATTGCAACTCAGTTTGCACATATAAGTGAAGCTCTTATTCATTTCAAAAGATTGACAATGTTCATCATGAAACCTTCCCAACATTGGTGAATAAATCTTACTTGCATCAAATTTACATGCTACAACATGCTTAAATAAGCAAACATGCAATAATTCATTCCACACAGAATCATCACCAAGCATTGATTCTTTTGCATCAACAGTTAATTCAATGGGTGCACTCAAAATTGTTGGTATTTCAGTTGTTTGATCACATGACGCATTCATGACAGTATCAAGATTCTCTAAAATAGGTGATGTGCTCAAATCACCAGGTAACTCAACACATGATGCATTCAAGTTAACTAGGGATGCATCATTCTCATGTAAAGTTATATCATCAATACCTTTACTGTTACCTTGTCGCAAAGACGTAGCTGATGTAGGTACAGACGTAGACAATGCACCATACTCTTGAGATGATGTCGCGTGCACAATCCGAGGTGGGGCTGCTCTAGTAGGTGCAACGGTGGAGGAACCAACCGGCGGTGGTGAGCATGAACTGGAATAGTAGTTGTTGTAGTCACCCAATGCATCCTCCTGTAACTGTCTCTCAAAGGTACAAGCACGAACATACATACCAGTAATGCAACGAGGAATATACTGAAATCTTGCCTGAATATCATGGTTCAAACCACCAAAAAATCTATTCATTGTATCATCCTCAGATTCTTCTATGTCATAATGATGCATATAAGATTTGAACTCTTGGTAGTAAGCATGAACAGTGTTGTTGCCTTGTTTAAATTGTTCAAATTTGCGAAGCAATTCATGACGATAGTAAGGAGGGAAAAATTGTTGTCTCATTACATCTTTCAAATCTTTCCAAGTTGTGGGTTGGTTATCAATGTTTTTCTTACAATGCACACTCCACCAAACAGAAGCAAAACCAGTAAATGCTCTAGTGGCAGCTCGTACTCGCTCAAGTTCAGAAAAGTCATGGTGACTAAAAACTTGTTCTACTTCAAGCTGCCAAGCTAGATAAATAGCGGGATTAAATCTACGCTCAAATGATGGTAAAGAGCTAACCTGCCCATGTGCTTGTGTGTGTTGCCCCAACTCTCGTGATGATGAAGATGTGTCCGTCGTCCAAGAACTTCTATCTCGGAAACCTGTCATGATTAGTAGAAACAAGAAACAAAATTCGAGAATAATATTCCTATGAACTACTAGGATGTGGTTGTAAAGTGCTCACAGTAAAGCAAAATAACAATATCTTACAAGTTCTTACCATGCGGCAGGTGGTGACAGGCAACCAGCGGTGTCAAATAACTTCAAAGATTGTGTAAAGGGATTGCCAAGGGAACGTACGTATACACGGTCTAGAAATATGTGGAGCTGGGTTGGCTATATATGGTAGCAAAAGATTAGCAATAATCAATTCAAAGATGCAATGTTGAATAAACGCTCAATGACGTTACTGTGCTGGTCCTAGGCTAGACCGGACTAGAGACGCGAGCCTAGAACACTAATGAGGTCACAATGTAGCACAACTAGCATCAATAAAGGATACGAAGTAGCTCTGGACAGCAAGATATAAGTGAAGATCACAACGGCAGTAAAGATAATGATGAAAAAGAACTGCCAAGCAGGATATACAACAACTCTGTCTCCAACTTTTCTCTTGAAAAGTTTGAACCAATTTTCTGATAAATTTTTTCAAAGAATGCTACTAACTCAAGCTTTCCAATGCAAAAAGAATCACTCAATTCCGAGTTGATATGAGGAGTCAAAAAAATTCTAAAACTGGCTTGAAAAACAGGAATAAGCTGTGTTCACGAACTTTGGAGGGCAAAAAGACCTATTTAAAAGCCGATTTTGAGGTGCACAATATTGAACTAGCTTCTGCAACTATTTATATGCATCTCGTCTTTAGCTTTAATTTGAGTACTTGCGGAGCCAAAACGGACTTCGTATGAGGAAGTTATGCCTGTTTTACTGAGCAGTGCACAAAACAGATTCCAATCCGAATTCAGCTACGAGATTGAGTCTAGATAGATCCAAACTTTGTTTATTTTTTCTTCTCTCTTTTTTTTCCTCACACTTTTTTTCTTTTTCTTTCTCTCTTTTTTTTCTTTTTTTTTCTTTCCTTTTTTCTCTCTTTTTTCTATCTTTTTTTTCTCCCTCTTTCCAAGACAAACTAGATGAGATGCAGATTGGATCAGGCGAAGATGTGAATGACCTCAACTATGATTATGACAATGAACAGTGCGTAGCACATGGTGGAAATTGATGGATGGGATGGTGGACAGCGGAAGGGATAATGATGCAGCGGCGACGTGACTAATGTGAACATAACTCGAAACTCTAAAGGAACTAGACACTAAGACCAGCAACTCGACACGACGATGTAACCGATAATTCAATAATGCAAATAATGAAAAGAAAAAATTGCAAAGGCTCAGACTGGCTAGGACAAATGATGAATAGATCTAACTTTTTTTGTGGTTTTTTCTTGGACAATAGGTAAGAAAATAAATCTAATCTAGGGATGACTGGAAATTCTCACCGAGCAACCTGAAAACTGATACCACTTGATAGAGGCAAAGGTGTCCCGTCTTTCGATGAGATGATGGATTTCACTTGGGTGGAAGTCGACTTTGACGATCCGACTACGAACGTGCGAGGACGTCGCACCTTAGCAATCGCTAAACCAACTCCGAGAGGTTATTGACCACGTCGGAGCACGATCAACTGACCACAAGGGCCTGTTTCCTGCGAGCAAACGAAGAACAAGCAAAAAACTGAGATTGCAATCTGGATATTGCGAATATAAGATGAAAGCTTTATGGATCAAGGTGGGGTTCTGTGACGCCTTTGTCTGGTCGTTGAACACAAACAAAGTACGCGAAGTTGCAGCTATGGCGAACTTTAATCTAAACAAAAACCCAAGGGAAAAGCTACTAGATGGATCTACTTATATAGGAGCAAGGGGTGGTGGCCAAGGAGGTGGGAGGACGTCCCAATCCAGCCTAAAACTAACCCTAGGTCGTACAAGGCCAATGGGCCCAAGTGGAGGTGACGTAACACCTTTGGACTTGTAGTTTGACTCGGATTCTGCTGCAGCATCAGATTGTTTCGTCCATAAGTCAATGCTCCGGACGAATTTTAAGGTGAATCCAATTGGGATGGAAAGAGCACGAAATCTACTTTCCAATAAAAAAAGAATCACCCAATTCGGAGTCCGTATGAAAAAGTTATTGACGTTTTGAGTCAGGTATATCTGTGCAGTCCGAATCTGAGTCCAGAGCGTGAGAGACTTGGACTCTATCTTCTCTTGGGCCAAAAGTGACGCGAGAGAACTTTTTGAACAACAAATAAACATATCTTTCTTCCTTATCTTCATATGTGGATTGTACAAATGTCCCATACACCTGCAATTAGAGAAAACACAAAAGTGTGTGAAGTATTTTTGTTCTGGATAACATAAATAGATTATTGAATAGTTTGCACTAGGAATCACCTGACAAATATGAATGTATGCAATATTTTTGGTCATATCCAAGGTAGTCATGTCCTCATCACATCCTGGGAGGCCCGTGCGCACGGGGTAAGTTGGGCCCGTGCGCACGGGGGTCCCGTGGGCACGATACAGGCCCGTGCGCACGGGGTGCTTCAGGGCCAGCTTCCTGTGTAGTCCGTGGGCACGGGGTCTCGGGGGCCCGTGCGCACGGGGTCACCTCGGACTTCCTGTATTGCTGTTGTTGCACTCTGTCTTAATTCGTACGGCCTTGGGGTGGTCCTCCTTCTTCTTGGGGATGCTCCAAAGCTCCTTGGTGGTGTTCCTCTTCATACCTAAGGAGGCATAGCATATTTTGGTGAGGTAGTAGACATGTTCCATTTGTGTCCATATGCAAGTCTAGTAGGAAGGAGTTCACCTCGGTTTCCAAAGCACGTGCTCTAGCTCTTGTCATGGCTCCTCGTGGGGTTGGATGTGTCGATGTAGAGTCCATGGGGATGATGGAAGAATGCTCCGCATCATCTCCCCTCCCTTGGGAAAGATCCGACCTCGGATAAAAATCTTCATCACCATGGAAAGGCGAGAGATCTTTGACGTTGAAGATGTCGCTCACGTTGTACTTGTCTCGTGGGAGTTCAATCTTGTAGGCGTTGTCGTTGTAGCGCTCTAGATCCTTGAATGGTCCATCGGCTCGAGGTAGTAGTTTGGACTTGCGTTCGTTGGGGAAGCGGTCCTTGCGAAGGTGTAGCCACACGAGATCACCTATGTTGAAGATCATGGGTTGCTTGTTGACGTTGAGCTTGGTCGCTAGTCGATGTACTTGGCGCTCGATGATGTTCCTTGTATCTTCATGCATCTTCTTGATGTAGCTTGCTCGTGCGCTCGCATCCATGTTGGTGCGCTCTTGTAGAGGGAGAGGTAGAATGTCAATGGGGACAACGGGTTGAAGCCGTAGACGACCTCGAAGGGGGACTTGCCGGTAGTCGAATGTCTTGTACGGTTGTAGGCGTACTCGGCGATGGGTAGACATGCCTCCCACTCCTTGATGTTCTTCTTGATCAACACGCGAAGTAGAGTGGATAGTGTCCGGTTTGTCACCTCCGTTTGGCCGTCGGTTTGGGGATGGTATGCGGATGAGAACAAGAGCTTGATTCCGAGCTGGGCGCATAGAGTCTTCCAAAAGTAACTCAAGAACTTGACGTCGCGGTCGGAGATGATTGACTTTGGTACTCCATGGAGGCGCAAGATTTCCCTACAAAAGAGATTCGCAACATGTGAAGCATCGGCTATCTTGTTGCAAGGAATGAAATGTGCCATCTTAGAAAATCGGTCCACAACGACAAACATGGAATCCTTTCCATTTTGTTTTCTAGGCAAACCAAGTACAAAATCCATACTAATGTCTTCCCAAGGTTGATAAAGAATAGGAAGAGGCATGTAAAGACCATGAGATTGAGCTTTAGACTTAGCTTTGCGACATGTAGAGCATCGGGTTGTGAAGCATGAGACGTCGCGGAACATCTTGGGCCAAAAGTAGTTCTTGGAGAGCGTGGCGAAAGTCTTGTCGCGTCCAAAGTGTCCCATGAGTCCGCCTCCATGAGCCTCTTGCAAAAGGAGCAAACAAAGAGAAGACTCGGGAATGCATAGTTTGTTAGCTCTCATAAGATAACCATCCTTGATGTAATATTGTTCCCAAGATGTATGCGTCAAACATTTAGCATAATGAGGTGCAAAAGATGGATCATTAGGATACAAGTCTTTTATGTGCTCAAAGCCAATAACATTCAACTTAATTTAGTGACAAGCGTGCATATGCGTGAGAGTGCATCCGCAACTACATTTTCCTTACCCTTAATATACTTGATCACATATGGGAAAGATTCAATAAATTCACTCCATTTGGCATGACGCTTGTTCAACTTAGTTTGACCTTTTAAGTATTAAACGTTTCATGATCGGTATGGATGACAAACTCATGAGGTCTAAGATAATGTTCCCAAACATGTAGCACACGCACTAAAGCATACAATTCTTTGTCATAGATGGGATAGTTAAGTTGAGCACCGGAGAGTTTTTCACTAAAATATGCAATTACTCATTTTTCTTGCATCAAAACTCCGCCAATTCCGGTACCACTCGCATCACGATGAACCTCAAAAGTTTTGTCAAAATTGGGCAAAGCAAGAATCGGAGCATGAGTAAGCAAAGATTTGAGCTCATCAAAAGCGGTTGATTGTAAAGATCCCCAAACAAAAGGAGCATTCTACTTACTCAAAGCGTGCAAAGGAGCCGCGATAGTGCTAAAATCTTTCACAAAGCCACGATAAAAACCTGCTAGACCAAGAAAACTACGCACTTGTTGCAAATTGGTGGGTTGGGGCCTAGTTTTAATTGCTTCGACTTTACTTTCATCAACATGGACACCCTTGGAAGATACAATGAAACCCAAGAAAACCACTTTGTCAACACCAAATATGCACTTTTTCATGTTGGCATAAAGACTTTCCTTGCGAAGTGTTTGCAAAACAACCCTAACATGATCAAGATGCTCTTTCATGGTTTTGCTAAACACAAGAATATCATCGAAGTAATCCACAACAAAGACTCCTATGTAAGGGCTAAGTACATGGTGCATGAGACGCACAAAAGTACCGGGAGCTTCCGATAAACCCATAGGCATAACTAACCACTCATATAAGCCAAATTTGGTTTTGAAAGTCGTTTTCCATTCATCACCTTCTTGTATGCGAATTTGATAATAGCCACTTTTAAGATCAATTTTTGGGAAAAAGTTGGCTCCACTAAGTTCATCAAGCATATCATCTAAGCAAGGAATGGGATGCCTATAGCAAACAGTGATAGCATTTATAGGTCTACAATCGGAACACAATCGGAAACTTCCATCGGACTTAGGCACAAGTATAACTGGAACGGCACAAGGGCTTAAGCTTTCACGTACATGACCGTTGTCGATAAGTTGTTGTACTTGCCGTTGCATCTCCTTGGTTTCTTCGGGATTGACACAGTATGGAGCTTTGTTTGGGAGTGGCGCTCCGGGGATGAGGTCGATTCGATGCTCAATACCTCGTAGAGGAGGTAGACCCGGAGGTAGCTCAAAAACATCTTGAAATTCCTGCAAAAGAGATTGAAACACCAAAGGTAGCTCGTGAATGGTGTTAGTTTTTGGTTCTCCATCCTTGCACACAAGGACAAAGTGCATCACACTCGATGGGTTCTCACACACTTCTCTCATCTCACTTTTTGTGGCAAAGAGTATGAGGTTTTTCTCTCTAGGCGAAGAGGCACTAAAGTTTGGCTTGTTGGTCTCACTCATGTTTGGGTGGCTCACTTTCTCACTCTTCTCTCTATGGTGGTGGCTTGCTTGTCGGCTATCACTTGACTAGGAGACATAGGTCGTAGCACATACTCGTTTCCTTTCATCTTGAAGCTATAGTGATTGGTACGCCCATTGTGGATGACACCACGGTCGAATTGCCATGGTCGACCAAGAAGGAGGTGGCAAACGGTCATTGGGACCACATCACACTCCAAGTGTCTTCATATGCACCAATTCTGAAGGAGACTTGGACTGTATGCTCAACTCGTATAGTGCCGAAGTCACTTAGCCATTGAACCTTGTAAGGGTGTGGGTGCTTCCTCTTGACCAATTGAAGCTTGGAGCAAAGTTCTTCACTTGCCAAGTTGTGGCAACTACCTCCATCGATGATCACCTTGACTGACCTTCCATTGATGTCGGCCTTGGTGTGGAAGATATGGCATCGTTGGTCTTCTTCTTGTTGATGTTGAAGTGTCAAGACCTTGGAGACAACAAGGGCGGGGCTCGAATCCTCATCACAAAAGACTCTATCATCTTCATCCTCATTCATGCGCCGGTGCATGGCCACTTGCTCAATAGCTTCCATTTCATCTTCACTCATTGAGTCGTAGGTGCCATCGTCGTTGAGGATCATGGTGCACTTGTTTGTGCATTCATAGGACTTGTGGCCTCGGCCGCCACAAGTGAAACACTTGAAGGAGCTTGTCTTGACGTTCTCATCGGTCGGAGTAGATGAAAAAGCATGCGGCTTGAAGTTGCTTGTAGTAGGAGGAAGACGACTTGAACTTGACGGATGTTTCTTGTAACTTGGCTTGTCGTCGTTGCTTGGAGAGGGTTTGGTTGACGTAGATGTTGGAGGAGTTGTTGAAGCTTGATTGTTGGAGAGGCCGTATGTCTTGGATGATTACTTGGCGTACTTGAAGTCATCTTGCACTTGTCGTTCCGCCTTGGTCGCTTAATGCACGAGCTCGATGAGGTTGGAGTAGGGTTGGAAGTCGGCGATCTTCTTGATGGGATGATTGAGTCCATTCAAGAATCATGCCATTGTTTGCTCATCATCTTCCTTGACATTGGCTCGAATCATGGCTATCTCCATTTCCTTGTAGTATTCTTCAACACTCTTTGTACCTTGCTTGAGGAGTTGTAGCTTCTTGAAGAGATCACAGTTGTAGTAGGTGGGCACAAATCATGCTCGCATGACATCCTTCATTTGAGCCCAAGTGGTGATTGGAGGGTCACCTCTTGCTTCTCGGCGCTCAAGGACTTGTTCCCACCATATGAGCACATAGTCTTGGAACTCAAGTGATGCCATTGTGATCTTCTTCTCTTCCTCATAGTTGTGCAATCGAAAGATTTTGTCGACCTTCAATGCCCATGAGAGGCATTCTTCCGGATCATTGCTTCCATTGAACTTGGGCATTGTGAATTTGAGCTTTACATAGCGTTGCTCTTCATCTTGATAGTGGTTGCGATGTCACTCTTGCCTTGGAAAGTCCTCGAATGCTCGTTCCTCATGATGTCTCTCTTGGTGTGGAGGAGGGTCTTGAAGCACTTGTTCCACTTGGTGTCGCTCTTGTTGCATTTGGGGTTGAGGTGGAGCTTGACGAGCTTGTGGAGGAGCTTGAGAAGCTTGATGGTGCACACGTGGTTGATAGTTCCTCTCTTGTATTTCTTCTCGAAGGGCTTCCTCTTGATTGCACCATTTGCAATTGCGGTTGGCGATGGCTCGACTTGGTTCTTGAAGGGCATGTTCCGCCTCAAGATCTTGTGCTTCACGTTGTTGTTGTTGAAGACGTTGGGCCTCGGCGTCTTGCTCCTCTTGGTGTCGACACGCTCGTTCTTCTTATTCTTGACGACGAGGGCGTTCTCTTTCTTTAGCTTGAGCAAAAGCGACTTGGTTTGCTTGAGGACGAGGAACTTGCTCATCGACTTGCTCTTGGGAATGCATGACGGTCTTGACGCGCGGCTCGTCGAAGAATGGTCGATGACGGTGTACTTGAGCCGGAGAATGTGTCGTCGGAGTGTCGACTTGAGTGGCTCCGTCTTGAGTAGGAAGACGTTGTAGGAGGCCGGTTGACCAACAAAGCTTGGATCTCGTCCATTCTTGCATCGTTCTCTTGCTTGTGCGCGTCGAGCTTGTTGTCGAAGTAGTCTCATGTACGTTGCTCGGAGAGTCGCAAGTCGGTGGCGAGGTTGTCGATGCGGTTGTTCATTGCTTATTGCTCTTTATGTAGAGCTCGTTGTGCACCAAAGAGGTGGCTCTTGGTGATGAATGATGACATGTTGTCGTCTTTCTCGATGAAGAGTGGGTTGGTAGAGGAACTTGGCCTATCCATCATAAGAAAGTGGTGGTGAGTAGGAAAATGAGAGAACAAAACCAAAGTTACCTTTTTCGAAGATTGTGGATGTAACAAGTACGATCCCACGTGATGTTACAATAGGGGAATTGGTACCAGGAATTGTTTCTCACACCTACAAGTAAATGGTCTATGGAGGAGCTTGGTTAGGAAAGGCACAAATAATTCAAGCAAATGTTAGTCAAGATGTTGATAAAGTTGAGAAGATTCACAAATGGTAATAAGACAAATAGATCAACCTCCAAGATAACACGAGGAACACACGCACGGAAGATAAATGGGATCCGCACAACCAAGGGGTGAGCTCGAAGATATCGAAACACGGGAAAAGCTCTTGTTGTACGGATACTAGAGAGACGCTAGCTCGATTGCACTAATGGGCTATATACGCTAGTGCACCAACCTAATAGAGAATCCACTCGTCTCACTAACCCAAGTAAACATATGTATGTGGTGACCAAGATGATGCGCGTATGCTAAGAGGCTCAATGCTATTGCTTATAAGCTCTTTGCTTCTCTTTTTTTTCAACTATGCCATGATGCTTGATATGCGAGCCACACAACGAGGTAACAAGTAGTCAATGCACGGGATGGAAGGAACACTAAATGGTGCACTCAGGCGTGGCCTGGCAATACTCAACAAGCTAGTCTCGATGGGTAAGCTACGCAAAAGGGCTCAAAGCTATCAAGTTAATGGCGAGGGAGTACAAGGTGTCGTCGAGGTTACCGTCCTTGCTTACGGTTGAAGATGATCTTGTCGAAACCAATGTGTTGTCCGAGTCGATGATTGGTGGCGATGATGACCAACTAGCGCCTAAGTAGCCGAAACACCTTAGGACACAAGAGAAATCGCAACCGAACACTCAAACAAACACGTGGAATGGTGCGGAAGAATGCAAGAAGTGGTGGTGGAACGAAATGAGAAAAATAGAAAAATGGCCGAAGGTTCCTGGATAGCCCGTGCGCACGGGGTAAGTGAGGCCCGTGTGCACGGGGTCTCGTGTGCACGGGGTCCCGATGGCCCGTGTGCACGGGGTCTCCCGAGAGCGGAAGAACTGATCTGATTTCGTGGTGATTGCAAGTTTTTGGCCAAATTCGAATGGTGGAAAGGTGGGGATGATGGTGGAGGGGTAGATCCACTTGCTGATAGAGGCGGGGTGTCCCGATCTTTCGATGGGATGATAACTATCGATTTTGTGAAGATGACTTTGACGATCCGACTACAAACATGCACGACGTTGCGCCTTAGCAATCGCTAAACCAACTTCGAGAGGTTATTGACCATGCCGGAGCACAATCAACCTGACCACGAAGGTCTATTCCTGCATGCAATCGAAGAACAAGCAAGAATATGATAAAAGCAATCTGAATATTGCGAGTATATATAAAGTATTGATAAAGGTGGGAATCCGTAAGCGGTCTTGGTCTGGTCGTTGTACACAAACGAAGTACACGAAGTTGCAATGACTATCTTTTAACTAAACAAATCCCAAGGAAAAAGCTACTAGATGGATCTACTTATATAGGAGGAAGGGGTGGCGGCCAAGGAGGTGGGAGAACGTCCCAAGGCATCCTAAAACCAACCCTAGGTCGTACAAGGCTCATGGGCCCAAGTGGAGGTGATGCAACACCTTTGGACTTGTTGTTTGACTCAGATTCTGCTGAAGTGTCTGATTGTTTCGTCGATATCTCAACGCTCCGGACAAATTTGAAGGTGAATCTAATTGGGCTGGAAAGAGCACAAAATCTAGATTCCAACAAAAAAAGAATCACCCAATTCGGAGTCCGTACGAAAAAGTTGTTGGCGTTTTGAGTCAGGTATGTCTGTGCAGTCCGAATCTGAATCCAGAACGTGAGAGACTTGGACTCTATCTTCTCTTGGCCCAAAAGTGACATGAGAGAACTTTTTGAACAGAACTTAAACATCTCTTTCTCCCTTATCTTCATATGTGAATTGTACAAATGTCCCATACACCTGCAATTAGACAAAACACAAAAGTGTGTGAAGTATTTTTGTTCTGGATAACATAAATACATTATTGAATAGTTTGCACTAGAAATCACGTGACAAATATGCATGTATGCAATATTTTTGGTCGTAGACAAGGTAGTCATTTCCTCATCATCCTCCCCCTTTTGAAAACAAAGCCGTCCTCGGCGTTGCTTAATCTGAAATGTGGCTAACAAAAGAGACAAGGTATACATGTTGTATATGTATATGTCATCCATTTTTACTCCTCTTGATTTTTGCACATATGACACATGTATACATGAGTAACTTTCATAGATCATAAAATATAAAACCAAAATATTATCATAAGTAGAAGGCATGAAAATATTGCAACTCAGTTTGCACATATAAGTGAAGCTCTTATTCCTATCAAAAGATTGACAATATTCATCATTAAATCATCCCAACACTGGTGAATAAACCTTACTTGCATCAAATTTACATGCTACAACATGCTTAAATAAGCAAACATGCAGTAAGTCATTGGACACAGAATCATCACCAAGATTAGAGGTCATATCAAAATTATTAAACATTGGTTCTTTTGCATCAATAGTTAATTCAATGGGTGCACTCAAAATTGTTGGTATTTCAGTTGTTTGATCACATGATGCATTCATTATAGTAACATGATTCTCTAAAATAGGTGGCGTGCCCAAATCAATAGGTAACTCAACACATGATGTATTTAAGTTAATTAGGGATGCATCATTCTCATGTGAAGTTATATCATCAATATCTTTACTGTTACCTTGTCGCAAAGACGTAGCTGATATCGGTATGGACAATGACAATGTACCATACACTTGAGATGATGTCGCACTCACAATCGTAGGTGTGGCTGCTCTAGTAGGTGCAACGGTGGAGGAATAAACCGATGGTAGTGAGCATGAATTGGAATAGTAGTTGTTATAGTCACCCAATGCATCCTCCTGTAATTGTCTCTCAGGTACAAGCACGAACATACATACCAGTAATGCAACGAGGAATATACCTAAATCTTTCTTGAATATCATGGTTCAAACCACCAAAAAATCTATTCATTGTATCATCCTCAGATTCTTCTATGTCACAATGATGCATATAAGATTTGAACTCTTGGTAGTAAGCATGAACAGTGTTATTGCCTCGTTTAAATTGTTCAAATTTGTGAAGCAATTCACGACAATAGTAAGGAGGGAAAAATTGTTGTCTCACTACATGTTTCAAATCTTTCCAAGTTGTGGGTTGGTTATCAATGTTTTTCTTACAATGCACACTCCACCAAACAGAAGCAAAACCAGTAAATGCTCTAGTGGCAGCTCGTACTCGCTCAAATTCAGAAAAGTCATGGTAACTAAAAACTTGTTCTACTTCAAGCTCCCAATCTAGATAAATAGCAGGATTAAATCTACCATCAAATGATGGTAAAGAGATAACCTGACCATGTGCTTGTGTGTGTTGTCCCAACTCTCGTGATGGTGAAGATGTGTTCGTCCTCCAAGAACTTCTTTCTCCGAAACCTGTCATGATTAGTAGAAACAAGAAACAAAATTCGAGAATAATGTTCCTATGAACAACTAGGATGTGGTTGTAACGTGCTCACAGTAAAGCAAATATCAATATCTTATAAGTTCTTACCATGCGACAGGTGGTGACAGGCAACCAATGGTGTCAAATAACTTCGAAGATTGTGTAAAGCGATTGCCAGGGGAACGTACGTATACACGGTGTAGAAATATGTGGAGCTAGGTTGGCTATATATGGTAACAAAAGATTAGCAATAATCAATTCAAAGATGCAATGTTGAATAAACGCTCAACGACGATACTGTGCTGGTCCTAGGCTAGACCGGACTAGAGACGCAAGCCTAGAACACTAATGAGGTCAAGGCATAGCACAACTAGCATCAATGAAGGATAAGTAGCTCTGGACATCAAGATATAAGTGAAGATCACAACGGCAGTAAAGATAATGATGAATAACAAGTGTCAAGCAGGATATATAACAACTCTCCCTCCAACTTTCCTCTTGAAAATTTTACTACTAAATCAAGCTTTCCAATGCAAAAAGAATCACTCAATTCTGAATTGATATGAGGAGTCAAAGAATTCTAAAACTGGCCTGAAAAACTGGAACAAACTGTATGCGCGAACTTCGAAGGGCAAAAATACCTATTTAGAAGCTGATTTTGAGACGCCAAATATTGAACTAGCTTTTGCAACTATTCAGGTGCGTATAGTCGCTAGCTTTAATTTGAGTACTTGTGGAGCCAAAACGGAGTTCGTATGAGGAAGTTATGCCTTTTTTACTGAACAGTGCACAAAACAGATTCCAGTCCGAATTCAACTACGAGATTGAGTCTAGATAGATCCGAATTTTGTTTTTTTTTCTCTTCTCTCTTTTTTTCTCACACTTTTTTCCTTTTTCTTTCTCTTTTTTTTCTGACTTTTTTTTACTTTTTTTTCTCTCTCTCTTTTCATCTTTTTTTGTCTCCCTCTCTTTCCAAAACAAACTAGATAAGATGCAGATTGGATCAAGTGAAGATGTGAACGATCTCAACTATGATTATGACAATGAATGGTGGGTAGCAGATGGTGGAATTTGATGGATGTGTGGTGGACAGTGGAAGGAATAACGATGGAGCGGCGGCGTGACTAATGTGAACATAACTCGAAACTCTAAACAAACTAGATACTAAGACCAGCAACTCGACCCGACGATGCAACCGATAATTCAATAATGCAAACAATGGAAAGAAAATTGCATAGGCTTGGACTGGCTTGGACAAAGAATGAATAGATCTAACTTTTTTTGTGGTTTTTTCTTGGACAATAGGTAAGAAAATAAATCTAATCTAGGGAAAACTGGAAATTCTCACCGAGCAACCTGAAAACTGATACCACTTGATAGAGGCGGGGTGTCCCAATCTTTCAATGAGATGATAACTATCGATTTGGTGAAGATGACTTTGACGATCCGACTACAAACATGCACGACGTTGCGCCTTAGCAATCGCTAAACCAACTTCGAGAGGTTATTGACCACGCCGGAGCACAATCAACCTGACCACGAAGGTCTATTCCTGCATGCAATCGAAGAACAAGCAAGAATATGATAAAAGCAATCTGAATATTGCGAGTATATATGAAGTATTGACAAAGGTGGGGATCCGTAAGCGGTTTTGGTCTGGTCCTTGTACACAAACGAAGTACATGAAGTTGCAATGGCTAACATTTAACTAAACAAATCCCAAGGAAAAAACTACTAGATGGATCTAATTATATAGGAGGAAGGGGTGGCGGCCAAGGAGGTGGGAGAACGTCCCAAGGCATCCTAAAACCAACCCTAGGTCGTACAAGGCTCATGGGCCCAAGTGGAGGTGATGCAACACCTTTGGACTTGTTGTTTGACTCGGATTCTGCTGCAGCGTCTGATTGTTTCGTCGATATCTCAATGCTCCAGACGAATTTGAAGGTGAATCCAATTGGTATGGAAAGGGCACAAAATCTAGATTCCAACAAAAAAAGAATCATCCAATTCGGAGTCCGTATGAAAAAGTTGTTGGCGTTTTGAGTCAGGTATGTCTGTGCAGTCCGAATCTGAATCCAGAACGTGAGAGACCTGGACTCTATCTTCTCTTGGCCCAAAAGTGACGTGGGAGAACTTTCTGAACAACACTTAAACATCTCTTTCTCCCTTATCTTCATATGTGAATTGTACAAATGTCCCATACACCTGCAATTCGACAAAACACAAAAGTGTGTGAAGTATTTTTGTTCTGGATAACATAAATAGATTATTGAATAGTTTGCACTAGAAATCACCTGACAAATATGCATGTATGCAATATTTTTGGTCGTATCCAAGGTAGACATGTCCTCATCACTTGCCAAACACCAAATTCATGGATCAAAACAACCAAATCTCACAAGATCAACAAATTGCAAGAAAAATTTTTGGGGCTATTTTTGGTGGGGATTTTCGGATTAGGACGAAAAACAACAAAATCAAGCTACAAAGTGGAAGGTAGGGACTCCAAGATGTGAATCAACCTGGCTCATGATACCAAGATGATGTAGGGTAGAACCCTAGGAAGGACCTTTTCACACTTGGAGGGGGAAAAAGGAGGGAAACCACAAGAACAACAAGAACACAAAGATGAACACAAAGATGAACACAAGAGGCAATCACTCCAACAATTCCCGATTACACATCCACTAGGGTAACAACACAAGATCCACAAGTCACAAACACAATCAAAGGAAAGATACAATGGCAAAGTTCATCCCAAATCCAAAGGAAGAGGGGTCTTGATGGTAGTCTTCTCCCAATGGAGGTCTTGAAATCCTCAAGGATTCTTCCCTATGGGGTCTTGATCCTCAAAGAGGGAAGGTAATGGAGCAAAGCTCACCAAGATCTCATCTAATACTTTGCTAACCCTAAACATGGTCCTAGGTACGGAATATATAGCCTTGGGGTCGAAGGAGAAGAAGGGGAGCCGAAGATGCAATCTCAGCCGGCCATCTTGGGAGGCCCGTGCGCACGGGGTAAGTTGGGCCCGTGCGCACGGGGGTCCCATGGGCACGGTACAGGCCCGTGCGCACGGGGTGCTTTAGCGCCAGCTTCCTGTGTAGTCCGTGGGCACGGGGTCTCGGGGCCCGTGCGCACGGGGTCACCTGGGACTTCCTGTATTGCTGCTCTTGCACTCCGTCTTGATTCGTATGGCCTTGGGGTGGTCTTCCTTCTTGGGGATGCTCCAAAGCTCCTTGGTGGTGTTCCTCTTCATACCTAAGGAGGCATAGCATATTTTGGTGAGGTAGTAGACATGTTCAATTTGTGTCCATATGCAAGTCTAGTAGGAAGGAGTTCACCTCAGTTGCCAAAGCACGTGCTCTAGCTCTTGTCATGGGTCCTCGTGGGTTTGGATGTGTCGATGTAGAGTCCATGGGGATGATGGAAGGATGTAGAGTCCATGAGGACATGACTACCTTGGACACGACCAAAAAAATTGCATACATGCATATTTGTAAGGTGATTTCTAGTGCAAACTATTCAATAATCTATTTATATTATCCAGAACAAAAATAGTTCACACACTTTTGTGTTTTGTCTAATTGCAGGTGTATGGGACATTTGTACAATTCACATATGAAGATAAGGGAGAAAGAGATGTTTACTTGATGTTCAAAAAGTTCTCTCACGTCATTTTTGGGCCAAGAGAAAATAGAGTCCAAGTCTCTCACGTTGTGGATTCAGATCCGGACTGCACAAACATACCTGACTCAAAACGCCAACAACGTTTTTATACGGACTTCGAATTGGGTGATTCTTTTTTTGTTGGAATCTAGATTTTGTGCTCTTTCCAGCCCAATTGGACTCATCTTCAGATTCGTCCGGAGCATTGAGATATCGACGAAACAGTCAGACACTATAGCAGAATCCGAGTCAAACAACAAGTCCAAGGGTGTTGCATCACCTCCACTTGGGCCCATGAGCCTTGTACGACCTAGGGTTGGTCTTAGGATGCCTTGGGACGTTCTCCCACCTCCTTGGCCGCCACCCCTTCCTCCTATATAAGTAGATCCATCTTGTAGCTTTTTCCTGGGGATTTGTTTAGTTAAAAGTTAGCCATTGCAACTTCGTGTACTTCACTTGTGTCCAACGACCAGACCAAGACCGCTTACGGATCCCCACCTTTATCAATACTTCATCTATATTCACAATATTCAGATTGCTTTAACATATTCTTGCTTGTTCTTCGATTGCTTGCAGGAATAGACCTTCGTGGTCAGGTTGATTCTGCTTCGGCGTGGTCAATAACCTCTGGGAGTTCGTTTAGCGATTGCTAAGGCGCTACGTCGTGCACGTTTGTAGTCGGAATCGTCAAAGTCGTCTCCACCAAATCGATAGTTATCATCTCATCGAAAGATCGGGACACCCCCGCCTCTATCAAGTGGTATCAGTTTTCAGGTTGCTCGGTGAGAATTTCCAGTTTCCCTAGATTAGATTTATTTTCTTACCTATTGTCCAAGAAAAAAAGGCACAGAAAAAAGTTAGATCTATTCATCCTTTGTCCAAGCCGGTCTGAGCCTTTACAATTTCTTTTCATTGTTTGCATTATTGAATTATCGGTTGCATCGCCGTGTCGAGTTGCTGGTCTTAGTGTCTAGTTCGTTTAGAGTTTCGAGTTCTGCTCACATTAGTCACGCTGCCGCTGTATCGTTATCCCTTCCGCTGTCCACCACCCATCCATCAATTTCCACCACGTGCTACCCATCGTTCATTGTCATAATCATAGTTGAGATCGTCACATCTTCACTTGATCCAATCTGCATCTTATCTAGTTTGTTTTGGAAAGAGTGAGAGAAAAAAGAAGGAGAAAAAAAAGAAAAAAAGGAAAGAAAAAAAAAGAGAGAAAGAAAAATAAAAAAAGTGTGGAAAAAAAGGAAGAGAAAAAAAACAAAATTCGGATCTATCTAGACTCAATCTCGTAGTTGAATTTGGATTGGAATCTGTTTTATGCACTGTTTAGTAAAACAGACATAACTTCCTCATACGAACTCCGTTTTGGCTCCACAAGTACTCAAATTAAAGCTAGTGACTAGACGCATCTGAATAGTTGCAAAAGCTATTTCAATATTTGGCGTCTCAAAATCAGCTTCTAAATAGGTCTTTTTGCCCTCTGAAGTTTGCGCATACAGTTTGTTCCAGTTTTTCAGGCCAGTTTTAGAATTCTTTGACTCGTCATATCAATTCGGAATTAAGTGATTCTTTTTGCATTGGAAAGGTTGAGTTAGTAGCAAACTTTTCAAGAGGAAAGTTGGAGAGAGAGTTGTTATATATCCTGCTTGGCAGTTGTTATTCATCATTATCTTTACTGCCGTTGTGATCTTCACTTATATCTTGCTGTCCAGAGCTACTTATCCTTCATTGATGATAGTTGTGCTATGCCGTGACCTCATTAGTGTTCTAGCCTCGCGTCTCTAGTCCGGTCTAGCCTAGGACCAGCACAGTACCATCATTGAGCGTTTATTCAACATTGCGTCTTTGAATTGATTATTGCTAATTTTTTGCTACCATATATAGCCAACCCAGCTCCACATATTTCTACACCGTGTATACGTACATTCCCCTGGCAATCGCTTTACACAATCTTCGGAGTTATTTGACACCGCTGGTTGCCTGTCACCACCTGTCGCATGGTAAGAACTTGTAAGATATTGATATTTGCTTTACTGTGAGCACGTTACAACCACATCCTAGTAGTTCATAGGAACATTATTCTCGAATTTTGTTTCTTGTTTCTACTAATCATGACAGGTTCCGGAGAAAGAAGTTCTTGGACGATGAACACATCTTCACCATCACGAGAGTTGGGACAACACACACAAGCACATGGTCAGGTTAGCTCTTTACCATCATTTGAGGGTAGATTTAATCCTACTATTTATCTAGCTCGGGAGCTTGAAGTAGAACAAGTTTTTAGTCACCATGACTTTTCTGAACTTGAGCGAGTACGAGCTGCCACTAGAGCATTTACTGGTTTTGCTTCTGTTTGGTGGAGTGGGCATTGTAAGAAAAATATTGATAACCAACCCACAACTTGGAAAGATTTGAAACATGTAATGAGACAACAATTTTTCCCTCCTTACTACCGTCGTGAATTGCTTCGTAAATTTGAACAATTTAAACAAGGTAACAACACTGTTCATGCTTACTACCAAGAGTTCAAATCTTATATGCATCATTGTGACATAGAAGAATCTAAGGATGATACAATGAATATATTTTTTGGTGGTTTGAACCATGATATTCAGGCAAAATTTCAGTATATTCCTCGTTGCATTACTGGTATGTATGTTCGTGCTTGTACCTTTGAGAGACAGTTACAGGAGGATGCATTGGATGACTACAACAACTACTATTCCAATTCATGCTCACTACCATCGGTTGATTCCTCCACCGTTGCACCTACTAGAGCAGCCACACCTCAGATTGTGAGTGCGACATTATCTTAAGTGTATGGTACATTGTCATTGTCCATACCTACATCAGCTACGTCTTTGCGACAAGGTAACAATAAAGGTATTGATGATATAACTTCACATGAGAATGATGCATGCCTAATTAACTTAAATACATCATGTGTTGAGTTACCTGTTGATTTGAGCACGCCACCTATTTTAGAGAATCATATTACTTTCATGAATGCATCATGTGATCAAACAACTGAAATACCAACAATTTTGAGTGCGTCCATTGAATTAACTATTGAGGTCAAAGGACCATGTGAATCAGAAAATAAATCAGATTTGGATCAAATACATTTTAAAATAATTGTGCCAATGTTTAATCATTTTGATATGACCTCTAACCTTGGTGATCATTCTGTGTCAAATGACTTATTGCATGTTTTCTTATTTAAGCATGTTGTAGCATGTAAATTTGATGCACGTAAGGTTTTTTCACCAATTTTGGGATGGTTTAATGATGAATATTGTCAATCTTTTGATAGGAATAAGAGCTTCACTTATATGTGCAAACTGAGTTGCAATATTTTCATGCCTTCTACTTATGATAATATTTTGGCTTTATATTTTATGATCTATAAAAGTTACTCATGTATACATGTGCCATATGTGCAAAAATCAAGGGAAGTAAAAATGGATGACATATAGATATACAACATGTATACCTTGTCTCTTTTGTTAGCCACATTTCAGATTAAGCAACGCCGAGGACGGCTTTGTTTTCAAAAAGGGGAGGATGATAAGGACATGACTACCTTGGATACGACCAAAAATATTGCATACATGCATATTTGCCAGGTGATTTCTAGTGCAAACTATTCAATAATCTATTTATGTTATCCAGAACAAAAATACTTCACACACTTTTGTGTTTTGTCTAATTGCAGGTGTATGGGACATTTGTAGAATTCACATATGAAGATAAGGGAGAAAGAGATGTTTACTTGTTGTTCAAAAAGTTCTCTCACGTCACTTTTGGGCCAAGAGAAGATAGAGTCCAAGTCTCTCACGTTCTGGATTCAGATTTGGACTGCACAGACATACCTGACTCAAAACGCCAACAACTTTTTCATACGGACTCCGAATTGGGTGATTCTTTTTTTGTTGGAATCTAGATTTTGTGCTCTTTCCAGCCCAACGGGATTCATCTTCAAATTCGTCCGGAGCGTTGAGATATCGACGAAACAATCGAATACTATAGCAGGATCCGAGTCAAACAACAAGTCCAAGGGTGTTGCATCACCTCCACTTGGGCCCATGAGCCTTTTACGACCTAGGGTTGGTTTTAGGATGCCTTGGGACGTTCTCCCACCTCCTTAGGATGCTTCGGCGTGGTCAATAACCTCTCGGAGTTGGTTTAGCGATTGCTAAGGCGCAATGTCATGCACGTTTGTAGTCGGAACCGTCAAAGTTGTCTCCACCAAATTGATAGTTATCATCTCATCGAAAGATCGGGACACCCCCGCCTCTATCAGGCCGGGCACCCGGTGCGTCCAGGGAGTTGGCCCCTTCTCCTCTTACTTCATCCTTCTCGTTCTCTTCTTCCTTCTCTTCCTTCCCTTGCCTCGAGGTCACTTGAGTCTCCGTCCTCTCCTTCTCACCATTGTCTTCTTGGTACCTAAGCATGCACAATGTTTCCGATGATGGTAGAATCCAACTCTCATGTGAAACCGATTGAAACTCGAAGAGGAGAGAATCAACCTCATTCTCGATGGCGCGTGCACGTGCTCGTGTCATTAGTCCACTTGGAGCTTGCGTTGGTGATGGAGTGTCGGTGCGAGTAGTCGAGGGATGCTCCGCATCATCTCCCCCCCCCCCTTGGGGGAGATCCGTCCACGGATCGTGCTCTTCATCACCATGGTACTTGGCCAAGTCTTTGATGTTGAAGATGTCGCTAACGTTGTACTTGTCGCGTGGGATGTCGACCTTGTAGGCGTTGTCGGTGTAGCGTGCGATCACCTTGAATGGGCCGTCGGCTCGTGGTAGTAGCTTGGACTTGCGTTCGTTGGGGAAGTGGTCTTTGCGGAGATGTATCCATACTTGATCACCCGGTTGGAACACCATCGGAGACTTGTTGATGTTGAGCTTGGCAGAGAGGCGTTGCACTTGGCGCTCCATCGTGGAACGTGTTCCTTCATGCATCTTCTTGAGGTAGGCGGCTCTTGTACTTGCGTCCATGTTTGCTCGTTCTTGAAGCGGTGGAGGAAGGATGTCCAATGGCGACAAAGGGTTGAAACCGTAGACGACCTCGAAGGGGGACTTGCTGGTTGTAGAGTGTCTTGCACGATTGTAGGCGTACTCGGCGATTGGTAGGCACTCGTCCCACTCCTTGATGTTCTTCTTGATCAACACACGTAGGAGAGTCGCAAGCGTCCGGTTGGTGACTTCCGTTTGGCCATCGGTTTGAGGATGATATGTCGTGGAGAATAGTAGCTTGATCCCGAGCTTGGCGCATAGTGTCTTCCAAAAGTAGCTTAAGAACTTGACGTCTCGATCCGACACAATTGTCTTTGGCACTCCGTGCAACCTCAAGATTTCCCTACAAAAGAGATTGGCAACATGTGAAGCATCATCTATCTTATTGCATGGGATAAAATGAGCCATTTTAGAGAAACGGTCCACAACAACAAAAACCGAATCTTTGCCATTTTGAGTTCTAGGTAATCCAAGCACAAAATCCATACTAATGTCTTCCCACGATTGATGTGGGATAGGTAAAGGCATATGTAAACCATGGGATTGGAGTGTGACTTAGCTTTGCAACATGTAGAGCACCGGTTGGTGAAGCGGGCAACATCGCGAAACATCTCAGGCCAATAATAGTTCTTGGAGAGCGTGGCGAAAGTCTTGTCGCGTCTAGAGTGTCCCATGAGTCCACCTCCATGAGCCTCTTGCAAAAGGAGAAAACAAAGAGAGGACTTGGGAATGCATAGTTTGTTAGCTCTCATAAGGTAACCATCTTTGATATAATATCGTTCCCAAGATGTATGCGTCACACACTTAGCGTAAGGAGTAGCAAAAGTCACATCACCCTCATACAAATCTTTGATATGATCAAATCCTATGACATTCAATTCAAGTTGAGTAAGTAACATGTATTTGCGGGAAAGGGCATCCGCCACCACGTTTTCTTTGCCCTTAATGTACTTGATCACATAGGGAAAAGTTTCAATGAATTCACTCCATTTAGCATGCCGTTTATTCAACTTGTTTGACCTTTGAGGTATTTGAGTGTTTGATGATCGGTATGTATGACAAACTCATGCGGTCTAAGGTAATGCTCCCACACATGTAACACACGCACTAAAGCAAACAATTATTTGTCATAGATGGGATAGTTAAGTTGAGCACCAGAAAGTTTTTCACTAAAATAAGCAATAGCTCGTTTTTCTTGCATCAAAACTCCACCAATTCCGGTACCACTTGGATTGCAATGAACCTCAAAAGTTTTGTCAAAGTTGGGTAAAGCAAGAATCGAAGCATGTGTAAGCAAAGATTTGAGCTCATCAAAAGCGGTTGATTGCAAAGGTCCCCAAACAAAAGGAGCATTCTTCTTGCTTAAAGCGTGCAAATGAGCGGCGATAGTGCTAAAATCTTTCACAAAGCGATGATAAAAACCCGCAAGACCAAGAAAACTTCGCACTTGTTGCAAATTGGTGGGTTGGGGCCAATTTTTAATTGCTTCAATTTTAGTTTCATCAACATGGACACCCTTGTAAGAGACAACAAAACCCAAGAAAACCACTTTGTCAACACCAAATGTGCACTTTTTCATGTTGGCATAAAGACTTTCCTTGCGAAGTGTTTGGAAAACAACCCTAACATGATTAAGATGCTCTTTCATGGTTTTGCTAAACACAAGAATATCATCGAAGTAAACCACAACAAAGACTCCAATATAAGGGCGAAGTACATGATGCATGAGATGCACGAAAGTACCGGGAGCTTCCGATAAACCCATAGGCATGACTAACCATTCATATAAGCCAAATTTGGTTTTGAAAGCGGTTTTCCGTTCATCACCCTCTTGTATGCGGATTTGATAATAGCCACTTTTAAGATCAACTTTTGAGAAAAAGTTGGCTCCATTAAGTTCATCAAGCATATCATCTAAGCGAGGAATGGGATGCCTATAGTGAACGGTGATAGCATTTATGGGTCTACAATCGGAACACAAGCGAAAGCTACCATCTTGCTTGGGCACAAGTATAACAGGAACGACACATGGACTTAAGCTTTCACGTACATGATCGTTGTCGATTAGTTGTTGTACTTGCCGTTGAATCTCCTTTGCCTCTTCGGGGTTGACGCGGTAGGGAGCCTTGCTTGGAAGAGGAGCTCCGGGGATGTGGTCGATTCGATGCTCAATGCCTCGAAGAGGAGGTGATGAGGACATCAATACAATTGTTACACCCACAGCCCCTGCTGCTATACATACTGGACCAATTACTAGAGCTCGTGCACGCCAACTAAATTACCAGGTACTTTCGTTTCTTGGTAATGATTCTAATGTTCATGAGAATATGATGCTGCCTAAATTGGATACATTTGTTTTGCTTACAAATGAAGGGCCTAGCTTGGAGAAGGATGAACATTGGAGCAAGAACAAGCATGGAGATGATGGCATGCGCAAGGGGAACAAGAACGGAGTTACAAGTGATGATTTCAGGACTTTGAAGCCACCATAATGGGTGCATGAAGCCTTGGACGAAATATACAAGATGCCACTTCATAAATTTCGTCCCGAGGCTATTTTAGGTGCTGCGTCACCTTATTATTGGGCCAGGCCCATGTAATTTCGAAATACATAAGTATAGGCTATTTTTAGAGTCCGTATGTGTGGGGAAACAAGAGATAGGGTTGATTTCGGACCCCTTCTGATAGAGGCAGAGGTGTCCCGTCTTTCGATGAGATGGTGGATTTCGCTTTGGTGGAAGTCGACTTTGACGATCCGACTACGAACGTGCGAGGACGTCGCGCCTTAGCAATCGCTAAACCAACTCCGAGAGGTTATTGACCACGCCGGAGCACGATCAACCTGACCACGAGGGTCTGTTTCCTGCGAGCAAACGAAGAACAAGCAAGAAACTAAGATTGCAATCTGGATATTGCGAATATAAGATGAAAGCTTTATTGATCAAGGTGGGGTTCTGTGACGCCTTTGTCTGGTCGTTGAACACAAACGAAGTACGCGAAGTTGCAGCTATGGCGAACTTTTATTCTAAACAAAACCCAAAGTCTAAACGATGCCCTAAGGGCTGTATATATGGAGGAAGAGGGGGGAAATTTCGTGGCCCTTGGTGGAGGGGTCCGAAATCAACCCTATCTCTTGTTTCCCCACACATACGGACTCTAAAAATAGCCTATACTTATGTATTTCGAAATTACATGGGCCTGGCCCAATAATAAGGTGACGCAGCACCTAAAATAGCCTCGGGACGAAATTTATGAAGTGGCATCTTGTATATTTCGTCCAAGGCTTCATGCACCCATTATGGTGGCTTCAAAGTCCTGAAATCATCACTTGTAACTCCGTTCTTGTTTCCCTTGCGCATGCCATCATCTCCATGCTTGTTCTTGCTCCAATGTTCATCCTTCTCCAAGCTAGGCCCTTCATTTGTAAGCAAAACAAATGTATCCAATTTAGGCAGCATCATATTCTCATAAACATTAGAATCATTACCAAGAAACGTAAGTACCTGGTAATTTAGTTGGCGTGCACGAGCTCTAGTAATTGGTCCAGTATGTATAGCAGCAGGGGCTGTGGGTGTAACAATTGTATTGATGTCCTCATCATCCTCCCCTTCTTGAAATGAAGTCGTCCTCGACGGAAGTTCATCTTCCTCACCCAAATAAGGCTTCAAATCTGCAATGTTAAAAGTGGGACTAACCCCAAAATCTGCAGGCAGCTCAAGTTTATATGCATTATCATTTATTTTCTCTAACACCTTAAAGGGACCATCAGCACGTGGCATTAACTTTGATTTGCGCAAATCAGGAAATCTATCCTTACGCAAATGTAACCAAACAAGATCTCCAGGTGCAAACACAACATGTTTTCTACCCTTATCTCCAGCAAGTTTATATTTAGCATTCATGCGCTCAATGTTTTCCTTAGTTAACTCATGCATTTTTAAAATCAATTCAGCACGTTGTTTAGCATCGAAATTAACCTTCTCCAAAGATGGAAGAGGCAACAAATCAATAGGTGCACGAGGTAGGAAACCATACACAACTTCAAAAGGGCACATCTTAGTAGTAGAATGCAATGAACGATTATAAGCAAATTCAATATGAGGCAAGCATTCCTCCCACATTTTCTTATTATTCTTCAAAACAGCCGTAAGCATAGTAGACAACGTTCTATTGACTACTTCAGTTTGTCCATCAGTTTGGGGGTGACAAGTAGTACTAAAAAGCAGTTTAGTCCCCAACTTAGCCCATAAACATCTCCAAAAGTGGCTAAGAAATTTAGTATCACGATCTGAAACAATAGTATTTGGCACACCATGCAAGCGAATAATTTCACGAAAGAACAAATCAGCAACATTAACAGCATCATCGCTTTTATGACATGGTATAAAGTGTGCCATTTTCGAGAATCTATCCACGACAACAAATATGCTATCCCTCCCCTTCTTTGTTCGAGGTAAACCTAAAACAAAGTCCATAGATATATCCTCCCAAGGAACACTAGGTACAGGCAAAGGCATATATAAACCATGAGGATTGAGTCGTGATGATGAGGACATCAATACAATTGTTACACCCACAGCCCCTGCTGCTATACATACTGGACCAATTACTAGAGCTCGTGCACGCCAACTAAATTACCAGGTACTTTCGTTTCTTGGTAATGATTCTAATGTTCATGAGAATATGATGCTGCCTAAATTGGATACATTTGTTTTGCTTACAAATGAAGGGCCTAGCTTGGAGAAGGATGAACATTGGAGCAAGAACAAGCATGGAGATGATGGCATGCGCAAGGGGAACAAGAACGGAGTTACAAGTGATGATTTCAGGACTTTGAAGCCACCATAATGGGTGCATGAAGCCTTGGACGAAATATATAAGATGCCACTTCCTAAATTTCGTCCCGAGGCTATTTTAGGTGCTGCGTCACCTTATTATTGGGCCAGGCCCATGTAATTTCGAAATACATAAGTATAGGCTATTTTTAGAGTCCGTATGTGTGGGGAAACAAGAGATAGGGTTGATTTCGGACCCCTCCACCAAGGGCCACGAAATTCCCCCCTCTTCCTCCATATATACAGCCCTTAGGGCATCGTTTAGACTTTGGGTTTTGTTTAGATTAAAAGTTCGCCATAGCTGCAACTTCGCGTACTTCGTTTGTGTTCAACGACCAGACAAAGGCGTCACAGAACCCCACCTTGATCAATAAAGCTTTCATCTTATATTCGCAATATCCAGATTGCAATCTTAGTTTCTTGCTTGTTCTTCGTTTGCTCGCAGGAAACAGACCCTCGTGGTCAGGTTGATCGTGCTCCGGCGTGGTCAATAACCTCTCGGAGTTGGTTTAGCGATTGCTAAGGCGCGACGTCCTCGCACATTCGTAGTCGGATCGTCAAAGTCGACTTCCATCAAAGCGAAATCCACCATCTCATCGAAAGACGGGACACCTCCGCCTCTATCAAGTGGTATCAGATTTCCAGGTTGCTCGGTGAGATTTTACAGTTTTTCGTAGTTTAGATCGAGTCTGTAGGATCATATTCTTGTGTGTTTCTATTGCTGCTAACCATGCCAGGATCACAAGCCGACGAGATTGACTGGGAGAATTTATCGAACAAGGAGCTTCATGATAAGTTTCAGCAAATGATGACTGAACAGGTGCAAGATGTGCTGAACAATTTTGAAGAGGCCATGGAGAAGATCACTGGCCTTGAGAAGACGTTCGAAACAAAGCTCGATAACAAGTTTAATGAATTGCTCGCGCGTCTTCCACCACCACCACCCGCTGCACCTAACGCACCTCTCCAACAACAACAACAACGACTACCTCCACGTCGCGAAGCAGATCTCCGCCGAGCAAGCCGTGTTCCTCTTGCGTTTGGCCAAACTGTTGGTGCTGCTGTTCATACTTCTGTGGCTCCTGCTGCTGATGCGGAGGAGGATGATTATGTGGGAGATTATGAGGATGAGGTTGATCAAAATCAACACTACGTGCAGCCACCTGTACCACCACCAGCAGGTCGACCTCAGGTATATATTCGTAATGGTAGGCCTGCACCACCACCTCAGGTACGAGATGATGTCCATATTCCTAAACTGAAATTGAATATTCCACCATTTGAGGGTAGATATGTTCCTGATATATATCTTACTTGGGAGTTAGAAACTGAACAACGATTTACATGTTTACAATATCCCGAGGAGAGACGAGTTGCTGCTGCTGTTTGTGCTTTCACTAGTTTTGCATGTGTATGGTGGTCTGAACATTGTAGATTATATCCTACTCCAACTACTTGGGCTGCTTTGAAAACTGCTATGCGTACGCGTTGGGTTCCACCATATTATCAACGTGAATTGCTTCAAAAATTGCAGCGTTTAAGACAAGGGAAAAATTCTGTAGAAGAATATTATCAGGAATTACAAACTGGCATGATTAGATGTGGTATTGTTGAGGAGAATGAAGCTATGCTTGCACGTTTTCTGGGTGGATTAAATAGAGAGATTCAGACCATTCTAGACTATAAGGAGTATACTAATATCACTCGTTTATTCCATCTTGCTTGTAAAGCTGAACGTGAAGTGCAGGATCGACAAGCATTGGGGCGAACTAACTTTTCTGCAGGCCGACCTTCATCATGGACACCACGTGCATCTTCTACGTCAACTGCACCAGCACCTCCATCCGGTGCCACCTCCAGCCGTGATACAAGAAAACAGGCACAACCACCATTATCTGCCAAGAGCGCACCTGCGGGGCCTGCACAGCGTTCTTCTTCTTCCATGGCATCAACAGGGCACACAAGTGATGATGAGGACATCAATACGATTGTTACACCCACAGCCCCTGCTGCTATACATACTGGACCAATTACTAGAGCTCGTGCACGCCAACTAAATTACCAGGTACTTTCGTTTCTTGGTAATGATTCTAATGTTCATGAGAATATGATGCTGCCTAAATTGGATACATTTGTTTTGCTTACAAATGAAGGGCCTAGCTTGGAGAAGGATGAACATTGGAGCAAGAACAAGCATGGAGATGATGGCATGCGCAAGGGGAACAAGAACGGAGTTACAAGTGATGATTTCAGGACTTTGAAGCCACCATAATGGGTGCATGAAGCCTTGGACGAAATATACAAGATGCCACTTCATAAATTTCGTCCCGAGGCTATTTTAGGTGCTGCGTCACCTTATTATTGGGCCAGGCCCATGTAATTTCGAAATACATAAGTATAGGCTATTTTTAGAGTCCGTATGTGTGGGGAAACAAGATATAGGGTTGATTTCGGACCCCTCCACCAAGGGCCACGAAATTCCCCCCTCTTCCTCCATATATACAGCCCTTAGGGCATCGTTTAGACTTTGGGATTTGTTTAGTTAAAAGTTTGCCTCCTGCTGTCACTAACATTTTGCAGGAGTTCGCTGACGTTTTTCCACAAGACGTGCCACCGGGATTACCGCCTATTCGAGGGATTGAGCATCAGATTGACTTAATTCCCGGTGCTTCACTGCCAAACCGTGCACCATACCGTACCAATCCAGAGGAGACGAAGGAGATTATGCGTCAAGTACAAGAGCTTCTCGACAAAGGTTATATACGCGAATCCCTTAGTCCTTGTGCTGTTCCTATTATTCTAGTGCCGAAAAAGGATGGTACATCACGTATGTGTGTTGATTGTAGAGGCATTAATAATATTACTATTCGTTATCGTCATCCTATTCCTAGGCTAGATGATATGCTTGATGAATTGAGTGGCTCTACAATATTCTCCAAAGTTGATTTGCGTAGTGGCTACCATCAAATTCGTATGAAATTGGGAGATGAATCGAAAACAGCATTTAAAACTAAGTTTGGATTATATGAGTGGCTAGTCATGCCTTTTGGGTTAACTAATGCACCTAGTACTTTCATGAGATTAATGAACGAAGTTTTACGTGCTTTCATTGGACGATTTGTGGTAGTTTACTTTGATGACATATTGATTTATAGCAGATCTTTGGAAGAACATTTGGAACATTTACGTGCTGTTTTTATTGCTCTACGTGATGCACGTTTGTTTGGTAACCTTGGGAAGTGCACCTTTTGCACCGACCGAGTATCTTTTCTTGGCTATGTTGTTACTCCACAGGGAATTGAAGTTGATAAAGCCAAGATTGAAGCTATTGAGAGTTGGCCGCAGCCCAAAACGGTCACACAAATGAGGAGTTTTCTTGGCCTCGCTGGATTCTATAGGCGTTTTGTGAGAGATTTCAGCACCATTGCTGCACCTCTCAATGAGCTTACAAAGAAAGATGTGCCTTTTCTTTGGGGTACCGCACAGGAAGAAGCCTTCACGGTATTGAAAGATAAGTTGACACATGCTCCTTTACTCCAACTTCCTGATTTTAATAAGACTTTTGAGCTTGAATGTGATGCTAGTGGAATTGGATTAGGAGGTGTGTTATTACAAGATGGCAAACCTGTTGCATACTTTTCTGAAAAATTGAGTGGGCCTAGTCTGAATTATTCTACTTATGATAAAGAATTATATGCTCTTGTTCGGACTTTAGAAACATGGCAACATTATTTATGGCCCAAAGAGTTTGTTATACATTCTGATCATGAATCTTTGAAACATATTAAAAGTCAAGCTAAACTGAATCGTAGACATGCTAAATGGGTTGAATTCATTGAGACTTTCCCTTATGTCATTAAACACAAGAAGGGAAAAGAAAATGTTATTGCTGATGCATTGTCTCGTCGCTATACTATGCTTTCACAACTTGACTACAAAATATTTGGTTTGGAGACCATCAAGGATCAATATGTGCATGATGCTGATTTTAAAGATGTAATGCAGAATTGTAAAGAAGGAAGAATGTGGGACAAGTTTGTCGTTAACGATGGATTTGTGTTTCGTGCTAACAAGCTATGCATTCCAGCTAGCTCCATTCGTCTTTTGTTGTTGCAGGAGGCGCATGGAGGAGGATTAATGGGACACTTTGGCGTGAAGAAGACGGAGGACGTACTTGCAACACATTTCTTTTGGCCAAAGATGAGACGGGATGTTGAGCGTTTTATTGCTCGATGCACTACATGTCAAAAAGCTAAGTCACGACTCAATCCTCATGGTTTATATATGCCTTTGCCTGTACCTAGTGTTCCTTGGGAGGATATATCTATGGACTTTGTTTTAGGTTTACCTCGAACAAAGAAGGGGAGGGATAGCATATTTGTTGTCGTGGATAGATTCTCGAAAATGGCACACTTATACCATGTCATAAAAGCGATGATGCTGTTAATGTTGCTGATTTGTTCTTTCGTGAAATTATTCGCTTGCATGGTGTGCCAAATACTATTGTTTCAGATCGTGATACTAAATTTCTTAGCCACTTTTGGAGATGTTTATGGGCTAATTTGGGGACTAAACTGCTTTTTAGTACTACTTGTCACCCCCAAACTGATGGACAAACTGAAGTAGTCAATAGAACGTTGTCTACTATGCTTAGGGCTGTTTTGAAGAATTATAAGAAAATGTGGGAGGAATGCTTGCCTCATATTGAATTTGCTTATAATCGTTCATTGCATTCTACTACTAAGATGTGCCCTTTTGAAGTTGTGTATGGTTTCCTACCTCGTGCACCTATTGATTTGTTGCCTCTTCCATCTTCGGAGAAGGTTAATTTTGATGCTAAACAACGTGCTGAATTGATTTTAAAAATGCATGAGTTAACTAAGGAAAACATTGAGCGTATGAATGCTAAATATAAACTTGCTGGAGATAAGGGTAGAAAACATGTTGTGTTTGCACCTGGAGATCTTGTTTGGTTACATTTGCGTAAGGATAGATTTCCTGATTTGCGCAAATCAAAGCTAATGCCACGTGCTGATGGTCCCTTTAAGGTGTTAGAGAAAATAAATGGTAATGCATATAAACTTGAGCTGCCTGCAGATTTTGGGGTTAGTCCCACTTTTAACATTGCAGATTTGAAGCCTTATTTGGGTGGGGAAGATGAACTTCCGTCGAGGACGACTTCATTTCAAGAAGGGGAGGATGATGAGGACATCAATACAATTGTTACACCCACAGCCCCTGCTGCTATACATACTGGACCAATTACTAGAGCTCGTGCACGCCAACTAAATTACCAGGTACTTTCGTTTCTTGGTAATGATTCTAATGTTCATGAGAATATGATGCTGCCTAAATTGGATACATTTGTTTTGCTTACAAATGAAGGGCCTAGCTTGGAGAAGGATGAACATTGGAGCAAGAACAAGCATGGAGATGATGGCATGCGCAAGGGGAACAAGAACGGAGTTACAAGTGATGATTTCAGGACTTTGAAGCCACCATAATGGGTGCATGAAGCCTTGGACGAAATATACAAGATGCCACTTCATAAATTGCGTCCCGAGGCTATTTTAGGTGCTGCGTCACCTTATTATTGGGCCAGGCCCATGTAATTTCGAAATACATAAGTATAGGCTATTTTTAGAGTCCGTATGTGTGGGGAAACAAGAGATAGGGTTGATTTCGGACCCCTCCACCAAGGGCCACGAAATTCCCCCCTCTTCCTCCATATATACAGCCCTTAGGGCATCGTTTAGACTTTGGGTTTTGTTTAGATTAAAAGTTCGCCATAGCTGCAACTTCGCGTACTTCGTTTGTGTTCAACGACCAGACAAAGGCGTCACAGAACCCCACCTTGATCAATAAAGCTTTCATCTTATATTCGCAATATCCAGATTGCAATCTTAGTTTCTTGCTTGTTCTTCGTTTGCTCGCAGGAAACAGACCCTCGTGGTCAGGTTGATCGTGCTCCGGCGTGGTCAATAACCTCTCGGAGTTGGTTTAGCGATTGCTAAGGCGCGACGTCCTCGCACGTTCGTAGTCGGATCGTCAAAGTCGACTTCCATCAAAGCGAAATCCACCATCTCATCGAAAGACGGGACACCTCCGCCTCTATCAGGAGGGAGACCCGGAGGTAGCTCATCGGGGAAAACATCTTGAAATTCCTGCAAAAGAGATTGAAACACCAAAGGTAGCTCGTGAGCGGTGTTAGTTTTTGGTTCTCCATCCTTGCACACAAGGCAAAGTGCATCACACTCGATGGGTTCTCACACACTTCTCTCATCTCACTTTTTGTGGCAAATAGTATGTGGATTTTCTCTCTAGGCGAAGAGGCGCTCAAGTTTGGCTTCTGGCTCTCACTCACGTTTGGGTGGGTCACTTTCTCAATCTTCTCTCCATGGTGGGTGGCTTGCTTGTCGGCTATCACTTGACTAGGAGACATAGGTCGTAGCACATATTCCTTCCCTTTCATCTTGAAGCTATAGTGATTGGTACGCCCATTGTGGATAACACCACGGTCGAATTGCCATGGTCGACCAAGAAGGAGGTGGCAAACGGTCATTGGGACCACATCACACTCCAAAGTGTCCTCATATGCACCAATTTTGAAAGAGACTTGGACCGTATGCTCAACTCGGATAGTGCCGGAGTCACTTAGCCATTGAACCTTGTAAGGGTGTGGATGCTTCCTCTTGACCAATTGAAGCTTGGAGCATAGTTCTTCACTCGCCAAATTATGGCAACTACCTCCATCGATGATGACCTTTACAGACCTTCCGTTGATGCCGGTCTTGGTGTGGAAGATGTGGCATCGTTGGTCTTCTTCTTGGTGGTGTTGGAGCGTCAAGACCTTGGAGACCACGAGAGAGGGACTTGAATCATTGTCACAAAAGACTTGGTCATCTTCATCTTCATTCATGCGCCGGTGCATGGCCACGTGCTCAATGGCTTCCATTTCTTCTTCACTCATTGAGTCATATGTGTCGTCATCGTTGAAGATCATCGTTCGCTTGTTGGTGCATTGGAAGGACTTGTGGCCTCGGCCGCCACATGTGAAGCACTTGATTTAACTTGTCTTGACGGGATCATCGGGAGGCGCCGAAGATGAAGGAGTCTTGGATTTGTAGGTGCTTGCCGGAGGACGAGTCGAGGAAGGTGCCACTTGCTTGGAACTTGACTTGTCGCCGGTACTTGGTGATGCTCGAGTTGATGTAGGAGGTGCCGAAGTCGCGGGAGCTTGCGTGATACGGGGTGCCCAATCTTCACGGAGGATCTGCTCTATGTTGCGAATCAACGCCACCTGAAGGGTACGAAGGAAACCCTCGATCCCAACCAACAACGTTGTCTGGTAAAGGATAACTAATGCAACCTGACGAGACCGAGGCTAACTATTGCAATGCAACAACCAGGGACAAGTATTCGCCCAACCACACTCTTAGTTCCAATCCACGCAACCACGCACGAAGTTGGGAGCACGAACTGGTCGCCGCCTCAACGGCTGCTGTTGTAAAATCACAAGTGAGTTTACCCTCTCACAAGGCAAGATTACAAGAGCTAAGGAGGAAGTGAACTCTCAAACAATATTCTGCTTGCACTTAGCTAACCTATGCTGGAATCAAATTGCCAAAGAGTTGTGGCTGAAGTGGGGGAAGGGGTATTTATACTAGGAACAGCCCTCCTAGTTTAGGTGTGAAACCAGGCCAAAAGAGGGGATCAAATTCGTGCTAACCAGCTGGTCAAGGGAGCAAACTCATGGAGCCCCGCGCAGCAATTAATGCCCTGGGCAGCTTGCATTGGAACTCTCATATCCTTTGACTCAGGACTCCAAATGATGCACCATTTGATTTTCCTGAAAGTAGACTTCATAAGCTCTCCATTTTGTACTCCCAAACATGCTGGCTGCTCATATATATGCGTTGCATGATTCATCAAGTTCTGGGACGAATTCTGGAACTGCACATGCAACAATAGAGTGTTGAGATGGCTTGCTATTCTTCCTTGTGGTGTAACTAGTCGTCCTTGTCACCAAAAGAAGGCTTTCATCAGAGTTGAAACTTGTTCTCTTCAAACTTGTGTTATGGGCTCCAAAACTTGTTTCTTCATGTGCTGAAGGTTGTTGGTTGTCCTCATTGTACCTAAGTAAAATCAGCACACGAGATTTAGGCAGTATAAAGTTCTCATGGTCATTTGAATTATGATAAGCTAGGAGCGCGTTCACCTCTTGTGCTATTTGTTTGGCACGGCTCCTTGTCATGGGACCCAAAAGGTCTTCTTTGTAGAAGCTTCACTTGATGGCTGAGATTTATCATCAGGAGAAGATGATAAACAAGGTGAACCTGGGATGTCCTCATCATCCTCCCCCTCTTCAAAAGGAGTCATCCTCGACTCTTGACCCTCTTGATCGAAGCATGGAGACAAATCAGCAACGTTGAATGTTGGACTCACAACATAGTCTTCAGGAATCTCGATCTTGTAAGCATTGTCATTGATCTTGCCCAAGACTTTGAATGGTCCATCTCCACGAGGCATTAGCTTGGATTTGCGCTTCTTTGGGAACCGATCTTTGCGGAAATGTATCCAAACCAGATCTCTGGGCTCAAAAGTCACCTTCTTGCGATTTTTGTTTGCCTTAGCAGCATAGTACTTGGACTTCCTTTCTATCTCTTCTCTGGTCTTCTCATGAATCTTCTTCACATATGCAGCACGCTTTGAAGCATCCATGTTATATCTCTCTTGCAATGGAAGTGGCATCAAGTCAATTGGTGCAAGTGGCATGAATCCATATACCACCTCAAACGGGCACATGTTTGTGGTAGAGTGAACTGCCCGATTGTAAGCAAACTCCACATGCGGCAAACACTCTTCCCACGCCTTCAAATTCTTCTTAATCATTGTACGCAGCAAGGCTGAGAGTGTGCGGTTCACTACCTTTGTTTGCCCATCAGTTTGGGGGTGACACGTTGTTGAAAACAGCAGTTTGGTTCCCAATTTTGCCCAAAATGTTTTCCAAAAGTAGCTCATGAACTTCACATCTCGATCTGAAACAATAGTCCTTGGCATTCCATGCAAGCGAACAACTTCCCTGGAAAAAAATCAGCAACATGTGAAGCATCGTCGTTCTTGTGGCACAGAATGAAGTGTGCCATTTTTGAGAACCTATCAACCACAACAAAAACTGAATCCCTCCCCCTCTTAGTCCTAGGCAATCCTAAAACAAAATCCATGCTAATATCTTCCCAAGGAGCATTTGGAACAAGTAGGGGAGTATATAAACCATGGGGGTTCAGTTTAGACTTAGCTTTGTGGCATATGATGCATCGCTGCACAAATCTCTCAACGTCCTTCCTCATCTTTGGCCAATAAAAGTGACCAGCCAACAGCTCATAAGTCTTCTCGTGACCAAAGTATCCCATTAATCCTCCTGCATGTGATTCCTGCAACAACAAATGCCTAACCGACGGATCTGGAACACACAACTTGTTAGCCCTAAAAAGGAACCCATCATGCACATGGTACTTATCCCAACCTTTCCCATCTTTACATTTTTAATATGGTTCTGAAAATATATGATCAGTGCAATACAGTTCTTTTAAGCTCTCAAGTCCTGGTACCTTCACTTCTAATTGTGTCAAAAGAACATGCCTACGGGATAAAGCGCCAGCAACCATGTTTTCCTTTCCTTTCTTATACTTCACAACATATGGGAAAGTTTCAATGAATTTTACCCATTTAGCATGCCTACGATTCAGTTTAGCTTGGCCTTTCAAATGTTTCAATGCCTCACGATCAGAATGTACAATAAACTCTTTAGGCCATAAGTAGTGTTGCCAAGTTTCAAGCACTCTAACCAAGGCATACAACTCTTTATCATAAACATAATAATTCAGTTGTGCACCACTCAGTTTCTCACTAAAATATGCTATTGGTTTCCGTTCTTGCATTAACACACCTCCAATACCTATTCCACTAGCATCACATTCTATCTCAAATTTTTTAGTGAAATCAGGTAGAATCAGCAAAGGTGCTTCAGTTAATTGTTTCTTAAGCTCAAGAAATGCTTCTTCTTGTGGTGCACCCCATTTAAAGGGAATTCCTTTCTTTGTCAATTAATTCAAAGGTGCATAAATTGTACTAAAATCTTTCACAAACCTCCGGTAGAAACCAGCAAGGCCATGAAAACTTCTCACCTGGCTTACATTCATTAGAGTTGGCCAATTCTTGATTGCTTCCACCTTAGATTCATCCACTTCAATTCCCTATCCTGAAACGACATAGCCAAGAAAAACAACCTTGTTTGTGTAAAAGGAGCACTTCTCAATGTTAGCATATAGTTTTTCTGTCCTTAGCACATTCAACACTTGTTTTAGTTGTTCAATATGTTCCTCAATGGATCTGCTATAGATTAGGATGTCATCAAAGTACACAACAACAAATTTGCCAATGTAAGCTCTCAAAACATGGTTCATCAATCTCATGAATGTACTTGGTGCAATAGTTAATCCAAAAGGCATGACTAATCACTCATACAACCCAAATTTTGTTTTGAAAGCAGTTTTCCATTCATCTCCTTCTTTCATCCTAATCTGATGGTATCCACTCCTCAAATCAATTTTAGAGAAAACAGTAGAGCCACTCAATTCATCAAGCATATCATCTAACCTAGGAATAGGATGACGATACCTAATAGTTATAATATTGATAGGCCTACAATCCACTACCAATCACCATGTGTCGTCTTTCTTGGGCACCAAAATCACAGGTACAACACAAGGACTTAAGCTTTCACGCACATAACCTTTATCTAAAAGTTCTTGTACCTACCTTTGTATCTCCTTTGTTTCTTCAGGATTGGTGCGGTAGGGAGGTCGATTCGGAAGTGATGCTCCTGGAATGAGGTCAATCTGATGTTCGATGCCACGCAAGGGAGGTAGACCAGCGGGTACTTCCACAGGAAAAACATCCTCGAATTCCTGCAAGACATCACTAACAGCACTAGGGAGACATGTTAAGTTGTTAGCTGAAAGCAAATCATCTTTGTACACAAGTACAGCGACCATTTGATTTGGGTTGAGCCTCACATCTCTCAGTTCTAATTTGGTGGCTAACATCACTAAGTTCTCTCCCTCTCTTTTATTCCTCTCTCTCTCAGATTTGGCTTGTGGCGCTCACTCACCATTTTGTGGATCTCTCTCTCTCACTCTTTTTCTCTCACTCTTTTTCTCTCCCTCTTTCTTACTGACTATTTTTACTTCAGAAACTTTCTGCAAGTGCTCAGCCATGATTTGTTGGGGTGTCATGGGTCTAACCACCAAGTCCTTTCCTCTCCACTTGATGGTGTATAGATTGGTTCTGCCACAATGTTGAGCTGAATGATCGTATTGCCACGGTCTGCCCAACAGCAAGTGACACACCTTCATTGGCACCACATCACACTCAACGGTGTCATTATAATCTCCAATCTTGAATTGCACCTATACCATGTGTGTGATCTTAATCTCTCCACATTCACTCAACCATTGTATATGATATGGATGAGGGTGTTGTAGCAGCTTCAGCCCAAGCTTATCACACATTTCTTTACTTGCAAGATTGTGACAACTCCCACCATCAACAATTACCTTGCATACCTTGTCTTGCACTTTGGCTCTTGTTTGAAACAGATTGTGTCGTTGTCCATTCTCAACTTCTTTGATCTGCACACTCAAAACTTTAGTGACAACAAGAGAGGCACCTTGCTCATAATCACAATAGGTTTTCTCATCACCATCTGAACCATCACCATCTTCAGTTTCTTCTTCAGGTTCACTACAAGACTCATATTTTCCATTCTCGGTGATTAGCATGGTACGCTTGTTGGGACAATCCTTCTTCATGTGGCCACGTCCCTTACATGTAAAGCACTCTATCTCACTAGTTTTCCCCGTGGAGCCAATGGAGGATGAACTAGGAGCTGCAAATTTTCTCTTCTCGTTCGAATTTGATGCATCATTTCTGCTCATGGCTGCACGTGCATGGGGCTGATTTCCACCACCAGAACTACTCATAATTCCTCGACCAACATTGAATTGAGGTACAAACTTACTCCCACTTGATGTAGCTCGAGCTGTGAAGGATGTAGTTCTGTTTTGCTTCGAGTCTTCTTGCAATTGACATTCAGCCTTAGAAGCAAGATGTACCAGCTCTACCACATTACGATATGGCTGCAAATCAACCACTCGTTTAACATTAGGATTCATCCCATAGAGTAACCTTGCCACGGTCTGCTCCTCATCTTCATGTATGTTGGCTCTTATCATTGCCTTCTCCATCTCCTTATGATACTCCTCAACTGATAACTTTCCTTGCCTCAAATTCTGGAGCTTATCAAAGATGTCACGTCTATAATGCCTTGGGACAAATCTTGCCCTCATCTCTCTTTTCATTTCTGTCCATGTAGCAACAGCAGGCTCTCCTTCTTCTTCTCACTGAATCTGAACTTGCTCCCACCAAATTAGAGCATAGTCTTCAAACTCAAGTGAGGCCATTGCTAATTTCTTCTCTTCAGAGTAGTTGTGCATGCGGAAAATCTTGTCAACCTTCAATTCCCATGTGAGATAACTTTCTGGATCAGATCCACCATCAAACTTGGGCATGGTAAATTTCAGCTTTCCAAACCTCTCCTCCTCCTGCCGTCCACGACCATAGTTTCTACGATGATGAAATCTGTCATTCTGGTGCATGCCATCTCCATCTTCATCAAACTCATCTCAACTACCTTCATGGTGCAGATTTGCTCTTCGGTGGCCTCCTCTAAGACCACGACCAGCAGCAGCTTCATGATGACCACGTCCATTACCATGATCATTTCCACGTCCAGGACCGGGAGGTCTCATGGCATGGGGAGCAGGAGCACGGTTTCTTCTAGCTTGTGCATTGGAGGCAGCACCTTCCCCATCAGTTACATTTTGTTCTTCACCATGGACACTTGCATCTTCTCGGTTCTGACGAAGCTCTCGCACAATATCAGCAACAATACCAGTCCTCATGGCTGCCATGTTCTGAGTGAGTTGCTCATCAACATTACCCATAAGTTGTTGCAAATCTCTCGACAACTTGTCTTGCTTCTCTTCAATTGGGTCAAGGCTGTTTCTGAACTGTCGGCGTAAATGATCACGTAATGCGTTGAAGTGAAACCGTGTGACGGGCTGATTGAGATGCCCATTTCCTTCAGCATCATACTCGTTTTCTTCACCTGCCATGGTTAGTTCTCCAAAAGCCCTATAGTACTAGAAGCATATATGTGGATAAAAAATGATAGAGGCAAAGGTATCCCGTCTTTCGATGAGATGATGGATTTCGCTTTGGTGGAAGTCGACTTTGATGATCCGACTACGAGCGTGCGAGGACGTCGCGCCTTAGCAATTGCTAAACCAACTCCGAGAGGTTATTGACCACGCCGGAGCACGATCAACCTGACCACGAGGGTCTGTTTCCTGCGAGCAAACAAAGAACAAGCAAGAAACTGAGATTGCAATCTGGATATTGCGAATATAAGATGAAAGCTTTATTGATCAAGGTGGGGTTCTGTGACACCTTTGTCTGGTCGTTGAACACAAACGAAGTACGCGAAGTTGCAGCTATGGCGAACTTTTAATCTAAACAAAACCCAAAGTCTAAACGATGCCCTAAGGGCTGTATATATGGAGGAAGAGGGGGGAATTTCGTGGCCCTTGGTGGAGGGGTCCGAAATCAACCCTATCTCTTGTTTCCCCACACATACGGACTCTAAAAATAACCTATACTTATGTATTTCGAAATTACATGGGCCTGGCCCAATAATAAGGTGACGCAGCACCTAGAATAGCCTCGAGACAAAATTTATGAAGTGGCATCTTGTATATTTCGTCCAAGGCTTCATGCACCCATTATGGTGGCTTCAAAGTCCTGAAATCATCACTTGTAACTCCGTTCTTGTTCCCCTTGCGCAGGCCATCATCTCCATGCTTGTTCTTGCTCCAATGTTCATCCTTCTCCAAGCTAGACCCTTCATTTGTAAGCAAAACAAATGTATCCAATTTAGGCATCATCATATTCTCATGAACATTAGAATCATTACCAAGAAACGAAAGTACCTGGTAATTTAGTTGGCGTGCGCGAGCTCTAGTAATTGGTCCAGTATGTATAGCAGCAGGGGCTGTGGGTGTAACAATTGTATTGATGTCCTGATCATCCTCCCCTTCTTGAAATGAAGTCGTCCTCGACGGAAGTTCATCTTCCTCACCCAAATAAGGTTTCAAATCTGCAATGTTAAAAGTGGGACTAACCCCAAAATCTGCAGGCAGCTCAAGTTTATATGCATTATCATTTATTTTCTCCCACACCTTAAAGGGACCATCAGCACGTGGCATTAGCTTTGATTTGTGCAAATCAGGAAATCTATCCTTACGCAAATGTAACCAAACAAGATCTCCAGGTGCAAACACAACATGTTTTCTACCCTTATCTCCAGCAAGTTTATATTTAGCATTCATACGCTCAATGTTTTCCTTAGTTAACTCATGCATTTTTAAAATCAATTCAGCACGTTGTTCAGCATCAAAATTAACCTTCTCTGAAGATGGAAGAGGCAACAAATCAATAGGTGCACGAGGTAGGAAACCATACACAACTTCAAAAGGGCACATCTTAGTAGTAGAATGCAATGAACGATTGTAAGCAAATTCAATATGAGGCAAGCATTCCTCCCACATTTTCTTATTATTCTTCAAAACAGCCCTAAGCATAGTAGACAATGTTCTATTGACTACTTCAGTTTGTCCATTAGTTTGGGGGTGACTAGTAGTACTAAAAAGCAGTTTAGTCCCCAACTTAGCCCATAAACATCTCCAAAAGTGGCTAAGAAATTTAGTATCACGATCTGAAACAATAGTATTTGGCACACCATGCAAGCGAATAATTTCATGAAAGAACAAATCAGCAACATTAACAGCATCATCGCTTTTATGACATGGTATAAAATGTGCCATTTTCGAGAATCTATCCACGACAACAAATATGCTATACCTCCCCTGCTTTGTTCGAGGTAAACCTAAAACAAAGTCCATAGATATATCCTCCCAAGGAACACTAGGTACAGGCAAAGGCATATATAAACCATGAGGATTGAGTCGTGACTTAGCTTTTTGACATGTAGTGCAGCGAGCAATAAAACGCTCAACATCCCGTCTCATCTTTGGCCAAAAGAAATGTGTAGCAAGTACGTCCTCCGTCTTCTTACGCCAAAGTGTCCCATTAATCCTCCTCCATGTGCCTCCTGCAACAACAAAAGACGAACAGAGCTAGCTAGAATGCATAGCTTGTTAGCACGAAACACAAATCCATCGTTAACGACGAACTTGTTCCACATTCTTCCTTCTTTACAATTCTGCATTACATCTTTAAAATCAGCATCATGCACATATTGATCTTTGATGGTCTCCAAACCAAATATTTTGAAGTCAAGTTGTGAAAGCATAGTATAGCGACGAGACAATGCATGAGCAATAACATTTTCTTTTCCCTTCTTGAGTTTAATGACATAAGGGAAAGTCTCAATGAATTCAACCCATTTAGCATGTCTATGATTCAGTTTAGCTTGACTTCTAATATGTTTCAAAGATTCATGATCAGAATGTATAACAAATTTTTTGGGCCATAAATAATGTTGACATGTTTCTAAAGTCCGAACAAGAGCATATAATTCTTTATCATAAGTAGAATAATTCAGACTAGGCCCACTCAATTCTTCAGAAAAATATGCAACATGTTTGCCATCTTGTAATAACACACCTCCTAATCCAATTCCACTAGCATCACATTCAAGCTCAAAAGTCTTATTAAAATCAGGAAGTTGGAGTAAAGGAGCATGTGTCAACTTATCTTTCAATACCGTGAAGGCTTCTTCCTGTGCGGTACCCCAAAGAAAAGGCACATCTTTCTTTGTAAGCTCATTGAGAGGTGTAGCAATGGTGCTGAAATCTCTCACAAAACGCCTATAGAATCCAGCGAGGCCAAGAAAACTCCTCACTTGTGTGACCGTTTTGGGCTGTGGCCAACTCTCAATAGCGTCGATCTTGGCTTTATCAACTTCAATTCCCTGTGGAGTAACAACATAGCCAAGAAAAGATACTCGGTCGGTGCAAAAGGTGCACTTCCCAAGGTTACCAAACAGACATGCATCGCGTAGAGCAATAAAAACAGCACGTAAATGTTCCAAATGTTCTTCCAAAGATTTGCTATAAATCAATATGTCATCAAAGTAAACTACCACAAATCGTCCAATGAAAGCACGTAAAACTTCGTTCATTAATCTCATGAAAGTACTAGGTGCATTAGTTAACACAAAAGGCATGACTAACCACTCATATAATCCAAACTTAGTTTTAAATGCTGTTTTCCATTCATCTCCCAATTTCATACGAATTTGATGGTATCCACTACGCAAATCAACCTTGGAGAATATTGTAGAGCCACTCAATTCATCAAGCATATCATCTAGCCTAGGAATAGGATGACGATAACGAATAGTAATATTATTAATGCCTCTACAATCAACACACATATGTGATGTGCCATCCTTTTTCGGCACTAGAATAATAGGAACAACACAAGGACTAAGGGATTCGCGTATATAACCTTTGTCGAGAAGCTCTTGTACTTGACGCATAATCTCCTTCGTCTCCTCTGGATTGGTATGGTATGGCGCACGGTTTGGCAGTGAAGCATCGGGAATTAAGTCAATCTGATGCTCAATCCCTCGAATAGGCGGTAATCCCGGTGGCACGTCTTGTGGAAAGATGTCAGCGAACTCCTGCAAAATGTTAGTGACAGCAGGAGGCAAAGAGGAAGGCACGTCCTCGAATGAAAATAATGCCTCTTTGCACACAAAAGCATAGCAAACAGATTTGCTGAAATCTAGCTCATCAATATCAAATTTGGTGGTAAATAAACATGCACTTTTCAATTTAATTTCAGAAGCAACACTAGATGGTTTATTATTAGTCTTCATTTGTTGCTCAAATTCTTTTGCCACAATCTGATTTTCACTCTTATTCTTCTCCTGTTTTGTTTTATTAGCTCTATTAATATCATCTTTCAAAATAGAATTAGGAGTCATAGGAAGCAAAGTAATATTTTTATCCTTATGAACAAGAGTATACTGATTGTTTCTACCATGGTGTACAGAATTTTTATCAAATTGCCATGGTCTACCAAGTAATAAGGAACATGCTTGCATAGGTACCACATCACAATCAACATAATCAGCATATGTAGAGATACTAAAATGCACATGAATAGTCCGTGTTACCTTAACCTTGTCGCTGTTGTTGAACCATTGGATGTTGTAAGGATGTGGATGTGGTCTTGTGGTGAGAGAAAGCTTCTCCACCATCTCCATGCTAGTGAAGTTGTTGCAGCTCCCTCCGTCTATGATGACGCACACATAACGTTCCTTCACAACTCCCTTGGTATGGAACAAATTGCGCCTCTGATTTTGCTCAGCTTGTGTGACCTGCACACTCAAAACACGTTGAGCAACTAAACATTCATACCTGTCAGCGTCTTCAGGAGCCATGTATTGCGTCTCATGATCAGAATCATTTCCACCATGATGAGGACATCAATACAATTGTTACACCCACAGCCCCTGCTGCTATACAAAACTGGACCAATTACTAGAGCTCGTGCACGCCAACTAAATTACCAGGTACTTTCGTTTCTTGGTAATGATTCTAATGTTCATGAGAATATGATGCTGCCTAAATTGGATACATTTGTTTTGCTTACAAATGAAGGGCCTAGCTTGGAGAAGGATGAACATTGGAGCAAGAACAAGCATGGAGATGATGGCATGCGCAAGGGGAACAAGAACGGAGTTACAAGTGATGATTTCAGGACTTTGAAGCCACCATAATGGGTGCATGAAGCCTTGGACGAATTATACAAGATGCCACTTCATAAATTTCGTCCCGAGGCTATTTTAGGTGCTGCGTCACCTTATTATTGGGCCAGGCCCATGTAATTTCGAAATACATAAGTATAGGCTATTTTTAGAGTCCGTATGTGTGGGGAAACAAGAGATAGGGTTGATTTCGGACTCCTCCACCAAGGGCCACGAAATTCCCCCCTCTTCCTCCATATATACAGCCCTTAGGGCATCGTTTAGACTTTGGGTTTTGTTTAGATTAAAAGTTCGCCATAGCTGCAACTTCGCGTACTTCGTTTGTGTTCAACGACCAGACAAAGGCGTCACAGAACCCCACCTTGATCAATAAAGCTTTCATCTTATATTCGCAATATCCAGATTGCAATCTTAGTTTCTTGCTTGTTCTTCGTTTGCTCGCAGGAAACAGACCCTCGTGGTCAGGTTGATCATGCTCCGGCGTGGTCAATAACCTCTCGGAGTTGGTTTAGCGATTGCTAAGGCGCGACGTCCTCGCACGTTCGTAGTCGGATCGTCAAAGTCGACTTCCACCAAAGCGATATCCATCATCTCATCGAAAGACGGGACACCTCCGCCTCTATCAAGTGGTATCAGATTTCCAGGTTACTCGGTGAGATTTTACAGTTTTTCGTAGCTTAGATCGAGTCTGTTCTTCATACCTACAGTCCACGAAAAAGCCACAAAAAAAAATTAGGGTTAGTTCATCATATCCGAACCAATCTGAGCCTTTGCATAATCTTTTTAGCGTTTTGCTTTGTTGAATTTGCGGTTGCATCGTCGTGTCTAGTTGCTGGTCTTAGAGTCTAGTCTTTTAGAGTTTCGAGTTCTGGTCATAAGTTGTCACGCCGCCGCCGCACCATCATCATCACCCCTGCCATCTACCACCACCGCTTATCCGCCACCGCTTCGAATCCGTATCCATATACCACCACAGCTGTCATATACCACCACCGCTGCCATCTACCACCATATATCCACCACCAATCCGAGTTCTTGTCATATTAGGTTTATTTTCGGAATAAATCCAGATTCCGATTCGTGTTTCCTTGCCGGAGTAGGTTTCGGGAAAAAAAAAGTCGGGTAGCCACGCTCCGTTTAGGCCCAAAATTTTTTGAAAACGCATTTTTCGAAAAAATTTCTGGCTATCCTATTTTTAGGTGTTTCTGAGTGTTTTGAGACAGGTGCCATTATAGGAAGTTTTTTTTGACCCGTTTCCAGTTTTTGGGTCCGCGCAGTCGAAAAAAAAAAAATTGGTCGAAAAAATTTCGTGCCCATCCTGTCCGTTTGAGCTAGGAAGAGTTTTGAGACACTCGCCATTATAGTGATTTTTCGCAAAAAAAAAACAGCGCAAAAAAAAAGAGCGCAAAAAAAAAAGAGCGAAAAAAAATTCAGAGTGTGCTTTTCCCTTGTTTACGTGCCGCGCCGTGATTTTGTTAGTGTTCTAGGCTCGCGTCTCTAGTACGGTCTAGCCTAGGACCAGCACAGTACCGTCGTTGAGCGTTTATTCAACTTTGCATCTCTGAATTGATTATTGCTGACCCTTTTTGCTACCATATTATAAGCCTTCCCAGCTCCACATACATCTACGTCGTGCGTTTGACTCTCCCTGGTAATCGCTCTATCCAAGCTTTGAGAGTTTTTGACTACAACGGTTGCCGATCACCGCCTGCTGCTGGGTAAGAACTGGTAAGAATTTGAGATTTGCTTGACGGATTTGTGACACCCACCACCACCACTTGTTCGTAGTCTGTAGGATCATATTCTTGTGTGCTTCTATTGCTGCTAACCATGCCAGGATCACAAGCCGACGAGATTGACTGGGAGAATTTATCGAACAAGGAGCTTCATGATAAGTTTCAGCAAATGATGACTGAACAGGTGCAAGATGTGCTGAACAATTTTGAAGAGGCCATGGAGAAGATCACTGGCTTTGAGAAGACGTTCGAAACAAAGCTCGATAACAAGTTTAATGAATTGCTCGCGCGTCTTCCACCACCACCACCCGCTGTACCTAACGCACCTCTCCAACAACAACAACAACGACTACCTCCACGTCGCGAAGCAGACCTCCGCCGAGCAAGCCGTGTTCCTCTTGCGTTTGGCCAAACTGTTGGTGCTGCTGTTGATACTTCTGTGGCTCCTGCTGCTGATGCGGAGGAGGATGATTATGTGGGAGATTATGAGGATGAGGTTGATCAAAATCAACACTACGTGCAGCCACCTGTACCACCACCAGCAGGTCAACCTCAGGTATATATTCGTAATGGTAGGCCTGCACCACCACCTCAGGTACGAGATGATGTCCATATTCCTAAACTGAAATTGAATATTCCACCATTTGAGGGTAGATATGTTCCTGATATATATCTTACTTGGGAGTTAGAAACTGAACAACGATTTACATGTTTACGATATCCTGAGGAGAGACGAGTTGCTGCTGCCGTTTGTGCTTTCACTAGTTTTGCATGTGTATGGTGGTCTGAACATTGTAGATTATATCCTATTCCAACTACTTGGGCTGCTTTGAAAACTGCTATGCGTACGCGTTGGGTTCCACCATATTATCAACGTGAATTGCTTCAAAAATTGCAGCGTTTAAGACAAGGGAAAAATTCTGTAGAAGAATATTATCAGGAATTACAAACTGGCATGATTAGATGTGGTATTGTTGAGGAGAATGAAGCTATGCTTGCACGTTTTCTGGGTGGATTAAATAGAGAGATTCAGACCATTCTAGACTATAAGGAGTATACTAATATCACTCGTTTATTCCATCTTGCTTGTAAAGCTGAACGTGAAGTGCAGGATCGACAAGCATTGGGGCGAACTAACTTTTCTGCAGGCCGACCTTCATCGTGGACACCACGTGCATCTTCTACTTCAACTGCACCAGCACCTCCATCCGGTGCCACCTCCAGCCGTGATACAAGAAAACAGGCACAACCACCATTATCTACCAAGAGCGCACCTGCGGGGCCTGCACAGCGTTCTTCTTCTTCCATGGCATCAACAGGGCACACAAGTGATATTATTTGTCGTCGTTGTAAGGGAGGAGGTCATTATGCGAGAGAATGCAAATCTCTGCGTGTGATGATTGCTACCGCGGATGGTGGATATGAGTCCGCTAGTGACTATGATGAGGAGACTTTGGCTCTTATTACACGTGAAGAACATGGTGGAGATGATTCTGATCATGAGACGCAATACATGGCTCCTGAAGACGCTGACAGGTATGAATGTTTAGTTGCTCAACGTGTTTTGAGTGTGCAGGTCACACAAGCTGAGCAAAATCAGAGGCACAATTTGTTCCATACCAAGGGAGTTGTGAAAGAACGTTCTGTGCGCGTCATCATAGATGGAGGGAGCTGCAACAACTTGGCTAGCATGGAGATGGTGGAGAAGCTTTCTCTCACCACAAGACCACATCCACATCCTTACTATATCCAATGGTTCAACAACAGCGGCAAGGTTAAGGTAACACGTACTGTTCGTGTGCATTTTAGTATCTCTACATATGCTGATTATGTTGATTGTGATGTGGTACCTATGCAAGCATGTTCCTTATTACTTGGTAGACCATGGCAATTTGATAAAAATTCTGTACACCATGGTAGAAACAATCACTATACTCTTCTTCATAAGGATAAAAATATTACTTTCCTTCCTATGATTCCTGATTCCATTTTGGAAGATGATATTAATAGAGCTAATAAAGCAAAACAGGAGACGAATAAGAGTGAAAATCAGATTGTGGCAAAAGAATTTGAGCAACAAATGAAGCCTAATAATAAACCATCTAGTGTTGCTTCTGAAATTAAATTGAAAAGTGCATGTTTATTTGCCACCAAATCTGATATTGACGAGCTAGATTTCAGCAAATTTGTTTGCTATGCTTTTGTGTGCAAAGAGGCATTATTTTCATTCGAGGACGTGCCTTCCTCTTTGCCTCCTGCTGTCACTAACATTTTGCAGGAGTTCGCTGACGTCTTTCCACAAGACGTGCCACCGGGATAACCGCCTATTTGAGGGATTGAGCATCAGATTGACTTAATTCCCGGTGCTTCACTGCCAAACCGTGCACCATACCGTACCAATCCAGAGGAGACGAAGGAGATTATGCGTCAAGTACAAGAGCTTCTCGACAAAGGTTATATACGCGAATCCCTTAGTCCTTGTGCTGTTCCTATTATTCTAGTGCCGAAAAAGGATGGTACATCACGTATGTGTGTTGATTGTAGAGGCATTAATAATATTACTATTCGTTATCGTCATCCTATTCCTAGGCTAGATGATATGCTTGATGAATTGAGTGGCTCTACAATATTCTCCAAAGTTGATTTGCGTAGTGGATACCATCAAATTCGTATGAAATTGGGAGATGAATGGAAAACAGCATTCAAAACTAAGTTTGGATTATATGAGTGGTTAGTCATGCATTTTGGGTTAACTAATGCACCTAGTACTTTCATGAGATTAATGAACGAAGTTTTACGTGCTTTCATTGGACGATTTGTGGTAGTTTACTTTGATGACATATTGATTTATAGCAGATCTTTGGAAGAACATTTGGAACATTTACGTGCTGTTTTTATTGCTCTACGTGATGCACGTTTGGTTGGTAACCTTGGGAAGTGCACCTTTTGCACCGACCGAGTATCCTTTCTTGGCTATGTTGTTACTCCACAGGGAATTGAAGTTGATAAAGCCAAGATTGAAGCTATTGAGAGTTGGCCGCAACCCAAAACGGTCACACAAGTGAGGAGTTTTCTTGGCCTCGCTGGATTCTATAGGCGTTTTGTGAGAGATTTCAGCACCATTGCTGCACCTCTCAATGAGCTTACAAAGAAAGATGTGCCTTTTCTTTGGGGTACCGCACAGGAAGAAGCCTTCTCGGTATTGAAAGATAAGTTGACACATGCTCCTTTACTCCAACTTCCTAATTTTAATAAGACTTTTGAGCTTGAATGTGATGCTAGTGGAATTGGATTAGGCGGTGTGTTATTACAAGATGGCAAACCTGTTGCATACTTTTCTGAAAAATTGAGTGGGCCTAGTCTGAATTATTCTACTTATGATAAAGAATTATATGCTCTTGTTCGGACTTTAGAAACATGGCAACATTATTTATGGCCCAAAGAATTTGTTATACATTCTGATCATGAATCTTTGAAACATATTAAAAGTCAAGCTAAACTAAATCGTAGACATGCTAAATGGGTTGAATTCATTGAGACTTTCCTTATGTCATTAAACACAAGAAGGGAAAAGAAAATGTTATTGCTGATGCATTGTCTCGCCGCTATACTATGCTTTCACAACTTGACTTCAAAATATTTGTTTGGAGACCATCAAAGATCAATATGTGCATGATGCTGATTTTAAAGATGTAATGCAGAATTGTAAAGAAGGAAGAATGTGGAACAAGTTCGTCGTTAACGATGGATTTGTGTTTCGTGCTAACAAGCTATGCATTCCAGCTAGCTCCGTTCGTCTTTTGTTGTTGCAGGAGGCGCATGGAGGAGGATTAATGGGACACTTTGGCGTGAAGAAGACGGAGGACGTACTTGCTACACATTTCTTTTGGCCAAAGATGAGACGTGATGTTGAGTGTTTTATTGCTCGCTGCACTACATGTCAAAAAGCTAAGTCACGACTCAATCCTCATGGTTTATATATGCCTTTGCCTGTACCTAGTGTTCCTTGGGAGGATATATCTATGGACTTTGTTTTAGGTTTACCTCGAACAAAGAAGGGGAGGGATAGCATATTTGTTGTCGTGGATAGATTCTCGAAAATGGCACACTTTATACCATGTCATAAAAGCGATGATGCTGTTAATGTTGCTGATTTGTTCTTTCGTGAAATTATTCGCTTGCATGGTGTGCCAAATACTATTGTTTCAGATCGTGATACTAAATTTCTTAGCCACTTTTGGAGATGTTTATGGGCTAAGTTGGGGACTAAACTGCTTTTTAGTACTACTTGTCACCCCCAAACTGATGGACAAACTGAAGTAGTCAATAGAACGTTGTCTTCTATGCTTAGGGCTGTTTTGAAGAATAATAAGAAAATGTGGGAGGAATGCTTGCCTCATATTGAATTTCCTTATAATCGTTCATTGCATTCTACTACTAAGATGTGCCCTTTTGAAGTTGTGTGGTGGTTTCCTACCTCGTGCACCTATTGATTTGTTGCCTCTTCCATCTTCGGAGAAGGTTAATTTTGATGCTAAACAACATGCTGAATTGATTTTAAAAATGCATGAGTTAACTAAGGAAAATATTGAGCGTATGAATGCTAAATATAAACTTGCTGGAGATAAGGGTAGAAAACATGTTGTGTTTGCACCTGGAGATCTTGTTTGGTTACATTTGCGTAAGGATAGATTTCCTGATTTGCGCAAATCAAAGCTAATGCCACGTGCTGATGGTCCCTTTAAGGTGTTAGAGAAAATAAATGATAATGCATATAAACTTGAGCTGCCTGCAGATTTTGGGGTTAGTCCCACTTTTAACATTGCAGATTTGAAGCCTTATTTGGGTGAGGAAGATGGACTTCCGTCGAGGACGACTTCATTTCAAGAAGGGGAGGATGATGAGGACATCAATACAATTGTTACACCCACAGCCCCTGCTGCTATACATACTGGACCAATTACTAGAGCTCGTGCACGCCAACTAAATTACCAGGTACTTTCGTTTCTTGGTAATGATTCTAATCTTCATGAGAATATGATGCTGCCTAAATTGGATACATTTGTTTTGCTTACAAATGAAGGGCCTAGCTTGGAGAAGGATGAACATTGGAGCAAGAACAAGCATGGAGATGATGGCATGCACAAGGGGAACAAGAACGGAGTTACAAGTGATGATTTCAGGACTTTGAAGCCACCATAATGGGTGCATGAAGCCTTGGACGAAATATACAAGATGCCACTTCATAAATTTCGTCCCGAGGCTATTTTAGGTGCTGCGTCACCTTATTATTGGGCCAGGCCCATGTAATTTCGAAATACATAAGTATAGGCTATTTTTAGAGTCCGTATGTGTGGGGAAACAAGAGATAGGGTTGATTTCGGACTCCTCCACCAAGGGCCACGAAATTCCCCCCTCTTCCTCCATATATACAGCCCTTAGGGCATCGTTTAGACTTGGGGTTTTGTTTAGATTAAAAGTTCGCCATAGCTGCAACTTCGCGTACTTCGTTTGTGTTCAACGACCAGACAAAGGCGTCACAGAACCCCACCTTGATCAATAAAGCTTTCATCTTATATTCGCAATATCCAGATTGCAATCTTAGTTTCTTGCTTGTTCTTCGTTTGCTCGCAGGAAACAGACCCTCGTGGTCAGGTTGATCGTGCTCCGGCGTGGTCAATAACCTCTCGGAGGTGGTTTAGCGATTGCTAAGGCGCGACGTCCTCGCACGTTCGTAGTCGGATCGTCAAAGTCGACTTCCACCAAAGCGATATCCATCATCTCATCGAAAGATCGGGACCCTCGCCTCTATCAAGTGGTATCAGATTTCCAGGTTGCTCGGTGAGATTTTACAGTTTTTCGTAGTTTAGATCGAGTCTGTTCTTCATACCTACAGTCCACGAAAAAGCCAAAAAAAAAATTAGGGTTAGTTCATCATATCCGAACCAATCTGAGCCTTTGCATAATCTTTTTAGGGTTTTGCTTTGTTGAATTTGCGGTTGCATCGTCGTGTCTAGTTGCTGGTCTTAGAGTCTAGTCTTTTAGAGTTTCGAGTTCTGGTCATAAGTTGTCACGCCGCCGCCGCACCATCATCATCGCCCCTGCCATCTACCACCACCGCTTATCCGCCACCGCTCCGAATCCGTATCCATATACCACCACCAATCCGTGTCCATATACCACCACCGATCCATATCCATATACTACCACCGCTACCACCACCGCTGCCATATACCACCACCATATATCCACCACCAATCCGAGTTCCTTGCATATTAGGTTTGTTTTCGGGATCCATCTAATTTCCGATTCGTGTTTCCTTGTCTGAGTAGTGATGAGGACATCAATACAATTGTTACACCCACAGCCCCTGCTGCTATACATACTGGACCAATTACTAGAGCTCGTGCACGCCAACTAAATTACCAGGTACTTTCGTTTCTTGGTAATGATTCTAATGTTCATGAGAATATGATGCTGCCTAAATTGGATGCATTTGTTTTGCTTACAAATGAAGGGCCTAGCTTGGAGAAGGATGAACATTGGAGCAAGAACAAGCATGGAGATGATGGCATGCGCAAGGGGAACAAGAACGGAGTTACAAGTGATGATTTCAGGACTTTGAAGCCACCATAATGGGTGCATGAAGCCTTGGACGAAATATACAAGATGCCACTTCATAAATTTCGTCCCGAGGCTATTTTAGGTGCTGCGTCACCTTATTATTGGGCCAGGCCCATGTAATTTCGAAATACATAAGTATAGGCTATTTTTAGAGTCCGTATGTGTGGGGAAACAAGAGATAGGGTTGATTTCGGCCCCCTCCACCAAGGGCCACGAAATTCCCCCCTCTTCCTCCATATATACAGCCCTTAGGGCATCGTTTAGACTTTGGGTTTTGTTTAGATTAAAAGTTCGCCATAGCTGCAACTTCGCGTACTTCGTTTGTGTTCAACGACCAGACAAAGGCGTCACAGAACCCCACCTTGATCAATAAAGCTTTCATCTTATATTCGCAATATCCAGATTGCAATCTTAGTTTCTTGCTTGTTCTTCGTTTGCTCGCAGGAAACAGACCCTCGTGGTCAGGTTGATCGTGCTCCGGCGTGGTCAATAACCTCTCGGAGTTGGTTTAGCGATTGCTAAGGCGCGACGTCCTCGCACGTTCGTAGTCGGATCGTCAAAGTCGACTTCCACCAAAGCGATATCCATCATCTCATCGAAAGACGGGACACCTCCGCCTCTATCACACCATGTTCTTCACGTGTAATAAGAGCCAAAGTCTCCTCATAATAGTCACTAGCGGACTCATACCCACCATCCTCAGTAGCAATAATCACATGCTGAGATTTGCATTGTCTCGCATAATGACCTCTTCCCTTACAATGACGACAAATAATATCACTTGTGTGCCCTGTTGATGCCATGGAAGAAGAACTCCGTGGAGGCCCGGCAGGTGCGCTCTTGGCAAATAATGGTGGTTGTGCCTGCTTTCTTGTATCACGGCTGGAGGTGGCACCTGATGGAGGTGCTGGTGCAGTTGAAGTAGAAGATGCACGCGGTGTCCATGATGAAGGTCGGCCTACAGAAAAGTTAGTTCGCGCCAATGCTTGTCGATCTTGCACTTCACGTTCAGCTTTACAAGCAAGATGGAATAAATGAGTGATATTAGTATACTCCTTATAGTCTAGAATGGTCTGAATCTCTCTATTTAATCCACCTAGAAAACGTGCAAGCATAGCTTCATTCTCCTCAACAATACCACATCTAATCATGCCAGTTTGTAATTCCTGATAATATTCTTCTACAAAAATTTTCCCTTGTCTTAAGCGCTGCAATTTTTGAAGGAATTCACGTTGATAATATGGTGGAACCCAACGAGTACGCATAGCAGTTTTCAAAGCAGCCCAAGTAGTTGGAATAGGATATAATCTACAATGTTCAGACCACCATACACATGCAAAACTAGTGAAAGCACAAACAGCAGCGGCAACCCGTCTCTCCTGGGGATATTGTAAACATGTAAATCGTTGTTCAGTTTCTAACTCCCAAGTAAGATATATATCAAGAACATATCTACCCTCAGATGGTGGAATATTCAATTTCAGTTTAGGAAGATGGTCATGATCTCGTACCTGAGGGAGAGCCCTACCATTGTGATTATTTGCATGCGGACTACCTGGTGGTTGTGGTGCAGGTGGTTGCACGTAGTTCTGATTTTGATCAACTTCATCCTCGTAATCTCCCACATAATCATCCTCCTCCGCATCAGCAGCAGGAGCCACAGAAGTATCAACAGCAGCACCAACAGTTTGGCCAAACCCAAGATGGACACGGCTCGCTCGGCGGAGGTATGTTTCGCGACGTGGAGGTAGTCGTCGTCATTGTTGTTGTTGTTGGAGAGGTGCGTTAGGTGCAGCGGGTGGTGGTGGTGGAAGATGCGCGAGCAATACATTAAACTTGTTATCGAGCTTTGTTTCGAACGTCTACTCCATGCCATCTATCTTCTCCATGGCCTCTTCAAATCTGTTTAGCACATCTTGCACCTGTCCACTCATCATTTGCTGAAATTTATCATGCAAATCCTTATTCGTCATGTTCTCCCAGTCAGTCTCGTCGACTTGTGATCGTGGCATGGTTAGCAGCAATAGAAACACACAAGAATATGATCCTACAGACTACTAACAAGAGGTGGTGGTGGGTGTCACAAATCTGTCAAGCAAATCTCAAATTCTTACCAGTTCTTACCTAGCAGCAGGTGGTGATCGGCAACCGTTGTAGTCAAAACTCTCAAAGCTTGGATAGAGCGATTACCAGGGAGAGTCAAACGCACGACGTAGATGTATGTGGAGCTGGGAAGGCTTATAATATGGTAGCAAAAACAAAGTCAGCAATAATCAATTCAGAGATGCAAAGTTGAATAAACGCTCAACGACGGTACTGTGCTGGTCCTAGGCTAGACTGTGCTAGAGACGCGAGCCTAGAACACCAACAAAATCACGGCGCGACACATAAACAAGGGAGGAGCACACTCTGAATTTTTTTTCTTTTTTTTGCACTTCTTTTTTCCTCTTTTCTTTTTTTTGCTCCGCAACAATTTTTTTTCGAAAAAGTCTACAAATGGTCTAAAAACTTCCTAGCCAGAATTTTCCAGACTTAGTTTTTTTTGAAACTGGAACTATTTTTTTTATTTGGAACTATTTCTCTACTGCAGGTAGCATGAAAGTTGGGGAGTCCTTCTCTGTCCCGACTCGGAGTACTGCGTGATCTGGAAATCCAAAACAGAGTAACCAAATACTAGACTCGGAATAGGACTGGTGGCGGAGATGAAACTAGTGGAACTCGGACTGGTGGCGAAAATGAATCTGGTGGAACTCGGACTGGTGGCGGATATATGTTGCAGGTGGACTCGGATTGGCGTGATGGCGGCGGATATGTGGTGGTGTATATGGACTCGGATTGGCGGTGAATATGTGGTGGTGGTATATGGTAGCAGCGACGATGATGATGCGATGGTGATATATGGCAGCGACGACGTGACAACCTGTGAACAGAACTCGAAACTCTAAAGGACTAGACACTAAGACCAGCAAATTGACACGATGATGCAACCGCAAATTAAAGAAAGCAAATACAGAAAAGATTATGCAAAGGCTCAGATTGTTTCGGATGGGATGAACTAACACTATTTTTTTGGCTTTTTCGTGGACTATAGGTATGAAGAACAGACTCGATCTAAACTACGAAAAACTGTAAAATCTCACCGAGCAACCTGGAAATATGATACCACTTGATAGAGGCAAAGGTGTCCCGTCTTTCGATGAGATGATGAAGGCTTATAATATGGTAGCAAAAAGGGTCAGCAATAATCAATTCATAGATGCAAAGTTGAATAAACGCTCAACGACGGTATCGTGCTGGTCCTAGGCTAGACTGTGCTAGAGACGCGAGCCTAGAACACCAACAAAATCACGGCGCGGCACGTAAACAAGGGAGTAGCACACTCTTATTTTTTTCGCTCCTTTTTTTGCAAAAATTAACTATAATGGCAAGTGTCTCAAATCTCTTCCCAAGTCAAGGTAACAGGATAGACACGAAATTTTTGCGACCAATTTTTTTTTTCGACTGCCCGGACCAAAATCTGGAAACAGCTCAAAAAAACTTTCTATAATGGCACATGTCTCAAAACACTCAGAAACACCTAAAAATAGGATAGCCAGAAATTTTTTCGACAAGTGCGTTTTCGGAAAATTTTGGGCCTAAACGGAGGGTGGTTTATGAAACCTACTCCAGCAAGGAAACACGAACCGGAAACTAGATGAATCTCAAAAACAAACCTAATATGAAAAGAACTCGGATTGGTGGTCCATATAGGGTGGTAGATGGTAGCGGTGGTGGTATATGGATACGGATTCGAAGCGGTGGCGGATAAGCGGTGGTGGTCGATGGCAGGGGCGATGATGATGGTGTGGCGGCGGCGTGACAACTTATGACCAGAACTCGAAACTCTAAAAGACTAGACTCTAAGACCAGCAACTGACACGATGATGCAACCGCAAATTCAACAACGCAAATACAGAAAAGATTATGCAAAGGTTCAGATTGGTTCGGATAGGATGAACTAACCCTAATTTTTTTGTGGCTTTTTCGTGGACTACAGGTATGAAGAACAGACTCGATCTAAACTACGAAAAACTGTAAAATCTCACCGAGCAACCTGGAAATCTGATACCACTTGATAGAGGCAAAGGTGTCCCGTCTTTCGATGAGATGATGGATATCGCTTTGTTGGAAGTCGACCTTGACGATCTGACTATGAACGTGCGAGGACGTTGCGCCTTAGCAATCGCTAAACCAACTCCGAGAGGTTATTGACCACGCCGGAGCATGATCAACCTGACCACGAGGGTCTGTTTCCTGCGAGCAAACAAAGAACAAGCAAGAAACTGAGATTGCAATCTGGATATTGCGAATATAAGATGAAAGCTTTATTGATCAAGATGGGGTTCTGTGACGCCTTTGTCTGGTCGTTGAACACAAACGAAGTACGCGAAGTTGCAGCTATGGAGAACTTTTAATCTAAACAAAACCGAAAGTCTAAACGATGCCCTAAGGGCTGTATATATGGAGGAAGAGGGGGGAATTTCGTGGCCTTTGGTGGAGGGGTCCGAAATCAACCCTATCTCTTGTTTCCCCACACATACGGACTCTAAAAATAGCCTATACTTATGTATTTCGAAATTACATGGGCCTGGCCCAATAATAAGGTGACGCATCACCTAGAATAGCCTCGGGACGAAATTTATGAAGTGGCATCTTGTATATTTCATCCAAGGCTTCATGCACCCATTATGGTGGCTTCAAAGTCCTGAAATCATCACTTGTAACTCCGTTCTTGTTCCCCTTGCACATGCCATCATCTCCATGCTTGTTCTTGCTCCAATGTTCATCCTTCTCCAAGCTAGGCCCTTCATTTGTAAGCAAAACAAATGTATCCAATTTAGGCAGCATCATATTCTCATGAACATTAGAATCATTACCAAGAAACGAAAGTACCTGGTAATTTAGTTGGCGTGCGCGAGCTCTAGTAATTGGTCCAGTATGTATAGCAGCAGGGGCTGTGGGTGTAACAATTGTATTGATGTCCTCATCAACAACTCAAGCTCACCTACTTACCAACCGAAGCTCATGTAACTTCCAAGTGAGAGCAGAATCATGCTCAACCGTGGTGTCGTTGGTTGGTATACAAAGAATGACAATCAAGCGAATACAAGTCTAGGGTTGCACATGCGGGGTTGTTTGGTGGAGTTTGGGTGGGGTATATATTTAGCAAAAGATGCACTAATCTGCAATCTAGATATTGTTGAACCAAGTAATCATTCACACAAGATTCTAATGCATTTAGTTGATGAATGAGATATACATGAGATACATGCAACTCTCCCCAAGGAATCAGATTTGCTGCAAGCAAGGATTGAAGACTTTGCACACTTGACACGTTTCATCTCACAACACAAACAGGGATTTCTCAAGATACAAGTGAAGAACAGTCCCAAGTTTTCTCTCTTTTGCTTCTTGCACACACTTTCTTTCTTTGGGCATATCTCTTTTTTTTTGCCTCTTTTCTTTTTTTGACAAACTTTCAACAAGGGACTTGGATCTGAACACACACTTTGGGGGAATCACGAAAATCACAATAGATGAAGTCAACCAACAAGAACATGCAGCTGAAACTTTGGCAGCAAACACACACGAACTGATCTGATTTTACTGGGTGGAAAACACGATGGGAATCAGATCTAACAAGGATGAATGGAGAGCACACAGTGTGGGCTTTTCAAAATGCACAAAAACACTCAAAATGGACTCCGGATGACAAAGATATGCATGATTTGGTGGAGGATGCAGATCTGAAATCTGTGCATGAAAATGAACACAAACACACAAGATTGGATGGGGGGAAACTCAGCAACTAAAAACAAAGATCTAGTGGACAAGAACTTGATAAAACTCACCAAAGGACAGATTAAAGGCTGCAAAGGGCTAGGTAAAGGGATTTTTTTGTGGGGCTATTTTCTGGACTTTTAGGATGAACAAGAACACGAACTAAACTAGGGATACAAGATCCTACCATGTCAACTGAAGCTCTGATGCCAAGATGATACGGGGTGCCCAATCTTCACGGAGGATCTGCTCTATGTTGCGAATCAACGCCACCTGAAGGGTACGAAGAAAACCCTCGATCCCAACCAACAACGTTGTCGGGTAAAGGATAACTAGTGCAACCTGACGAGACCGAGGCTAACTATTGCAATGCGACAACCAGCGACAAGTATTCGCCCAACCACACTCTTAGTTCCAATCCACGCAACCACGCACGAAGTTCGGAGCACGAACTGGTCGCCGCCTCAACGGCTGCTGTTGTAAAATCACAAGTGATTTACCCTCTCACAAGGCAAGATTACAAGAGCTAAGGAGGAAGTGAACTCTCAAACAATATTCTGGTTGCACTTAGCTAACCTATGCTGGAATCAAATTGCCAAAGAGTTGTGGCTGATGTGGGGGAAGGGGTACTTATACTAGGAACAGCCGTCCTAGTTTAGGTGTGAAACCAGGCCAAAAGAGGGGCTCAAATTCGTGCTAACCAGCTGGTCAAGGGAGCAAACTCATGGAGCCTCGCGCAGCAATTAATGCCCTGGACAGCTTGCATTGTAACTCTCATATCCTTTGACTCAGGACTCCAAATGATGCACCGTTTGATTTTCTTGAAAGTAGACTTCATATGCTCTCCATTTTGTACTCCCACACATGCTGGCTGCTCATATATTTGCGTTGCATGATTCATCAAGTTCTGGGACGAATTCTAGAACTGCACATGCAACAATAGAGTGTTGAGATGGCTTGCTATTCTTCCTTGCGGTGTAACTAGTCGTCCTTGTCACCAAAACAAGGCTTTCATCAGAGTTGAAACTTGTTCTCTTCAAACTTGTTGTATGGGCTCCAAAACTTGTTTCTTCATGTGCTGAAGGTTGTTGGTTGTCCTCATTGTACCTAAGTAAAATCAGCACACGAGATTTAGGTAGTATAAAGTTCTCATGGTCATTTGAATTATGATAAGCTAGGAGCGCGTTCACCTCTTGTGCTATTTGTTTGGCACGGATCCTTGTCATGGGACCCAAATAGATCTTCTTTGTAGAAGCTTCACTTGATGGCTGAGATTTATCATCAGGAGAAGATGATAAACGAGGTGAACCTGGGATGTCCTCATCATTGAGAGTAGGAGCCGTAGTTCTTGGACGAGTACTTGGTGTATTTGAAGTCATCTTGCACTTGTCGCTTGGCCTTGGTCGCTTGATGAACTAGCTCAAGGAGGTTGGAGTATGGTTGGAAGTCGGCGATCCGCTTGATTGGGTGGTTGAGGCCATTCAAGAAGCGTGCCATTTTTTCTCGTCATCTTCCTTGACATTGGCTCCTATCATGGCAATCTCCATTTCTTGGTAGTATTCTTCCACCGTCTTGGTGCCTTGCTTGAGGAGTTGCAACTTCTTGAAAAGATCTCGAGTGTAGTGAGTAGGCACAAAGCGGGCTCTCATGACTTCCTTCATAGCTTCCCAAGTTGTGATTGGTGGTTCGCCTCTTGTATGTCGTTGCTCGATCACTTGTTCCCACCAAATGAGGACGTAGTCTTGGAACTCGAGAGAGGCCATTGCTATCTTCTTTTCTTCATCGTAGTTGTGGAGGCAAAAAATCTTGTCCACCTTCAATGCCCAAGAGAGATATTCTTCGGGATCATTGCTTCCGGAGAACTTTGGCATGGTGAACTTGAGCTTGCCGTAGCGGAGTTCTTCATCTTGATAGCGATTGTGATATTGATCTTGTCTTGGAAAGTCCTCAAATGCTCGTTCCTCATGATGTCGCTCTTGGCGTGGAGGAGGGTCTTGAAGCACTTGTTCCGCTTGGTGTCACTCTTGTCTTGGAGGAGGGCGAGGAATGTGCGCTTGGTCACGTCTTTCTTGTTCTTCTTCACGTCGGGCGGCTTCTTCTTGTATCTCGCGTCGAAGAGCTTCCTCTTGTTCTCGCACTTGGCGGTTGCGGACTTCAACGGCTCTAGTGGCCTCGCGTAGAGCTTGTTGTGCTTCAAGTGCTTGAGCTTCACGGTCGAGGGCTTGTGCTTCATGTTGCTCTTGTGCTTGTCGAAGTGCATCACCGTCTTGAGGGGCTTGAAGTGGTACTTGTGGAGGTATTTGTTCTTGCTCCATTGGTTCATGAGGGACTTGGTGTCGCATCCGTTCACGTGCTCGAACTCGGTCTTGTAATCCATTGCCATGGAATGGATTTTCTTGAGCTTGGTGAGCTTGATGATGAGCACGTCGAGGAGGGCAAGCTCGTGGTGGACTTGCATCATAAGAGGAGTAGTCCGAAGATTGCCGACTTGTACGGTGACTTGAGTGGTGCCGTCTTGAAGAAGCCGATGAGGAATACAAGCGTCGAACGATCATGTTGCGGAGCTCTTCCATTTGTGTGTTGAATTTGTCGTCGATGTTTTGACGAAGGTCGGAGGCGAGTTGTTCGAAGCGTTGACCCAATGCGATGTTTTCTTGATGAAGCGCTCGTTGCGCGATGAAGAAGTGGTTCTTGGAGACATATTCGGAATCATCACCTTGCTCCTCGAAAAGTGGGTTCGACGACGCGCTTGGCCTATCCATCATAACCAAGTGGGGTAAGTAGGAAAGTGAGAGAACAATACTAAAGTTACCTTCTCCGAGGATTGAAGATGTAACAAGTGTCACTCAATGTAATGCCACAATAGGAGAATTGGAACCGGGTTTGTTTCTCACACCTACAAGTAAGAGGCTTATGGAGGAGCTCGGTTAGGATGGTGGCAAAAATTTCAAGCAAATGTTAGTCAAGATATCGATAAGGTTGAGAAGGCTCACAAAAATGCAAGTAAAGAAAATAGATCAAACCCAACGGTATCACTAGGTACACACGCACGGAAGATAGATGGGATCCGCACAACCAAGGGGTGAGCTCAAAATGTGCAACCACGGAAAATGCTCTTGTTGTGCGAATGCTCGAGAGACACTTGCTCGATTGCTGAAATGGGCAAGATACGCTTGTGCACCTACCTATGAGAGAACAGTGCCGTCTTCAATCCCAACTATGGTATGTATGCGATGACCAGGATGATATAGGTATGCAAATGGCGCACTCTATTGCTTACAAGCTCTTTGTTGCTCCTCTTTTGCTTAAAAGCTTTTCTTCTCTTTTTTTCTATGCTTGATGCTCGAGCCGAGTAAGATATGAGACAAGTATGTATGATATGCATGGGAGAGACTTATGGCACTAAGATGATACGATCACTACGGTGCACAATAGCGTGGCCCGGTCTCAACTTGCTAGTCTCAATGGGTAAGCGACGCAAAGTGGCTCAGGCTATCGATGCAAAAGCAAGGTAAGGAGTAAGTGTCGTCGAGGTTACCGTCCTTTCTTACGGTTAGCGATGAAGATGACTCCGAGTCGATGATGGTGCCGAAGATGTCACACGCTCCTAAGTAGCCGAAACACCTTAGGAAACGCAAATGGCAACACAAAACCGGTCAAATGCGGAAGGTGGGTGTATTTGTGATGATTTTTGGATGGGGGTTAAAGGTGGTGGTAGTGGGATGAGTGGATGGGGGATGTCAAGGGCTTCTAAACGAGCTAAAGAACACGAAAAACGGGCTTGGGAGGTGGTAGTTATGGCCAAAATGGTGTTGGTAGTGGGCTGATTTCGGGTGGTGCGAGCACTCGGGGGTGTGAGGTGCGGGTGCCCAGGGGTAGCTGGGCGCGGTACGGGTGCCTGGTGGTTTGAGGTGCGGGCACCGGTGGTGGCCGATTTGGGCAAAAATTTTGGGGGAAAGGCCAACTCGGTGGATTTCGTGGTGGGAAGGGTGGGGATTGTTGGGGAGGGGCTAGATCCACTTGCCAAACATCAAATCCATGGACCAAAACAACCAAATCTTACAAGATCCAACAAATTGCAAGAAAAAAATTTGGGGCTATTTTTGTGGGGATTTTCGGATTTGAACAAAAAACAACAAAATCAAGCTAGCAAATGGGGGGATCGGACTCCAAGATGTGAATAAACCTTGCTCTGATACCAAGATGTTGTAGGGTCAAACCCTAGGAAGGATCTTTTCACTCTTGGAGGGGGGAAAAGGAGGAAAAACTCAAGAACACCAAGAACACCAAGAACAAAATCTCTCAAACAAACCAAGTATCACATCCGCTAGAGGGGCACACATAAGATGCACATGATTACAAGATCAATACAAGGAGAGTAGCACTTGGTAAATATATGTGAGGTCTTGATGATCTTCTCCAAGAGGAGGCCTTGATAATCCTATGGATTCTTCCCAAGGTGGGGGCTTGAGCTCCTAAGAGGAGGGGATACAAGGAGCAAAGGCTCACAATGTTTAGTCTAATCTTTGCTAACCTTCCAAATGACCTAGGGGGTGCACTTATATAGTCTTGGGATGAAACTAGGCAAAAAGAGGGGGATACAACGCCAAAAAGGCCATCAACGTGCGGTTGGACGAAGGGGGCCGGGCACCCGGGCAACTTGGGCCGGGCACCCGGGCTGCTCAGGGGCCGGCTGGCATGTGGCCGGTCACCCAGGGCCCAAGTCCCGGGCACCCAGGGGTGGTGCTGGAGAAGGCCGGGCGAGGCGGCCGGGCACCCGGGGGCGAAGTCCCGGGCACCCGGGGACGGGCGCTGGAGATGGCCGGGCGGCTCGGCCGGGCACCCGGGGCCTCAAGCCCGGGCACCCGGGGAAGATGCCAGCGGCTGGGGCAGCAAGGGCCGGGCACCCGGCCAGCCTAGGCCCGAGCACCCGGGGGCGCGGCTGTAGGTGGCCAGGGGCCCGGGCACCCGGGGGCTGCAGGGGCCGGGCGCCCGGTGCGTCCAGGGAGTTGGCCCCTTCTCCTCTTTCTTCATCATTCTCGTTCTCTTCTTCCTTCTCTTCCTTCCCTTGCCTCGAGGTCACTCGAGTCTCCGTCCTCTCCTTCTCACCATTGTCTTCTTGGTACCTAAGCATGCACAATGTTTCCGATGACGGTAGAATCCAACTCTCATGTGAAACCGTGCAAAACTCGAAGAGGAGAGAATCAACCTCGTTCTTGATGGCGCGTGCACGTGCTCGTGTCATTGGTCCACTTGGAGCTTGCGTTGGTGATGGAGTGTCGGTGCGAGTAGTCGAGGGATGCTCTGCATCAGCTTTGCTCATCTTCCTCCTCATGGAGATCATGACCTCCTTTGGAGAAGATCCCTAGGGATTCAAGCCCCCCTTGAGGGAAGGATCTACCTAGATCATCAAGCCCTCATCTCCTTCATAGGATTTGGGATGAACCATGTATCTTATTTCCCTTTGATTGTTCATGTACCTTGTGGATCTTGTGTGTTTGTTAGTGTTGTAGGGTGGAACCCTAAGTGAAGATCTTTCACCAATTGGAGGGGGAATCCCCAAGAACAAGATGAACACAGGAGGGAAAACAAGAGGAACACTCAAGAACAAGTCCAATCACACATCCACTAGACCAACAATCACACAAGATCCACAAGGTACATGAACAATCAAAGGTAAACAAGATACATGGTAGAGTTCATCCCAAATCCTATGAAGGAGATGAGGGCTTGATGATCTTGTTAGATCCTTCCCTCAAGGGGGGCTTGAATCCCTAGGGATCTTCTCCAATGGAGGTCTTGTCTCCAATGGAGTCTTCTCTCTCAAGAGGAATCCCACAAGGGGAGGTACATGAGATAAGCTCTATGATTTGTGTCTATTCTTAGCTATCCTCTAAATGAGCTAGGAGATGCCCTTATATAGTTTAGGGACGAAATAAGAGAGGAGGGGGGATACAAGGGCAAAAAAACCAAAAGGCACGCAGGCCTCGGAGGGGTCCGGGCACCCGGTGCAAAGGGGGTCGGGCACCCAGACCGGTCAGGGACCCGGCGAAGGGGGGACCGGGCACCCGGGGTCCTAAGCCCGGGCACCCGGGGTCGGTGTAGGCGGCTGGGCAGCCTCGGCCGGGCACCCGGTCAGGGCTGGAGCGGGGCGCGGGCGGGGCCAGGCACCCGGAGCCATGGGGCCGGGCACCCGGGGCGGGGCTGGGCCGGCGCTGGGGGGTTGCCCGGGCCGGCGGTCAGGAGGGGCCGGGCACCCGGGGCTCAACAGGCCGAGCACCCGAGGCTGGCTGGAGGTGGCGCCCAGGCTGTGGCCGGGTCCCCGGGGCCGTAGAGGCCGGGCACCTGGAGTGTCCAAAGCTCCTCCTCTTCCGTCCTTCTCGTTCCTCTCTTCCTCCTCCGTAGGTCTCCGGTGAACTTGGTGATCCCTCAGTGCTTCCTCGTGTCGATCTCCGAAGTACCTAAGAATGCACAATGTTCCCGTTTGAGGTAGAACCTGATTCTCGTGTGAATTCGAATGGAGCTCAAAGAGGAATGAGTTAACCTCGGTTCCGATGGTACGCGCGTGTGCTCTTGTCATTGGTTCTCTTTGTGCTTGCGGTGGTGGTGTGACGTCCATGGGGATGGTCGAGGGATGCTTCGCATCATCTCCCCCCCCCCTTGGGAGAGATCCGTCCACGAATCGTGATCTTCATCACCATGGGAAGGAGACGGCGTTGCCATGTAGAAGTGCACGACCACCAAGCACGTATCATGTTGAAGCTCGAAATGGTCATTCTCCAATGTCGCACCGCCTTGTAATTCCTTCAAAAAGAGAAAAGATAACAAGCACTTGGAAAAACAAATGTGGTTTGCATTAAAGCAAAACCAAGCATTCAAGAGGTGATTCACCAAACTAGTGTTGTCATCAAGCATAGCATATGGCGTGACAAGGGAGTGTGTCATGGCATGTAAGCACATAAATTGAGAAAAATCAAGGACATCATGGAAACAATCATGCAAGGGTGAGGTAAAGGTGCTAATATGTGGGACAAGTGAACAAGCATCTACCTCAATGTCATAGCAATAAAGTGCTCAATAAATGGTCTATGGTATGCATAAGAATCATCCACAACACCAAAGAAAATAATGTGTCTAAACACATGCAAGTGCAAGACAATCCAAGCATAATGTGCATATGGTGTAGTGAAGAAAGTGTGGCACTCAACACAAATGATATAGCAATTGTTCATCATGTGTGAGGCAATCAAATCAATCATGTGACAAGCAATGGGACATGGCATATGTGAAGTAATGTCAATGTTCCAACCAAACATAAGATAGGAGCAACTAATCCAAGAATTGGATGCAACATGAGCAAGCATAAAAATCAAGCCGTGCAAACTAGTGGAGCGAAGATGCAACACACTAGAGGAAATCATGGCAATCATGTCATGTGAGTAAATAGTAGGCATAGGCAATGCACAAGGCATATCACAAGCACGATTGCAAAGCAAGATATCATCATAGGAATGGAGCACATAGCAAACATGGAAATAACAAGCAATATCTCCACCAAGCTTGCAAATGCATATGCACGTAGGAGAATCAATCATCATGTGTAATGCAAAGCATGGGTCACAAATGCATGGCAAAGGCATAGGAATGAGCATATCATGCAAAGCGAACATGGCAATATGGGCATAAAGTGAGAAGTGGTAAATAACCCATAACCAAGTGAGAGCCATGTAGAAGAAATGCGCGAAGTCCTTGCGCGAAGAGAGCGGTGGGAAAGACACTCCATGGAATCCCAAGTTATCTTTGCTCTCTAGAGCTCCTTTTGTCAACTCATGGGATTGTGATGTTGGCAAGTATTCATGGGTACCTACACAAAAGAAACACAAACCAAAGAAATTGTGCGCGTGGTAAATGTACACATCATCCATCATGATGTGTATGAGCACATGTGAGTTAGCACAAGATAAGCATCGCTCAAAGAAATTTGATGCATGGTATAAGAACATGTCATCCATCATGAATAGTTATTGTGTATGACACGATGGGGACACAAATTGAGAATGCAAGTATATGGCACATCACTAGCATGTTTATTCATGGGGAGCATATGGTGCACACAAGTAGTGGGATCATGCAAAGTATGGGATGGATCAAAATCTCCTAATATAGATGAGGAAACTATGGGGGTGTCCTCATGAGCATTAATGGAAACATCACACGGAGAATATTGACAACATCCAAAACAATGCATATCCGAAGCTAGGTGGTCATGGCATGGCCTATGAGATAAATGATGCAAAAGGAGCATATCAATATCATCACAAGAAAAATAAATGCCAATAACCACGGGCTTGTCATCTATGCCATATGTGCAAATTGGGTTTATGTTGATGGCATATGCATAGTCACTAAGATGAGATTGCAAATATGTCATATGGTTGATCTCATGCATATCATATGACAAGTCAAGCCGATTGTCAAACATGATGTGACCGAGAGAATTATCACAAGAAATCCTATGTAACATGGCATCACAACTAATAGACTCCTCATCACAATCATCAAACTCATCATAAATGGGTAAATCATCGCATGGGGAAGTCACACTAGCATGAAGCATGGTAATAGGTGGATCAACATCATGCAAGCAACCAATGTCAACAATGTCCACTAGTGGGACTAGAGCATCACCTTCACCTATGTTACCTTGTTCATTCCACTCAAGTGGTGTAGGTGAGGTGGCAAAGACCAGATGGTGGTCATCATCTTCATCTTGATGGAACCATGTGGGGGGGTGCATCATAGTCCACCATGGCCATCGTCTTGTCCATAGGAAGGACGAAGTCGTCGCGGATCGGCGCATCATCATAAATGGGACCTAGCACCAAATGAGAAGACACAATAGAGGTAGAGGTTAAGTTGTTAGAAATCGAAATGGCCTCACATGTCGTATCAACTACCTCACTCTCTATATGTGGTGGTGGCTCACTCACTCCCTCAAGGTAGATGCACTCAATGTCACATATGGTGGAGTCACTCAAATCACTCAAGTGGTGGTGGTGGTGGCTCTCCTCACATGGGAATTGTGGCAACTCATCAAATATGGGGCTAGTGGTGAAGTCACTCTCACTCTCAATATGGTGGCACAAGTCACTCAAGTCATCATGCGTCGCCATGGTCGAAGGGAAAATCCCATGCTCAACCATGTCATCGCCGTTGCCGTGGATGAAGGCCTAAGATGGCACATCATCACTCTCGTCGCGGATGAAGGCCGATGTAGGCGTACTCGTCGTAAGTAGGTGAAGATGTCATATGTCCAAAGGCGAAGATGCCTCGAGAACACTTGGCGAAGATGCCGAAGTGGTGGTAGTAGTCGTAGCTTGCTCGTGGTGGTGCTTGTCTCATGGTCTTCCTTGTGCTCTTGAAGTTTGGTCGTAGCTTGATGTAGAGCTTTTTGGGACTTGTAGGTGTACGGATTGCGATCATCTTCATCTTGATGGTGTTGTAGTGCTTGAGCTCGATGATGTTTCGAAGATTGGCCACTTGAGCGTCACCGCCTTGAAGATGACGAAGGGGAAGAAGACTTGTAGTTGGCCATCATGTCTCATACTTGATCCTTTGTTCGGCCAACTTGGTGTAGAGGTAGTCCCTTATCCTTGCTTCGTTTTGGCGAATGTCGATGGCGAGTCGCTCAATGCCTTGCATTGCTTGTTGTAGTCCAAAGATGGACGTTTTGGTGATGTACTTGTTCGCGTTGTTGTTGTCGTGGAAGACCAGAGATGAAATGCCTTCCCTATCCATCACAAGACTCGAGTAGAGGTGAGTAGGAAATGAGATAAACAATACCAAGTTACCTTTTCCCAAAGTTGAGGATGTATCCCGTTTCACTCAATGTGAGATGAAAGAATAGTGGAATTGGTACCGAACTTGTTCACTCACACCTATCAAGTAAAGCTTATGGTGGAGCTCGGTGAGGATAGTGGCACAAAAATTTGATGCAAAATGTTAGCAAGATTCAATAATGTTGGAAAAGATTCACAAATTCGCAAGTGAAACAAGTAGACCAATAGCAATGTGTGGCACACGGAAACACACACACACACGGATAGTGATAGAGGCAAAGGTGTCCCGTCTTTCGATGAGATGGTGGATTTCCCTTTGGTGGAAGTCGACTTTGACGATCCGACTACGAACGTGCGAGGACGTCGCGCCTTAGCAATCGCTAAACCAACTCCGAGAGGTTATTGACCACGCCGGAGCACGATCAACCTGACCACGAGGGTCTGTTTCCTGCGAGCAAACGAAGAACAAGCAAGAAACTAAGATTGCAATCTGGATATTGCGAATATAAGATGAAAGCTTTATTGATCAAGGTGGGGTTCTGTGACGCCTTTGTCTGGTCGTTGAACACAAACGAAGTACGCGAAGTTCAGCTATGGCGAACTTTTAATCTAAACAAAACCCAAAGTCTAAACGATGCCCTAAGGGCTGTATATATGGAGGAAGAGGGGGGAATTTCGTGGCCCTTGGTGGAGGGGTCCGAAATCAACCCTATCTCTTGTTTCCCCACACATACGGACTCTAAAAATAGCCTATACTTATGTATTTCGAAATTACATGGGCCTGGCCCAATAATAACGTGACGCAGCACCTAAAATAGCCTCGGGACGAAATTTATGAAGTGGCATCTTGTATATTTCGTCCAAGGCTTCATGCACCCATTATGGTGGCTTCAAAGTCCTGAAATCATCACTTGTAACTCCGTTCTTGTTCCCCTTGCGCATGCCATCATCTCCATGCTTGTTCTTGCTCCAATGTTCATCCTTCTCCAAGCTAGGCCCTTCATTTGTAAGCAAAACAAATGTATCCAATTTAGGCAGCATCATATTCTCATGAACATTAGAATCATTACCAAGAAACGAAAGTACCTGGTAATTTAGTTGGCGTGCACGAGCTCTAGTAATTGGTCCAGTATGTATAGCAGCAGGGGCTGTGGGTGTAACAATTGTATTGATGTCCTCATCATCCTCCCCTTCTTGAAATGAAGTCGTCCTCGACGGAAGTTCATCTACCTCACCCAAATAAGGCTTCAAATCTGCAATGTTAAAAGTGGGACTAACCCCAAAATCTGCAGGCAGCTCAAGTTTATATGCATTATCATTTATTTTCTCTAACACCTTAAAGGGACCATCAGCACGTGGCATTAACTTTGATTTGCGCAAATCAGGAAATCTATCCTTACGCAAATGTAACCAAACAAGATCTCCAGGTGCAAACACAACATGTTTTCTACCCTTATCTCCAGCAAGTTTATATTTGGTTCCCTTATGTCATTAAACACAAGAAGGGAAAAGAAAATGTTATTGCTGATGCATTGTCTCGTCGCTATACTATGCTTTCACAACTTGACTTCAAAATATTTGGTTTGGAGACCATCAAAGATCAATATGTGCATGATGCTGATTTTAAAGATGTAATGCAGAATTGTAAAGAAGGAAGAATGTGGAACAAGTTTGTCGTTAACGATGGATTTGTGTTTCGTGCTAACAAGCTATGCATTCCAGCTAGCTCCGTTCGTCTTTTGTTGTTGCAGGAGGCGCATGGAGGAGGATTAATGGGACACTTTGGCGTGAAGAAGACGGAGGACGTACTTGCTACACATTTCTTTTGGCCAAAGATGAGACGGGATGTTGAGCGTTTTATTGCTCGATGCACTACATGTCAAAAAGCTAAGTCACGACTCAATCCTCATGGTTTATATATGCCTTTGCCTGTACCTACTGTTCCTTGGGAGGATATATCTATGGACTTTGTTTTAGGTTTACCTCGAACAAAGAAGGGGAAGGATAGCATATTTGTTGTCGTGGATAGATTCTCGAAAATGGCACACTTTATACCATGTCATAAAAGCGATGATGCTGTTAATGTTGCTGATTTGTTCTTTCGTGAAATTCTTCGCTTGCATGGTGTGCCAAATACTATTGTTTCAGATCGTGATACTAAATTTCTTAGCCACTTTTGGAGATGCTTATGGGCTAAGTTGGGGACTAAACTGCTTTTTAGTACTACTTGTCACCCCCAAACTGATGGACAAACTGAAGTAGTCAATAGAACGTTGTCTACTATGCTTAGGGCTGTTTTGAAGAATAATAAGAAAATGTGGGAGGAATGCTTGCCTCATATTGAATTTGCTTATAATCGTTCATTGCATTCTACTACTAAGATGTGCCCTTTTGAAGTTGTGTATGGTTTCCTACCTCGTGCACCTATTGATTTGTTGCCTCTACCATCTTCGGAGAAGGTTAATTTTGATGCTAAGCAACGTGCTGAATTGATTTTAAAAATGCATGAGTTAACTAAGGAAAACATTGAGCGTATGAATGCTAAATATAAACTTGCTGGAGATAAGGGTAGAAAACATGTTGTGTTTGCACCTGGAGATCTTGTTTGGTTACATTTGCGTAAGGATAGATTTCCTGATTTGCGCAAATCAAAGTTAATGCCACGTGCTGATGGTCCCTTTAAGGTGTTAGAGAAAATAAATGATAATGCATATAAACTTGAGCTGCCTGCAGATTTTGGGGTTAGTCCCACTTTTAACATTGCAGATTTGAAGCCTTATTTGGGTGAGGAAGATGAACTTCCGTCGAGGACGACTTCATTTCAAGAAGGGGAGGATGATGAGGACATCAATACAATTGTTACACCCACAGCCCCTGCTGCTATACATACTGGACCAATTACTAGAGCTCGTGCACGCCAACTAAATTACCAGGTACTTTCGTTTCTTGGTAATGATTCTAATGTTCATGAGAATATGATGCTGCCTAAATTGGATACATTTGTTTTGCTTACAAATGAAGGCCCTAGCTTGGAGAAGGATGAACATTGGAGCAAGAACAAGCATGGAGATGATGGCATGCGCAAGGGGAACAAGAACGGAGTTACAAGTGATGATTTCAGGACTTTGAAGCCACCATAATGGGTGCGTGAAGCCTTGGACGAAATATACAAGATGCCACTTCACAAATTTCGTCCCGAGGCTATTTTAGGTGCTGCGTCACCTTATTATTGGGCCAGGCCCATGTAATTTCGAAATACATAAGTATAGGCTATTTTTAGAGTCCGTATGTGTGGGGAAACAAGAGATAGGGTTGATTTCGGACCCCTCCACCAAGGGCCACGAAATTCCCCCCCTCTTCCTCCATATATACAGCCCTTAGGGCATCGTTTAGATTTTGGGTTTTGTTTAGATTAAAAGTTCGCCATAGCTGCAACTTCGCGTACTTCGTTTGTGTTCAACGACCAGACAAAGGCGTCACAGAACCCCACCTTGATCAATAAAGCTTTCATCTTATATTCGCAATATCCAGATTGCAATCTCAGTTTCTTGCTTGTTCTTCGTTTGCTCGCAGGAAACAGACCCTCGTGGTCAGGTTGATCGTGCTCCGGCGTGGTCAATAACCTCTCGGAGTTGGTTTAGCGATTGCTAAGGCGCGACGTCCTCGCACGTTCGTAGTCGGATCGTCAAAGTCGACTTCCAACAAAGCGATATCCATCATCTCATCGAAAGACGGGACACCTTTGCCTCTATCAAGTGGTATCAGATTTCCAGGTTGCTCGGTGAGATTTTACAGTTTTTCGTAGTTTAGATCGAGTCTGTCTTCATACCTATTGTCCACGAAAAAGCCACAAAAAAAATTTAGGGTTAGTTCATGATATCCGAACCAATCTGAGCCTTTGCATAATCTTTTTAGGGTTTTGCTTTGTTGAATTTGCGGTTGCATCGTCGGTCTAGTTGCTGGTCTTAGAGTCTAGTCTTTTAGAGTTTCGAGTTCTGGTCATAAGTTGTCACGCCGCCGCCGCACCATCATCATCGCCCCTGCCATCTACCACCACCGCTCCGAATCCGTATCCATATACCACCATCAATCCGTGTCCATATACCACCTGATAGAGGCAAAGGTGTCCCGTCTTTTGATGAGATGGTGGATTTCGCTTTGGTGGAAGTCGACTTTGACGATCCGACTACGAACGTGCAAGGACGTCGCGCCTTAGCAATCGCTAAACCAATTCCGAGAGGTTATTGACCACGCCGGAGCACGATCAACCTGACCACGAGGGTCTGTTTCCTGCGAGCATACGAAGAACAAGCAAGAAACTGAGATTGCAATCTGGATATTGCGAATATAAGATGAAAGCTTTATTGATCAAGGTGGGGTTCTGTGACGCCTTTGTCTGGTCGTTGAACACAAACGAAGTACGCGAAGTTGCAGCGATGGCGAACTTTTAATCTAAACAAAACCCACCGTCTAAACGATGCCCTAAGGGCTGTATATATGGAGGAAGAGGGGGGGAATTTCATGGCCCTTGGTGGAGGGGTCCGAAATCAACCCTATCTCTTGTTTCCCCACACATACGGACTCTAAAAATAGCCTATACTTATGTATTTCGAAATTACATGGGCCTGGCCCAATAATAAGGTGACGCAGCACCTAAAATAGCCTCGGGACGAAATTTATGAAGTGGCATCTTGTATATTTCGTCCAAGGCTTCATGCACCCATTATGGTGGCTTCAAAGTCCTGAAATCATCACTTGTAACTCCGTTCTTGTTCCCCTTGCGCATGCCATCATCTCCATGCTTGTTCTTGCTCCAATGTTCATCCTTCTCCAAGCTAGGCCCTTCATTTGTAAGCAAAACAAATGTATCCAATTTAGGCAGCATCATATTCTCATGAACATTAGAATCATTACCAAGAAACGAAAGTACCTGGTAATTTAGTTGGCGTGTACGAGCTCTAGTAATTGGTCCAGTATGTATAGCAGCAGGGGCTGTGGGTGTAACAATTGTATTGATGTCCTCATCACTAAAGTCCGAACAAGAGCATATAATTCTCTATCATAAGTAGAATAATTCAGACTAGGCCCATTCAATTTTTCAGAAAAGTATGCAACAGGTTTGCCATCTTGTAATAACACACCTCCTAATCCAATTCCACTAGCATCACATTCAAGCTCAAAAGTCTTATTAAAATCAGGAAGTTGGAGTAAAGGAGCATGTGTCAACTTATCTTTCAATACCGTGAAGGCTTCTTCCTGTGCGGTACCCCAAAGAAAAGGCACATCTTTCTTTGTAAGCTCATTGAGAGGTGCAGCAATGGTGCTGAAATCTCTCACAAAACGCCTATAGAATCCAGCGAGGCCAAGAAAACTCCTCACTTGTGTGACCGTTTTGGGCTGCGGCCAACTCTCAATAGCTTCAATCTTGGCTTTATCAACTTCAATTCCCTGTGGAGTAACAACATAGCCAAGAAAAGATACTCGGTCGGTGCAAAAGGTGCACTTCCCAGGGTTACCAAACAAACGTGCATCACGTAGAGCAATAAAAACAGCACGTAAATGTTCCAAATGTTCTTCCAGAGATCTGCTATAAATCAATATGTCATCAAAGTAAACTACCACAAATCGTCCAATGAAAGCACGTAAAACTTCGTTCATTAATCTCATGAAAGTACTAGGTGCATTAGTTAACCCAAAAGGCATGACTAACCACTCATATAATCCAAACTTAGTTTTAAATGCTGTTTTCCATTCATCTCCCAATTTCATACGAATTTGATGGTAGCCACTACGCAAATCAACTTTGGAGAATATTGTAGAGCCACTCAATTCATCAAGCATATCATCTAGCCTAGGAATAGGATGACGATAACGAATAGTAATATTATTAATGCCTCTACAATCAACACACATACGTGATGTACCAACCTTTTTCGGCACTAGAATAATAGGAACAGCACAAGGACTAAGGGATTCGCGTATATAACCTTTGTCGAGAAGCTCTTGTACTTGACGCATAATCTCCTTCGTCTCCTCTGGATTGGTACGGTATGGTGCACGGTTTGGCAGTGAAGCACCGGGAATTAAGTCAATCTGATGCTCAATCCCTCGAATAGGCGGTAATCCCGGTGGCACGTCTTGTGGAAAAACGTCAGCGAACTCCTGCAAAATGTTAGTGACAGCAGGAGGCAAAGAGGAAGGCACGTCCTCGAATGAAAATAATGCCTCTTTGCACACAAAAGCATAGCAAACAGATTTGCTGAAATCTAGCTCATCAATATCAGATTTGGTGGCAAATAAACATGCACTTTTCAATTTAATTTCAGAAGCAACACTAGATGGTTTATTATTAGGATTCATTTGTTGCTCAAATTCTTTTGCCACAATCTGATTTTCACTCTTATTCTTCTCCTGTTGTGCTTTATTAGCTCTATTAATATCATCTTTCAAAATGGAATCAGGAGTCATAGGAAGCAAAGTAATATTTTTATCCTTATGAACAAGAGTATAGTGATTGTTTCTACCATGGTGTACAGAATTTTTATCAAATTGCCATGGTCTACCAAGTAATAAGGAACATGCTTGCATAGGTACCACATCACAATCAACATAATCAGCATATGTAGAGATACTAAAATGCACACGAACAGTACGTGTTACCTTAACCTTGCCGCTGTTGTTGAACCATTGGATGTAGTAAGGATGTGGATGTGGTCTTGTGGTGAGAGAAAGCTTCTCCACCATCTCCATGCTAGCCAAGTTGTTGCAGCTCCCTCCGTCTATATGGATACGGATTCGGTGCGGTGGGTGTAGATGGCAGGGGCGATGATGATGGTGCGACGGCGGCGTGACAACTTATGACCAGAACTCGAAACTCTAAAAGACTAGACTCTAAGACCAGCAACTAGACACGACGATGCAACCGCAAATTAAACAAAGCAAAACCCTAAAAAGATTATGCAAAGGCTCAGATTGGTTTGGATATGATGAACTAACCCTAATTTTTTTTGGCTTTTTCGTGGACTGTAGGTATGAAGAACAGACTCGATCTAAACTACGAAAAACTGTAAAATCTCACCGAGCAACGTGGAAATCTGATACCACTTGATAGAGGCAAAGGTGTCCCGTCTTTCGATGAGATGGTGGATTTCGCTTTGGTGGAAGTCGACTTTGACGATCCGACTACGAACGTGCGAGGACGTCGCGCCTTAGCAATCGCTAAACCAACTCCGAGAGGTTATTGACCACGCCGGAGCACGATCAACCTGACCACGAGGGTCTGTTTCCTGCGAGCAAACGAAGAACAAGCAAGAAACTAAGATTGCAATCTGGATATTGCGAATATAAGATGAAAGCTTTATTGATCAAGGTGGGGTTCTGTGACGCCTTTGTCTGGTCGTTGAACACAAACGAAGTACGCGAAGTTGCAGCTATGGCGAACTTTTAATCTAAACAAAACCCAAAGTCTAAACGATGCCCTAAGGGCTGTATATATGGAGGAAGAGGGGGGAATTTCGTGGCCCTTGGTGGAGGGGTCCGAAATCAACCCTATCTCTTGTTTTCCCACACATACGGACTCTAAAAATAGCCTATACTTATGTATTTCGAAATTACATGGGCCTGGCCCAATAATAAGGTGACGCAGCACCTAAAATAGCCTCGGGACGAAATTTATGAAGTGGCATCTTGTATATTTCGTCCAAGGCTTCATGCACACATTATGGTGGCTTCAAAGTCCTGAAATCATCACTTGTAACTCCGTTCTTGTTCCCCTTGCGCATGCCATCATCTCCATGCTTGTTCTTGCTCCAATGTTCATCCTTCTCCAAGCTAGGCCCTTCATTTGTAAGCAAAACAAATGTATCCAATTTAGGCAGCATCATATTCTCATGAACATTAGAATCATTACCAAGAAACGAAAGTACCTGATAATTTAGTTGGCGTGCACGAGCTCTAGTAATTGGTCCAGTATGTATAGCAGCAGGGGCTGTGGGTGTAACAATTGTATTGATGTCCTCATCAGATGGTGGAGAAGCTTTCTCTCACCACAAGACCACATCCACATCCTTACTACATCCAATGGTTCAACAACAGCGGCAAGGTTAAGGTAACACGTACTGTTCGTGTGCATTTTAGTATCTCTACATATGCTGATTATGTTGATTGTGATGTGGTACCTATGCAAGCATGTTCCTTATTACTTGGTAGACCATGGCAATTTGATAAAAATTCTGTACACCATGGTAGAAACAATCACTATACTCTTGTTCATAAGGATAAAAATATTACTTTGCTTCCTATGACTCCTGATTCCATTTTGAAAGATGATATTAATAGAGCTAATAAAGCACAACAGGAGAAGAATAAGAGTGAAAATCAGATTGTGGCAAAAGAATTTGAGCAACAAATGAAGCCTATTAATAAACCATCTAGTGTTGCTTCTGAAATTAAATTGAAAAGTGCATGTTTATTTGCCACCAAATCTGATATTGATGAGCTAGATTTCAGCAAATCTGTTTGCTATGCTTTTGTGTGCAAAGAGGCATTATTTTCATTCGAGGACGTGCCTTCCTCTTTGCCTCCTGCTGTCACTAACATTTTGCAGGAGTTCGCTGACGTCTTTCCACAAGACGTGCCACCGGGATTACCGCCTATTCGAGGGATTGAGCATCAGATTGACTTAATTCCCGGTGCTTCACTGCCAAACCGTGCACCATACCATACCAATCCAGAGGAGACGAAGGAGATTATGCGTCAAGTACAAGAGCTTCTCGACAAAGGTTATATACGCGAATCCCTTAGTCCTTGTGCTGTTCCTATTATTCCAGTGCCGAAAAAGGATGGTACATCACGTATGTGTGTTGATTGTAGAGGCATTAATAATATTACTATTCGTTATCGTCATCCTATTCCTAGGCTAGATGATATGCTTGATGAATTGAGTGGCTCTACAATATTCTCCAAAGTTGATTTGCGTAGTGGCTACCATCAAATTCGTATGAAATTGGGAGATGAATGGAAAACAGCATTTAAAACTAAGTTTGGATTATATGAGTGGTTAGTCATGCCTTTTGGGTTAACTAATGCACCTAGTACTTTCATGAGATTAATGAACGAAGTTTTACGTGCTTTCATTGGACGATTTGTGGTAGTTTACTTTGATGACATATTGATTTATAGCAGATCTTTGGAAGAACATTTGGAACATTTACGTGCTGTTTTTATTGCTCTACGTGATGCACGTTTGTTTGGTAACCTTGGGAAGTGCACCTTTTGCACCGACCGAGTATCTTTTCTTGGCTATGTTGTTACTTGATAGAGGCAAAGGTGTCCCGTCTTTCGATGAGATGGTGGATTTCGCTTTGGTGGAAGTCGACTTTGACGATCCGACTACGAACGTGCGAGGACGTCGCGCCTTAGCAATCGCTAAACCAACTCCGAGAGGTTATTGACCACGCCGGAGCACGATCAACCTGACCACGAGGGTCTGTTTCCTGCGAGCAAACGAAGAACAAGCAAGAAACTAAGATTGCAATCTGGATATTGCGAATATAAGATGAAAGCTTTATTGATCAAGGTGGGGTTCTGTGACGCCTTTGTCTGGTCGTTGAACACAAACGAAGTACGCGAAGTTGCAGCTATGGCGAACTTTTAATCTAAACAAAACCCAAAGTCTAAACGATGCCCTAAGGGCTGTATATATGGAGGAAGAGGGGGGGAATTTCGTGGCCCTTGGTGGAGGAGTCCGAAATCAACCCTATCTCTTGTTTTCCCACACATACGGACTCTAAAAATAGCCTATACTTATGTATTTGGAAATTACATGGGCCTGGCCCAATAATAAGGTGACGCAGCACCTAAAATAGCCTCGGGACGAAATTTATGAAGTGGCATCTTGTATATTTCGTCCAAGGCTTCATGCACCCATTATGGTGGCTTCAAAGTCCTGAAATCATCACTTGTAACTCCGTTCTTGTTCCCCTTGCGCATGCCATCATCTCCATGCTTGTTCTTGCTCCAATGTTCATCCTTCTCCAAGCTAGGCCCTTCATTTGTAAGCAAAACAAATGTATCCAATTTAGGCAGCATCATATTCTCATGAACATTAGAATCATTACCAAGAAACGAAAGTACCTGGTAATTTAGTTGGCGTGCACGAGCTCTAGTAATTGGTCCAGTATGTATAGCAGCAGGGGCTGTGGGTGTAACAATTGTATTGATGTCCTCATCAGATAGATAAATGGGGTCGTGCAACCAAGGAATGAGCACAAAATGTGGAATCCACGGAAAACGCTCATGTTGCACAACTCAAGAGAGACGCTAGCATGATTGCTCAATAGGCGGATACGACTGATACGTCTCCAACGTATCTACTTTTCCAAACACTTTTGCCCTTGTTTTGGACTCTAACTTGTATGATTTGAATGGAACTAACTAGGACTGACGATGTTTTCAGCAGAATTGCCATGTTGTTGTTTTTTGTGCAGAAAATAAAAGTTCTCAGAATGACCTGAAACTCCACGGAACATCTTAGAAAAAATAATAAAAAATCCTCGCCAAAGATGAAGACCAGGGGGCCCACACCCTGTCCACGAGGGTGGGGGGCGCCCCCCCCTCCTGGGTGCGCCCCCTACCTTGTGGGCCCCCTGGAGACCCTCCGACGCCAACTCCAACTCCATATATTGGCTTTCAGGGAGAAAAAAATCAGAGAGAAGAAATCATCGCGTTTTACGATACGGAGCCGCCGCCAAGCCCTAATCTCTCTCGGGAGGGCTGATCTGGAGTCCGTTCGGGGCTCCGGAGAGGGGGATTCGTCGCCGTCGTCATCATCAACCATCCTCCATCACCAATTTCATGATGCTCACCACCGTACGTGAGTAATTCCATCGTAGGCTTGCTGGACGGTGATGGGTTGGATGAGATTTATCATGTAATCGAGTTAGTTTTGTTAGGGTTTGATCCCTAGTGTCCACTATGTTCTGAGATTGATGTTGCTATGACTTTGCTATGCTTAATGCTTGTCACTAGGGCCCGAGTGCCATGATTTCAGATCTGAACCTATTATGTTTTCATGAATATATGTGTGTTCTTGATCCTATCTTGCAAGTCTATAGTCACCTACTATGTGTTATGATCCGGCAACCCCGAAGTGACAATAATCGGGACCACTCCTGGTGATGACCATAGTTTGAGGAGTTCATGTATTCACTATGTGCTAATGCTTTGTTCCGGTTCTCTATTAAAAGGAGGCCTTAATATCTCTTAGTTTCCAATAGGACCCCGCTGCCACGGGAGGGTAGGACAAAAGATGTCATGCAAGTTCTTTTCCATAAGCACGTATGACTATATTCAGAATACATGCCTACATTACATTGATGAATTGGAGCTAGTTCTGTGTCACCCTATGTTATGACTGTTACATGACGAACCGCATCCGGCATAATTATCCATCACTATCCGGTGCCTACGAGTTTTCCATATACTGGTTCTCGCTTATTTACTTTTCCGTTGCTACTGTTACAATCACTACAAAAATACCAAAAACATTACTTTTGCTGTCTTTACTTTTGTTACCGTTACCACCACTATCATATTACCTTGCTACTAAACACTTTGCTACAGATACTAAGTTTCCAGGTGTGGTTGAATTGACAACTCAGCTGCTAATACTTGAGAATATTCTTTGGCTCCCCTTGTGTCGAATCAATAAATTTGGGTTGAATACTCTACCCTCGAAAACTGTTGCGATCCTTTTTCTGGCGTCGTTGCCGGGGAACATAGCTCTATTCTTTGAGTCACTTGGGATTTATATCTGCTGGACACTATGAAGAACTTGAAAGACGATCGAACTACTATTTTGCCCTCAACTACGAGGGGAGGTAAGGAACTGCCATCTAGCTCTGCACTAGATTCTCCTTCCGTTATGAGTAAGCTTGCGACACCTAAACCTGCTTCTACTATTCGTTCCGATATGTCGCATGTTATTGATGATGCCACTTCTGCTATGCATGATACTTATGATGAAACTACTTCTATGCTTAATACTACTGTGTCCCTTGGTGAATTTCTAGATGAACAAATTGCTAGGGTTGGAGAGAAAGAAATTATTGAATCTGAATACGATGATGATAGTGATGATGAAAATATGCCTACTATTCCTGAGGGTTATCTTTTTGATGCGGAATCTTCTGCAACTATTTTTGCCTACCAGGATAGATACGAACTTAAGAGGCTGCTAATTAAATGGAGTAAAGAATCTCTTAGAGATAGAATGAGACCCGACCCTACTTTTGCTACTTCACCTATCTGTGTTCCTGATAAGGATTATTATGAATTTTCTGTTGATCCAGATATAATTACTTTGGTTGAATCTGATCCTTTCTATGGCTATGAATCTGAAACTGTTGTGGCACATCTTACTAAGTTAAATGATATAGCCGCCCTGTTTACTAATGATGAGAGATCGCGCTACCTTTATTTACTCAAAATATTTCCGTTCTCATTAAAGGGTGATGCTAAGATATGGTTTAATTCTCTTGATCCTGGTTGTGTGCGTAGTCCCCAGGATATGATTTATTACTTCTCTGCTATTCCCTGCTCATAAGAAACAAGCTGCTTTGAGGGAAATATACAACTTCGTGCAAATTAAAGAAGAGAATCTCCCACAAGCTTGGGGGAGGCTTCTCAAGTTACTTAATGCTTTGCCTGATCATCCTCTTAAGAAACCTGAAATACTTGATATCTTTTATAATGGACTAACTGATGCTTCCAGAGATCACCTGGATAGTTGTGCTGGTTCTCTTTTCAGGGAAAGAACATCAGATGAAGCTGAAGTTCTATTGAATAATATGTTGACAAATGAAAATAATTGGGCACCTCCTGAGCCACCTCCTGAGCCAGCTCCAGAGCCAATTACTGAGCCTATTCCTAAACCAACTCCGAAGAAGAGAGGTGTTCTATTTCTCAGTCCCGAAGATATGCAAGAGGCAAAGAAATCTATGAAAGAAAAAGGTATTAAAGCTGAAGATGTTAAGAATGTACCTCCTATTGAAGAAATACACTGTCTTAATTTACCGCCTGCTGAAGAAGTATATGATCTCAATTCCTTATTCACTGAAGAACCTCCTGATCCCGATATCACGACACAGGTAGTAAAGGTAAATTCTCTCTATAGATATGATAAAGCTGAAGTCCCTCCTACTAAAATTGCTAGTCAGTGCTTGGATGAGTTTGATGACTTTATGTTTAAGCAAGATGACTTTAATGCTTATTTTGGTAGACAATTAAAACAGAATACCTTTATGATTAAATGCTTGGGTGATTATATGGCTAATATTAGAGGTGAATTTAAACTTGTTAGAAAACATGCTTCCATGGTTACCACTCAAGTAGAACAAGTACTTAAAGCTCAAAAAGAAGAGCTTGATGAAATGAATAGTAAGAAAAATGATTATGCTGTTAGAGTGGCTACTAGAACTGGTAGAATGACTCAGGAACCTTTGTATCCTGAAGGCCACCCTCAGAGAATCGAGCAAGATTCTCAGAGAAATAATATTGATGTACCTAGTTCTTCTAAAAGGAAGAAAAAGAAAAATGATAGGACTTTGCAAACTTCTAGTGAACCTATTGCTAAACCACCTGAGAATCCAAATGATATCTCTATGTCTGATGCTGAAATACAATCAGGTAATGAACATGAACCTAGTGAAAATGTTAATGATGATGTTCATGAAGGTGCTCAACCTAGTAATGATAATGATGTAGAAGTTGAACCTGCTATTGATCTTGATAACCCACAATCAAGGAATCAACGTTATGATAAAAGAGAATTCGGTGCTAGGAAACATGGTAAAGAAAGGGAACCATGGGTTCAAAAACCCATGCCTTTTCCTCCGAAACCATCCAAGGAAAAGGATGATGAGGATTTTGAGCGCTTTGCTGAAATGATTAGACCCATATTTTTGCGTATGCGATTAACTGATGTGCTCAAAACAAATCCTTATGCTAAGTATATGAAGGATATCATTACTAATAAAAGAAAGATACCGGAAGCTGAAATTTCCACCATGCTTGCTAACTATACTTTTAAGGGTGGAATAGCAAAGAAACTTGGAGATCTAGGAGTACCTACTATACCATGCTCCATTAAGAGAAATTATGTTAAAACTGCTTTATGTGATCTTGGAGCCAGTGTTAGTGTTATGCCTCTCTCTTTATATCATAGACTTGACTTGAATAAGTTGACACCTACTAAAATATCATTGCAAATGGCTGATAAATCAACTGCTATACCTGTCAGTATTTGTGAGGATGTGCCTGTTGTAGTTGGAAACGTTACTATTTTAACGGACTTTGTTATTCTTGATATTCCCGAGGATAATAGTATGTCTATTATTCTTGGAAGACCTTTCCTTAATACTGCAGGGGCTATTATTGATTGCAACAAAGGCAATGTCACTTTTCATGTTAATGGCAACGAGCATACGGTACACTTTCCGAGGAAACAACCTCAAGTTTATAGTATCAACTCTATTGGAAAAATTCCATCAATTATATTTGGAGGTTTTAAATTTCCTCTCCCTACTGTCAAGAAAAAGTATGATATTCTTATTGTTGGGGATTTTCATATCCCCGTTGAGGTAACTTAGTGTTATTCGAAATTTCTCCGGTTCCGTGTTATTCGGAATGAGTTTGTTAACAAGACTTGATCAACCTTGTTAGTGGGTTCACTTTGATGATCACGAGATGGATGAAACTAGAAGCACAACCTTCTGTACCCTCTTTATATCTTCTGTTATTTAGTAGAAATAAAGTAAAATAGTATTTTTTTTTCTGTCTATTTCCTGACTTATCCGTGCAATATAAAAATATCCCAAAAATAAAAGTCCTCAGAATGCCATGCCAATTTAATATGATTTTTTCGGGAATATCTGAGGATTTACTGTGCAAAAATTACCGCGGGGGAGTTGCCACCTGGCCACGAGGGTGGAGGGCGCGCCCTACCCCCCTGGGCGCGCCCCCCTGCCTCGTGGGCCCACGGTGGCCCTCCTCCACTTATCTCTGCACCCATCTTCTTCCTTTGCCTCACACAAACACGAAAAACAAACTCAAGCATGAGTTCCAGCCCCTGTTGCTGTGATTTTCAATCACCTTGCTCAAAGCACCTCTCGCAAAACTGCTTGCGGAGATTGTTCCTTGGTATGCGACTCCTCCATTGGTCCAATTAGTTTTTGTTCTAGTGCTTTACTCATTGCAAATTTGTGCTGTATAGGTGACCATGTTCTTGACCTTGCATGTCAAATTTATATGGTTCCAAGTAGTTGATAGACGCAAAGGTGTCCCGTCTTTCGATGAGATGATGGATATCGCTTTGGTGGAAGTCGACTTTGACGATCCGACTACGAACGTGCGAGGACGTCGCGCCTTAGCAATCGCTAAACCAACTCCGAGAGGTTATTGACCACGCCGGAGCATGATCAACCTGACCACGAGGGTCTGTTTCCTGCGAGCAAACGAACAACAAGCAAGAAACTGAGATTGCAATCTGGATATTGCGAATATAAGATGAAAGCTTTATTGTTCAAGGTGGGGTTCTGAGACGTCTTTGTCTGGTCGTTGAACACAAACGAAGTACGCGAAGTTGCAGCTATGGCAAACTTTAATCTAAACAAAACCCAAAGTCTAAACGATGCCCTAAGGGCTGTATATATGGAGGAAGAGGGGGGAAATTTCGTGGCCCTTGGTGGAGGGGTCTGAAATCAACCCTATCTCTTGTTTCCCCACACATACGGACTCTAAAAATAGCCTATACTTATGTATTTCAAAATTACATGGGCCTAGCCCAATAATAAGGTGACGCAGCACCTAGAATAGCCTCGGGACGAAATTTATGAAGTGGCATCTTGTATATTTCGTCCAAGGCTTCATGCACCCATTATGGTGGCTTCAAAGTCCTGAAATCATCACTTATAACTCCGTTCTTGTTCCCCTTGCGCATGCCATCATCTCCATCCTTGTTCTTGCTCCAATGTTCATCCTTCTCCAAGCTAGGCCCTTCATTTGTAAGTAAAACAAATGTATCCAATTTAGGCAGCATCATATTCTCATGAACATTAGAATCATTACCAAGAAACGAAAGTACCTGGTAATCTAGTTGGTATGCGCGAGCTCTAGTAATTGGTCTGGTATGTATAGCAGCAGGGGTTGTGGGTGTAACAATGGTATTGATGTCCTCATCATCCTCCCCTTCTTGAAATGAAGTCGTCCTCGACGGAAGTTCATCTTCCTCACCCAAATAAGGCTTCAAATCTGCAATGTTAAAAGTGGGACTAACCCCAAAATCTGCAGGCAACTCATGTTTATATGCATTATCATTTATTTTCTCCAACACCTTAAAGGGACCATCAGCACGTGGCATTAGCTTTGATTTGTGCAAATCAGGAAATCTATCCTTACGCAAATGTAACCAAACAAGATCTCCAGGTGCAAACACAACATGTTTTCTACCCTTATCTCCAGCAAGTTTATATTTAGCATTCATACACTCAATGTTTTCCTTAGTTAACTCATGCATTTTTAAAATAAATTCAGCACGTTGTTTAGCATCAAAATTAACCTTCTTCGAAGATGGAAGAGGCAACAAATCAATAGGTGCACGAGGTAGGAAACCATACACAACTTCAAAAGGGCACATCTTAGTAGTAGAATGCAATGAACGATTATAAGCAAATTCAATATGAGGCAAGCATTCCTCCCACATTTTCTTATTATTCTTCAAAACCGCCCTAAGAGTAGTAGACAATGTTCTATTGACTACTTTAGTTTGTCCATCAGTTTGGGGGTGACAAGTAGTACTAAAAAGCAGTTTAGTCCCCAACTTAGCCCATAAACATCTCCAAAAGTGGCTAAGAAATTTAGTATCACGATCTGAAACAATAGTATTTGGCACACCATGCAAGCGAATAATTTCACGAAAGAACAAATGAGCAACATTAATAGCATCACTTTTATGACATGGTATAAAGTTTGCCATTTTCGAGAATCTATCCACGACAACAAATATGCTATCCCTCCCCTTCTTTGTTCTAGGTAAACCTAAAACAAAGTCCATAGATATATCCTCCCAAGGAACACTAGGTACAGGCAAAGGCATATATAAACCATGAGAATTGAGTCGTGACTTACCTTTTTGATATGTAGTGCAGCGAGCAATAAAACGCTCAACATCCCATCTCATCTTTGGCCAAAAGAAATGTGTAGCAAGTACGTCCTCCGTCTTCTTCACACCAAAGTGTCCCATTAGTCCTCCTCCATGCGCCTCCTGCAACAACAAAAGACGAACGGAGCTAGCTGGAATGCATAGCTTGTTAGCACGGAACACAAATCCATCATTAACGACGAACTTGTTCCATGTTCTTCCTTCTTTACAATTCTGCAATACATCTTTAAAATCAGCATCATGCACATATTGATCTTTGATGGTGATGTAGGGCGGATCCCTATGGGGCCGATCTTTCACGTTTGGAGTGGATCCTACGGGGAGACACGAAGATCACGCGGAAAACACAAAGGGGAAACATGGGGGGAAACGAGAGAATCACTAAACCGACAAGTAATCGATCACACAAGGGCTAGATCACCGAACACATAAGGTAGCACAAGTTTCAAAATCAACAAAGAAAAGATACAAGGGTAGCCGTTCTTCTCCGTGAGGAGGTCTTGATTGTCTTCCCTTGAAGGGGTCTTGAATCCGCTTGGGGGATCTTCTCCGAAGAGGTCGTGAGCTCCGAGGAGAAGTAACCAAGTGGATGAGGAAGGCTCTCACACAAAATATGAGCTAAACCAATGCTAACCCTAACTAGGAGGAGGTGGGGAGTATATATAGTGCTAGCCCACGAAGGGGTAAGTGAGAGGGGGATACATGGGCCCTTGGCCCGCTCTCTGCGCACAGGCAGGTGCCGGATGTCCGGGCTGGGGGCCGGATGTCCGGCGGCTCACGAAGAGCCGGATGTCCGGGCCTCGGCCGGATGTCCGGGATGGAGTTGCCCGATTGTTCTGCTCTCTGGATAGCGTGCGCCGGATTTCCGGGCAGGCGCCGGATGTCCGGGGGTTGGCCGGATGTCCGGCCGCTGTAGAGTCGTCTGGCGTCCGTCTCTCTCTGGTCTTCTTCTGGCTGGTGGCGCCGGATGTCCGGGCTCCCGCCGGATGTCCGATCGTTGTAGCTGCCGGCACTTCTTCCTTCTCCTTCCTTTGCTTCCGCGCACGCTTGGCCTTGGTCCTTGGGTTCTCCATGGTCTCCTCGGGTGTACCTGAGTGGTAGAGGCAAAGGTGTCCCGTATTTCGATGAGATGATGGATATCGCTTTGGTGAAAGTCAACTTTGACGATCCGACTACGAACGTGCGAGGACGCGTGCCTTAGCAATCTCTAAACCAACTCCGATAGGTTATTGACCACGTCGGAGCACGATCAACCTGACCACGAGGGTCTGTTTCCTGCGAGCAAACGAAGAACAAGCAAGAAACTGAGATTGCAATCTGGATATTGCGAATATAAGATGAAAGCTTTATTGTTCAAGGTGGGGTTATATGACGCCTTTGTCTGGTCGTTGAACACAAACGAAATACGCGAAGTTGCAGCTATGGCAAACTTTTAATCTAAACAAAACCCAAAGTCTAAACGATGCCCTAAGGGCTGTATATATGGAGGAAGAGGGGGGGGGGGAATTCGTGGCCCTTGGTGGAGGGGTCCGAAATCAACCCTATCTCTTGTTTCCCCACACATACGGACTCTAAAAATAGCCTATACTTATGTATTTCGAACTTACATGGGCCTGGCCCAATAATAAGGTGACGCAGCACCTAGAATAGCCTTGGGACGAAATTTATAAAGTGGCATCTTGTATATTTCGTCCAAGGCTTCATGCACCCATTATGGTGGCTTCAAAGTCCTGAAATCATCACTTGTAACTCCGTTCTTGTTCCCCTTGCGCATGCCATCATCTCCATGCTTGTTCTTGCTCCAATGTCCATGCTTCTCCAAACTAGGCCCTTCATTTGTAAGCAAAACAAATGTATCCAATTTAGGCAGCATCATATTCTCATGAACATTAGAATCATTATCAAGAAACGGAAGTACCTGGTAATTTAGTTGGCGCGCGCGAGCTCTAGTAATTGGTCCAGTATGTATAGCAGCAGGGGTTGTGGGTGTAACAATTGTATTGATGTCCTCATCATCCTCCCCTTCTTGAAATGAATTCGTCCTCGACGGAAGTTCATCCTCCTCACCCAAATAAGGCTTCAAATCTGCAATGTTAAAAGTGGGACTAACCCCAAAATCTGCAGGAAGCTCAAGTTTATATGCATTATCATTTATTTTCTCCAACACCTTAAAGGGACCATCAGCACGTGGCATTAGCTTTGATTTGCGCAAATCAGGAAATCTATCCTTACGCAAATGTAACCAAACAAGATCTCCAGGTGCAAACACAACATGTTTTCTACCCTTATCTCCAGCAAGTTTATATTTAGCATTCATACGCTCAATGTTTTCCTTAGTTAACTCATGCATTTTTAAAATCAATTCAGCACGTTGTTTAGCATCAAAATTAACCTTCTCCGAAGATGGAAGAGGCAACAAATCAATAGGTGCACGAGGTAGGAAACCATACACAACTTCAAAAGGGCACATCTTAGTAGTAGAATGCAATGAACGATTATAAGAAAGTTCAATATGAGGCAAGCATTCCTCCCACATTTTCTTATTATTCTTCAAAACAGCCCTAAGCATAGTAGACAATGTTCTATTGACTACTTCAGTTTGTCCATCAGTTTGGGGGTGAGAAGTTGATGAGGACATGACAACCGTGGATATGACCAAAAATATTGCATACATGCATATTTGTCAGGTGATTTCTAGTGCAAACTATTCAATAATCTATTTATGTTATCCAGAACAAAATACTTCACACACTTTTGTGTTTGTCTAATTGCAGTTGTATGGGACATTTGTACAATCCACATATGAAGATAAGGAAGAAAGAGATATTTATTTGCTGTTCGAAAAGTTCTCTCACGTCACTTTTGGGCCAAGAGAAGATAGAGTCCAAGTCTTTCACGTTCTGGACTCAGATTCGGACTGCACAGACATACCTGACTCAAAATGCCGACAACGTTTTCATACAGACTCCGAATTGGGTGATTCTTTTTTTTTTTGGAAAGTAGATTTCGTGCTCTTTCTAAACCAATTGGATTCACCTTAAAATTCATCCGGAGCGTTGAGTTATGGACGAAACAATCTGATGCTGCAGCAGAATCCGAGTCAAACTACAAGTCCAAAGGTGTTACGTCACCTCCACTTGGGCCCATTGGCCTTGTACGACCTAGGGTTAGTTTTAGGCTGCCTTGGGACGTCCTCCCACCTCCTTGGCCGCCACCCCTTGCTCCTATATAAGTAGATCCATCTAGTAGCTTTTCCCTTGGCATTTGTTTAGTTAAAAGTTAGCCATTGCAACTTTGTGTACTTCGTTTGTGTCCAACGACCAGACCAAGACTGCTTACGGATCCTCGCCTTTATCAATACTTCATATATACTCGCAATATTCAGATTGCTTTTATCATATTCTTGCTTGTTCTTCGATTGCTTCCAGGAATAGACCTTCGTGGTCAGGTTGATTGTGCTCCGGCGTGGTCAGTAACCTCTCGGAGTTGGTTTAGTGATTGCTAAGGCGCAACGTCGTGCAAGTTTGTAGTCGGATCGTCAAAGTCATCTTCACCAAATCGATAGTTATCATCTCATCGAAAGATCGGGACACCTCCGCCTCTATCAAGTGGTATCAGTTTTCAGGTTGCTCGGTGAGAATTTCCAGTCATCCCTAGATTAGATTTATTTTCTTACGTGTTATCCAAGGAAAAACCACAAAAAAAGTTAGATCTATTCATCATTTGTCCTAGCCAGTCTGAGCCTTTGCAATTTTTTCTTTTCATTGTTTGCATTATTGAATTATCGGTTACATCATCGTGTCGAGTTGCTGGTCTTAGTGTCTAGTTCCTTTAGAGTTTCGAGTTCTGTTCACATTAATCACCGCCGCTGCATCATTATCCCTTCCGCTGTCCACCATCCCATCCATCAATTTCCACCACGTGCTACGCACTGTTCATTGTCATAATCATAGTTGAGGCCATTCACATCTTCGCCTGATCCAATCTGCATCTCATCTAGTTTGTCTTGGAAAGAGGGAGAAAAAAAGATAGAAAAAAGAGAGAAAAAAAGGAAAGAAAAAAAAGAAAAAAAAGAGAGAATGAAAAAGAAAAAAAAGTGTGAGGAAAAAAAAGAAATAAAAAAAATCGGATCTATCTACAATCAATCTCGTACCTGAATTCGGATTGTAATCTGTTTTGCGCACTATTCAGTAAAACATGTGTATCTTCCTCATACGAAGTCCATTTTGGCTCCGTGAGTACTCAAATTGAAGCTAGTGACGAGCCGCATCTAAATAGTTGCAGCAGCATGTTCACTATTTGACACCTCAAAATCGGCTTACAAATAGGTCTTTTTGCCTCCGAAGTTCGTGAACACAGCTTGTTCCAATTTTTCAGGCCAGTTTTAGAATTCTTTGACTCCTCATATCAACTCAGAATTGAGTGATTCTTTTTGCATTGGAAAGCTTGAGTTAGTAGCATTCTTTGAAAGAATTTATCAGAAAATTGGCTCAAACTTTTCAAGAGTAAAGTTGGAGAGAGAGTTGTTGTATATCCTGCTTGGCAGTTGTTTTTCATCATTATCTTCACTTACATCTTGATGTCAAGAGCTACTTAGTATCCTTCATTGATGCTAGTTGTGCTACATCGTGACCTCATTAGTGTTCTAGGCTCGCGTCTCTAGTCCGATCTAGCCTAGGACCAGCACAGTATCGTCGTTGAGCATTTATTCAACATTGCATCTTTGAATTGATTATTGCTTATCTTTTTCTACCATATATAGCCAACCCAGCTCCACATATTTCTACACCGTGTATACGTACGTTTCCTTGGCAATCGCTTTACACAATCTTCAGAGTTACTTGACACAGCTGGTTGCCTGTCACCACCTGCCGCATGGTAAGAACTTGTAAGATATTGATATTTGCTTTACTGTGAGCACACAACCACATCCTAGTAGTTCATAGGAACATTATTCTCGAATTTTGTTTCTTGTTTCTACTAATCATGATAGGTTCCCGAGATAGAAGTTCTTGGATGACGGACACATCTTCACCATCACGAGAGTTGGGATAACACACACAAGCACATGGTCAAGTTATCTCTTTACCGTCATTTGAGGGTAGATTTAATCCTGCTATTTATCTAGCTTGGGAGCTTGAAGTAGAACAAGTTTTTCGTCACCATGACTTTTCTGAACATGAGAGAGTACGAGCTGCCACTAGAGCATTTACTGGTTTTGCTTCTGTTTGGTGGAGTGTGCATTGTAAGAAAAATTTTGATAACCAACCCACAACTTGGAAACATTTGAAAGATGTAATGAGACAACAATTTTTCCCTCCTTACTATCGTCGTGAATTGCTTCACAAATTTGAACAATTTAAACAAGGCAACAACACTGTTCATGCTTACTACCAAGAGTTCAAATCTTATATGCATCATTGTGACATAGAAGAATCTAAGGATGATACAATGAATAGATTTTTTGGTGGTTTGAACCATGATATTCAGGCAATATTTCAGTATATTCCTCGTTGCATTACTGGTATGTATGTTCGTGCTTGTACCTTTGAGAGACATTTACAGGAGGATGCATTGGGTGACTACAACAACTACTATTCCAGTTCATGCTCACTACCGCCGGTTGGTTCCTCCACCGTTGCACCTACTAGAGCAGCCCCACCTCGAATTGTGAGCGCGACATCATCTCAAGAGTATGGTGCATTGTCTATGTCTGTACCTACATCAGCTACGTCTTTGCGATAAGGTAACAGTAAAGGTATTGATGATATAACTTCACATGAGAATGATGCATCCCTAGTTAACTTGAATGCATCATGTGTTGAGTTACCTGGTGATTTGAGCACAACACCTATTTTAGAGACTCTTGATACTGTGATAGAGGCAAAGGTGTCGCATCTTTCAATGAGATGATGGATATCGCTTTGGTGGAAGTCGACTTTGACGATACGACAACGTACGTGCGAGGACGTCGCGCCTTAGCAATCGCTAAACCAACTCCGAGAGGTTATTGACCATGCCGGAGCACGATCAACCTGACCACGAGGGTCAGTTTCCTGCGAGCAAATGAAGAACAAGCAAGAAACTGAGATTGCAATCTGGATATTGCGAATATAAGATGAAAGCTTTATTGATCAAGGTGGGGTTCTGTGACGCCTTTGTCTGGTCGTTGAACACAAACGAAGTACGTGAAGTTACAGCTATGGCGAACTTTTAATCTACACAAAACCCAAAGTCTAAATGGTGCCCTAATGGCTGTATATATGGAGGAAGAGGGGGGGGGATTTCGTGGCCCTTGGTGGAGGGGTCCGAAATCAACCCTATCTCATGTTTCCCCACACATACGGACTCTAAAAATAGCCTATACTTATGTACTTCGAAATTACATGGGCCTGGCCCAATAATAAGGTGACGCAGCACCTAGAATAGCCTCGGGACAAAATTTATGAAGTGGCATCTTGTATATTTCATCCAAGGCTTCATGCATCCATTATAGTGGCTTCAAAGTCCTGAAATCATCACTTGTAATTCCGTTCTTGTTCCCCTTGCGCAGGCCATCATCTCCATGCTTGTTCTAGCTCCAATGTTCATCCTTATCCAAGCTAGGCCCTTCATTTGTAAGCAAAACAAATGTATCCAATTTAGGCAGCATCATATTCTCATGAACATTAGAATCATTACCAAGAAACGAAAGTACCTGGTAATTTAGTTGGTGTGTGCGAGCTCTAGTAATTGGTTCAGTATGTATAGCAGCAGGGGCTGTGGGTGTAACAATTGTATTGATGTCCTCATCATCCTCCCCTTCTTGAAATGAAGTCGTCCTCGATGGAAGTTCATCTTCCTCACCCAAATAAGGTTTCAAATCTGCAATGTTAAAAGTGGGACTAACCCCAAAATCTGCAGCCAGCTCAAGTTTATATGCATTATCATTTATTTTCTCCAACACCTTAAAGGGACCATCAGCACGTGTCATTAGCTTTGATTTGCGCAAATCAGGAAATCTATCCTTACGTAAATGTAAACAAACAAGATCTCCAGGTGCAAACACAACATGTTTTCTACCCTTATCTCCAGCAAGTTTATATTTAGCATTCATACGCTCAATGTTTTCCTTAGTTAACTCATGCATTTTTAAAATCAATTCAGCATGTTGTTTAGCATCAAAATTAACCTTCTCTGAAGATGGAAGAGGCAACAAATCAATAGGTGCACGACGTAGGAACCCATACACAATTTCAAAAGGGCACATCTTAGTAGTAGAAAGCAATGAACGATTATAAGAAAATTTAATATGAGGCAAGCATTCTTCCCACATTTTCTTATTATTCTTCAAAACAGCCCTAAGCATAGTAGACAATGTTCTATAGACTACTTCAGTTTGTCCATCAGTTTGGGGGTGACAAGTAGTACTAAAAAGCAGTTTAGTCCCCAACTTAGCCCATAAACATCTCCAAAAGTGGCTAAGAAATTTAGTATCACGATCTGAAACAATAGTATTTGGCACACCATGCAAGCGAATAATTTCACGAAAGAACAAATCAGCAACATTAACAGCATCATCGCTTTTATGACATGGTATAAAGTGTGCCATTTTCGAGAATCTATCCACGACAACAAATATGCTATCCCTCCCCTTCTTTGTTCGAGGTAAACCTAAAACAAAGTCCATAGATATATCCTCCCAAGGAATACTAGGTACAGGCAAAGGCATATATAAACCATGAGGATTGAGTCGTGACTTAGGTTTTTGACATGTAGTGCAGCGAGCAATAAAACGCTCAACATCCCATCTCATCTTTGGCCAAAAGAAATGTGTAGCAAGTACGTCCTCCGTCTTCTTCACGCCAAAGTGTCCCATTAATCCCCCTCCATGCGCCTCCTGCAACAACAAAAGACGAACGGAGCTAGCTGGAATGCATAGCTTGTTAGCACGAAACACAAATCCATCGTTAACGACGAACTTGTTCCACAATCTTCCTTCTTTACAATTCTGCATTACATCTTTAAAATCAGCATCATGCACATATTGATCTTTTATGGTCTCCAAACCAAATGTTTGGAAGTCAAGTTGTGAAAGCATAGTATAGCAACGAGACAATGCATCAACAATAACATTTTTTTTCCCTTCTTGCGTTCAATGACATAAGGGAAAGTCTCAATGAATTCAACCCATTTAGCATGTCTACGATTCAGTTTAGCTTGACTTTCAATATGTTTCAAAGATTCATGATCAGAATGTATAACAAATTCTTTGGGCCATAAATAATGTTGCCATGATTCTAAAGTCCGAACAAGAGCATATAATTCTTTATCATAAGTAGAATAATTCAGACTAGGCCCACTCAATTTTTCAGAAAAATATGCAACAAGTTTGCCATCTTGTAATAACACACCTCCTAATCCAATTCCACTAGCATCACATTCAAGCTCAAAAGTCTTATTAAAATCAGGAAGTTGGAGTAAAGGAGCATGTGTCAACTTATCTTTCAATACCGTGAAGGCTTCTTCCTGTGCGGTACCCGAAAGAAAAGGCACATGTTTCTTTGTAAGCTCATTGAGAGTGCAGCAATGGTGCTGAAATCTCTCACAAAACGCCTATAGAATCTAGCGAGGCCAAGAAAACTCCTCACTTGTGTGACCGTTTTGGCCTGTGGCCAACTCTCAATAGCGTCAATCTTGGCTTTATCAACTTCAATTCCCTGTGGAGTAACAACATAGCCAAGAAAAGATACTCGGCCGGTGCAAAAGGTGCACTTCCCAAGGTTGCCAAACAAACATGCATAACGTAGAGCAATAAAAATAGCACGTAAATGTTCCAAATGTTCTTCTAAAGATTTGCTATAAATCAATATGTCATCAAAGTAAACTACCACAAATCGTCCAATGGAAGCACATAAAACTTCGTTCATTAATCTCATGAAAGTACTAGGTGCATTAGTTAACCCAAAAGGCCTAACCACTCATATAATCCAAACTTAGTTTTAAATGTTGTTTTCCATTCATCTCCCAATTTCATACGAATTTGATGGTATCCACTACGCAAATCAACTTTGGAGAATATTGTAGAGCCACTCAATTGATCAAGCATATCATCTAGCCTAGGAATAGGATGACGATAACGAATAGTAATATTATTAATGCCTCTACCATCAACACACATACGTGAAGTACCATCCTTTTCGGCACTAGAATAATAGAAACAACACAAGGACTAAGGGATTCGCGTACATAACCTTTGTCGAGAAGCTCTTGTTCTTGACGCATAATCTCCTTCGTCTCCTTTGGATTGGTACGGTATGGCGCATGGTGTGGCAGTGAAGCATCGGGAATTAAGTCAATCTGATGCTCAATCCCTCGTATAGGCGGTAATCCGGGTGGCACGTCTTGTGGAAAGACATCAGCGAACTCCTGCAAAATGTTAACGACAGCAGGAGGCAAAGAAGAAGGCACGTCCTCGAATGAAAATAATGCCTCTTTCCACACAAAAGCATAGCCAACAGATTTGCTGAAATCTAGCTCATCAATATCAGATTTGGTGGCAAATAAACATGCACTTTTCAATTTAATTTGAGAAGCAACACTAGATGGTTTATTATTAGGCTTCATTTGTTACTCAAATTCTATTGCCACAATCTGATTTTCACTCTTATTCTTCTCCTGTTTTGTTTTATTAGCTCTATTAATATCATCTTTCAAAATAGAATCAGGAGTCATAGGAAGCAAAGTAATATTTTTATCCTTATGAACAAGAGTATACTGATTGTTTCTACCATGGTGTACAGAATTTTTATCAAATTGCCATGGTCTACCAAGTAATAAGGAACATGCTTGCATAGGTACCACATCAAATTCAACATAATCAACATAGGTAGAGATACTAAAATGCACATGAACAGTACATGTTACCTTAACCTTGCCACTGTTGTTGAACCATTGGATGTAGTAAGGATGTGGATGTGGTCTTGTGGTGAGAGAAAGCTTCTCCACCATCTCCATGCTAGCCAAGTTGTTGCAGCTCCCTCCGTCTATGATGACGCGCACAGAACGTTCCTTCACAACTCCCTTGGTATGGAACAAATTGTGCCTCTGATTTTGCTCAGCTTGTGTGACCTGCACACTCAAAACACGTTGAGCAACTAAACATTCATACCTGTCAGCGTCTTCAGGAGCCAAGTATTGCGTCTCATGATCAGAATCATCTCCACCATGTTCTTCATGTGTAATAAGAGCCAAAGTCTCCTCATCATAGTCACTAGCGGACTCATACCCACCATCCTCAGTAGCAATCATCACACGCTGAGATTTGAATTGTCTCGCATAATGACCTCTTCCCTTACAACGACGACAAATAATATCACTTGTGTGCCCTGTTGATGCCATGGAAGAAGAACACTGTGGACGCCCGACACGTGCGCTCTTGGCAAATAATGGTGGTTGTGCCTGCTTTCTTGTATCACGGCTAGAGGTGGCACCTGATGGAGGTGCTGGTGCAGTTGAAGTAGAAGATGCACATGGTGTACATGATGAAGGTCGGCCTATAGAAAAGTTAGTTCGCGCCAATTCTTGTCGATCCTGCACTTCACGTTCAGCTTTACAAGCAAGATGGAATAAACGAGTGATATTAGTATACTCCTTATAGTCTCGAATGGTCTGAATCTCTCTATTTAATCCACCCAGAAAACGTGCAAGCATAGCTTCATTCTCCTCAACAATACCACATCTAATCATGCCAGTTTGTAATTCCTGATAATATTCTTCTACAGAATTTTTCCCTTGTCTTAAGCACTGCAATTTTTGAAGCAATTCACGTTGATAATATGGTGGAACCCAACGAGTATGCATAGCAGTTTTCAAAGCAGCCCAAGTAGTTGGAATAGGATATAATCTACAATGTTCAGACCACCATACAAATGCAAAACTAGTGAAAGCACAAACAGCAACGGCAACCCGTCTCTCCTTGGGATATTGTAAACATGTAAATCATTGTTCAGTTTCTAACTCCCAAGTAAGATATATCTCAGGAACATATCTACCCTCAAATGGTGGAATATTCAATTTCAGTTTAGGAAGATGGTCATGATCTCGTACCTGAGGGAGAGCCCTACCATTGTGATTATTTGCATGTGGACGACCTGGTGGTTGTGGTGCAGGTGGTTGCACGTAGTTCTGATTTTGATCAACCTCATCCTCGTAATCTCCCACATAATCATCCTCCTCCGCATCAGCAGCAGGAGCCATAGAAGTATCAACAGCAGCACCAACAGTTTGGCCAAATGCAAGAGGGGCACGGCTCGCTCGGCAGAGGTCTGTTTCGCGACGTGGAGGAAGTCGTCGTTGTTGTTGTTGGAGAGGTGCGTTAGGTGCAGCGGGTGCTGGTGGTGGAAGACGCGCGAGCAATTCATTAAACTTGTTATCTAGCTTTTTTCGACCGTCTTCTCCATGCCATCTATCTTCTCCATGGCCTCTTCAAATCTGTTTAGCACATCTTGCACCTGTCCACTCATCATTTGCTGAAATTTATCATGCAAATCCTTATTCGTCATGTTCTCCCAGTCAGTCTCGTCGGCTTGTGATCCTGGCATGGTTAGCAGCAATAGAAACACACAAGAATATGATCCTACAGACTACTAACAAGAGGTGGTGGTGGGTGTCACAAATCCGTCAAGCAAATCTCAAATTCTTACCAGTTCTTACCCAGCAGCAGGCGGTGATCGGCAACCATTGTAGTCAAAACTCTCAAAGCTTGGATAGAGCGATTACCAGGGAGAGTCAAACGCACGACGTAGATGTATGTGGAGCTGGGAAGGCTTATAATATGGTAGCAAAAAGGGTCAGCAATAATCAATTCAGAGATGCAAAGTTGAATAAATGCTCAACGACGGTATCGTGCTGGTCCTAGGCTAGACTGTGCTAGAGACGCGAGCCTAGAACACAACCAAAATCACGGTGCGGCACGTAAACAAGGGAGTAGCACACTCTTATTTTTTTCGCTCCTTTTTTTTTGTGAAAATTCACTATAATGGCAAGTGTCTCAAATCTCTTCCCAAGTCAAGGTAACAGGATAGACACGAAATTTTTGCGACCAAAATTTTTTTTCGACTGCCCGGACCAAAATCTGGAAACAGCTCAAAAAAAACTTTCTATAATGGCACGTGTCTCAAAACACTCAGAAACACCTAAAAATAGGATAGCCAGAAATTTTTTCGGCAAGTGCGTTTTCGGAAAATTTTGGGCGTAAACGGAGGGTGGTTTCCGAAACCTACTCCAGCAAGGAAACACGAACCAGAAACTAGATGAATCTCGAAAACAAACCTAATATGAAAAGAACTCGGATTGGTGGCCGATATAGGGTGGTAGATGGCAGTGGTGGTGGTATATGGATACGAATTCGAAGCGGTGGCAGATAAGTGGTGGTGGTCGATGGCAGGGGCGATGATGATGGTGCGGCGGCGGCATGACAACTTATGACCAGAACTCGAAACTCTAAAAGACTAGACTCTAAGACCAGCAACTGACACGACGATGCAACCGCAAATTCAACAACGCAAATACAGAAAAGATTATGCAAAGGCTGAGATTGGTTCGGATAGGATGAACTAACCCTAATTTTTTTGTGGCTTTTTCGTGGACTATAGGTATGAAGAACAGACTCGATCTAAACTACGAAAAACTGTAAAATCTCACCGAGCAACCTGGAAATCTGATACCACTTGATAGAGGCAAAGGTGTCCCGTCTTTCGATGAGATGATGGATATCGCTTTGTTGGAAGTCGACCTTGACGATCCGATTACGAACGTGCAAGGACGTCGCGCCTTAGCAATCGCTAAACCAACTCCGAGAGGTTATTAACCACGCCGGAGCACGATCAACCTGACCACGAGGGTCTGTTTCCTGCGAGCAAACGAAGAACAAGCAAGAAACTAAGATTGCAATCTGGATATTGCGAATATAAGATGAAAGCTTTATTGTTCAAGGTGGGGTTCTGTGACGCCTTTGTCTGGTCGTTGAACACAAACGAAGTACGCGAAGTTGCAGCTATGGCGAACTTTTAATCTAAACAAAACCCAAAGTCTAAACGACGCCCTAAGGGCTGTATATATGGAGGAAGAGGGGGGAATTTCGTGGCCCTTGGTGGAGGGGTCCGAAATCAACCCTATCTCTTGTTTCCCCACACATACGGACTCTAAAAATAGCCTATACTTATGTATTTCGAAATTACATGGGCATGGCCCAATAATAAGGTGACGCGGCACCTAGAATAGCCTCGGGACGAAATTTATAAAGTGGCATCTTGTATATTTCGTCCAAGGCTTCATGCACCCATTTTGGTGGCTTCAAAGTCCTGAAATCATCACTTGTAACTCCGTTCTTGTTCCCCTTGCGCATGCCATCATCTCCATGCTTGTTCTTGCTCCAATGTTCATCCTTCTCCAAGCTAGGCCCTTCATTTGTAAGAAAAACAAATGTATCCAATTTAGGCAGCATCATATTCTCATGAACATTAGAATCATTACCAAGAAACGAAAGTACCTGGTAATTTAGTTGGCGTGCGTGAGCTCTAGTAATTGGTCCAGTATGTATAGCAGCAGGGGCTGTGGGTGTAACAATTGTCTTGATGTCCTCATCACTGAGTATGCACAAGGTCCGCGCTTGAAGTAGCAACCATGTCTCACGCGAATGGAAAGGGGAAGCATTTAGGAACGGGTTCACCTTATGTCCAATGGCGCATAGTCGAGGTCTCATCTTATGTATCCTTGGGGCTTGGAGAGTAGTCGGAGTGTACATGGGGATGAACGTGGGATGCTCCGCATCATCTCCCCCCCCTTGGGAAAGATCCAACCTCGGATCGTGATCCTCATCACCATGGGAACGGTTGTCGTGGACGAACTTGTAGTTGGATGGAGTTGGAGGCCTGACGCAATCTAAGTACTCCAATGTGTCTCCGGTATGTGGTACATGCAAAATGAGCAAACACAAGCGACACTCAGAAATAACAAGGTTAGCGCACACAAAATGTCCATCATCTAAGAATGAGTCCGTGCGACAAGATAGTGTGTGGCAAGGCACAAGATGCTTATCCAAAAGATGTAGAATGAGATGTAAAGCATTCTTGGGAGCAAATGCAATCATTGTGCACACAAATGTGTTATGAATATGAGCAATGCAACCACGATGCAAAGTGATGTCATAAGGGGATGGTTTATCAAATGCATGAACATGGCAACGGATGCTCAATATGTGGATAGTATCATGCAATTGATGGTCGACAATATGATCATTATGTATGAATATGCCATCAAGGAAGATCACAACAAATTTGCTAAGGAAGTGAACAAGCTCAAATATCATGGATGACATTGGAATACAAGATGCAACAAGGCAATCATAATGTGAGTCAATCCATGAATAGGGTGCAAACTTGTGGTGAGTATGATATGTCCAACGAGCATGACATGTGGGAGCACAATCAACAAATATGGAGGTGTTGGTGTACCAATGCTCGATGTCGTGGCAAGAGTGGAAGACCGAAGGTGCATCCAATAAGTGTGAGCGCTCCTCAATATGAAGGTCCATAGAGCCAATCTCCAATGTTGCTCCTCCATCCAATAGATGTAACATGTAGACAACAAGAAGAAAACAACAATGAAAGAGTGACCCATCCAATATGCGTATTTGAGGATGGCTCAAAGAAAAGGAGTTCACCTTTATTAGGATGTCGAAAATGTTGGTGTCGCACATCATGTATGCCTTCACATAACCAATATGTCTCATGACGATAATGCCTTGTGAATCCTTCAAAATGAAAGAACATGACAAACACTCGGAAAAACAAATGAGGTTAGCGGAAGTGCAAAACCTATCATTCATGTGGTAAAATACCCAACAAGTGTATGCATCATGCTCATCATAATATGGAGGCATATGATGCAAGAACAACCAAATACAAGAGGCTCAAGTAAACAAGCATGCATCACAAGTAAGGTGTCAAAGTCTCCAAGATCAATAAGCATAGTATGGTTGCACTCAATACAAGTGGATATGAAAGAGGCAACTAATGGAAACAAGAGACAATGATCAAGATATATCATGTGAGTGGCATGAGCATATATGTCATCAACCCAAGAAAGCAAGTAATAGTGGAACATGGGTGATGCAACATAGCAAGCGATCATAGCAATCAAGTCAAGCAAGCTAGTAGTGCAAAGATGCAACATACTAGGAGGAATCATGTCAAGCATGTCATTGGTGCAAATAGTGTGCATGAATAATTCACATGACATAGCACAAGCATGAAAGCAAGATATGAGGAAAATAGCATGAATGTATTGGTGAGAAGCCATATCTAAATAGCAATGGGTTATCATGACTCTCCCAACACAACAAACATCAATAGTATGGAGCACATGGTAAACATGGCAAAAGTTACTAGGATCTCCACCAAGCTTACAAATACATATAGGAGTATCATAATGGTGCCTCATGGGTAAATGCAAGCAAGGGTCACAATTGCATGGCAAAGGCATAGAAGCAAGCATAACATGCAAAGTGAACTCGCTAGAATGGGCATAAGGTGACAAGTGGTAAATAGCCCATAGCCGTGTGAGAGCCAAGTAGAAGAGATGCGCGTAGTCCTTGCGTGAAGGGAACGGTGGTAAGGATAGTCCACGGGATCCCAATGCATCGTTGCTCTCAAGAGCTCGTTTCGTCAACTCTTGGGATTGAGAGGTTGACGAGTATACATGAGTACCTACACAAAACAAGGACAAACGAAAAATTGTGTGTGCATTGTAGATGTACACATCATCCATCATGATGCGCACATGCATGTGTCGGTTGGCACAAAATAGCCAATGCTCAAATAAATGAGATGCGTGATATAGAAACATGGCATCCATCATGAGAGGTTTGTTATTATGTATCGCATAATGGAGACTCAAATTGTGTAATGCATCATGAGAAATATCTAAAGCATTGTTATTCATGGAATGCATAAGGTGCACGCAGTTATGGAAATCATGCAAAGTATGAAATGCATCAAGATCTCCTAATATGTATGAGGAAACTATGGGGGTCCCCTCGTGAGCATTAATGGAAACATCACATGGACAATATTGATGATAGAGGCGGGGTGTCCCGATCTTTCGATGAGATGATAACTATCGATTTGGTGGAGACGACTTTGACGATCCGACTACAAACGTGTACGACGTTGCGCCTTAGCAATCGCTAAACCAACTCCGAGAGGTTATTGACCACGCCGGAGCACAATCAACCTGACCACGAAGGTCTATTCCTGCAAGCAATCGAAGAACAAGCAAGAATATGATAAAAGCAATCTGAATATTGCGAGTATATATGAAGTATTGATAAAGGTGGGGATCCGTAAGCGGTCTTGGTCTGGTCGTTGGACACAAACGAAGTACACGAAGTTGCAATGGCTAACTTTTAACTAAACAAATCCCAAGTAGAAGCTACTAGATGGATCTACTTATATAGGAGCAAGGGGTGGCGGCCAAGGAGGTGGGAGGACGTCCCAAGGCAGCCTAAAACTAAATCTAGGTCGTACAAGGCCAATGGGCCCAAGTGGAGGTGATGTAACACCTTTGGACTTGTAGTTTGACTCGGATTCTGCTGCAGCATCAGATTGTTTCGTCCACAACTCAACGCTCCGGACGAATTTGAAGGTGATTCCAATTGGGTTGGAAAGTGCACGAAATCTAGTTTCCAACAAAAAAAGAATCACCCAATTCGGAGTCCGTATGAAAAACTTGTGTGCGTTTTGAGTCAGGTATGTTTGTGCAGTCCGAATCTGAATCCAGAACGTGAGAGACTTGGACTCTATCTTCTCTTGGGCCAAAAGTGACGTGAGAGAACTTTTTGGACAGCAAATAAACATATCTTTCTTCCTTATCTTCATATGTGGATTGTACAAATATCCCATACACCTGCAATTAGACAAAACACAAAAGTGTGTGAAGTATTTTTGTTCTGGATAACATAAATAGATTATTGAATAGTTTGCACTAGAAATCACCTGACAAATATGCATATATGCAATATATTTGGTCATATCCAAGGTAGGCATGTCCTCATCATCCTCCCCTTCTTGAAAATAAAGCCGTCCTCGGCGTTGCTTAATCTGAAATGTGGCTAACAAAAGAGACAAGGTGTACATGTTGTATATGTATATGTCATCCATTTTTACTTCCCTTGATTTTTGCATATATGACACATGAATAGATGAGTAACTTGCATAGTTCATAAAATCTAAAGCCAAAAAATTAGCACAAGAAGTAGAAGGCATGAAAATATTGCAACTCAGTTTGCACATATAAGTGAAGCTCTTATTCATTTCAAAAGATTGACAATGTTCATCATTAAACCATCCCAACATTGGTGAATAAACCTTACTTGCATCAAATTTACATGCTACAACATGCTTAAATACGCAAACATGCAATAAGTCATTCAACACAGAATCATCACCAAGATTAGAGGTCATATCAAAATGATTAAACATTGGTTCTTTTGCATCAGTAGTTAATTCAATGGGTGCACTCAAAATTGTTGGTATTTCAGTTGTTTGATCACATGGCAAAGTCAAATTATCAACGTAGTCCTCTAAAATAGGTGGTGTGATCAAAGTAGTGGGTAGCTCATCAGATGGTGCATTCAAATTGACAAGGCATTCATCATTCTCATGTAGAGATGGAAGATAAGTACCTTTGTCATTACCTCTTATGATCAACTCAGATGATGTAGCCACTCTCGGGGGCGATGTGTCACATGGTGGAGGTGATGTAGTCCTGACAACAACGGATGTGGTTGTCATAGTATGCCTAGTAGTTGAAGGAACAATCATATCAACTCTTGGAATGTGCACCGTGCGCTTGTTCTCCTCGTGGCCAACACGTCGTTTTATTTCCTGTTCAGCTTTGCAAGCAAGATGAAACAAATGGTCCATAGGATAACACTCTTCATGAATTAGTATCTCTTGAATATCACGGTTTAATCCTCCCCAAAATCTATCCATAAAATCATCTTCACTTTCTTCTAAAGAGGAATGCAACAAGGTAGTTTGTAAATCATCATATATTTTGTTACAGTTTCACTACCTTGTTTTAAGTGTTGCAACTTCTTAATCATGTCACGAGTATAATGAGCAGGGACGAAAGTATGTCGCATGGCAAGTTTCAAATCATCCCAAGTAGTAGGTATATAATCAGGGTGTAACCGACAATATTCACTCCACCAAACCAAAGCATAACCAGTGAAAGAACCAACCGCAACCTTAACCTTTTTATGTTCATTGAAATTATGGGAAGCAAATATATTTTTTATGTCGAACTCCCATTCAATATATAAAGCAGGTTTAAAACGGCCATTAAATGGTGGTATAGATACATTAACCTGATCATGTGCATTTGGATGTTTGTGCACCTCTCGTGACGGTTGTGGTATTTGCAAAGGTGGTGGCACGTCTCCCGCGATCGACAAAGCCCATGAATTGACTCTGGATCCTGTCATGATTAGTAGAACAAGAAACAAAACCCAAAAATAATGTTCCTATAACTACTAGGATGTGGTAGTAAAATGCTCACAGTAAAGCAAATATCAATGTCTTACAAGTTCTTACCATGCAGCAGGCGGTGATCGGCAACCAGCGGTGTCAAGTAATTCCAAATATTGAGTAAAGCGATTGCCAGGGGAGCGTACGTATACACGGTGTAGAAATATGTGGAGCTGGGTTGGCTATATATGGTAGCAAAAGATTAGCGATAATCAATTCAAAGATGCAATGTTGAATAAACGCTCAACGACGGTACTGTGCTGGTCCTAGGCTAGACCGGACTAGAGACGCGAGCCTAGAACACTAATGAGGTCACGGCGTAGCACAACTAGCATCAATGAAGGATACTAAGTAGCTCTTGATAGCAAGATATAAGTGAAGATCACAACGGCAGTGAAGATAATGATGAAAAACAACTGCCAAGCAGAATATACAACAACTCTCTCTCCAACTTTCCTCTTGAAAAGTTTGAGACAATTTTCTGATAAATTATTTCAAAGAATGCTACTAACTCAAGCTTTCCAATGCAAAAAGAATCACTCAATTCCGAGTTGATATGAGGAGTCAAAGAATTCTAAAACTGGCCTGAAAAATTGGAACAAGTTGTGTTCACGAACTTCGGAGGGCAAAAAGACCTATTTAGAAGCCGATTTTGAGGTGTCAAATATTGAACTAGCTTTTGCAACTATTTAGATGCGGCTCTGATACCACTTGATAGAGGCGGGGTGTCCCGATCTTTCGATGAGATGATAACTATCGATTTGGTGGAGACGACTTTGACGATCCGACTACAAACGTGCACGACGTTGCGCCTTAGCAATCGCTAAACCAACTCCGAGAGGTTATTGACCACGCCGGAGCACAATCAACCTGACCACGAAGGTCTATTCCTGCAAGCAATCGAAGAACAAGCAAGAATATGATAAAAGCAATCTGAATATTGCGAGTATATATGAAGTATTGATAAAGGTGGGGATCCGTAAGCGGTCTTGGTCTGGTCGTTGGACACAAACGAAGTACACGAAGTTGCAATGGCTAACTTTTAACTAAACAAATCCCAAGTAAAAGCTACTAGATGGATCTACTTATATAGGAGCAAGGGGTGGCGGCCAAGGAGGTGGGAGAACGTCCCAAGGCAGCCTAAAACTAAATCTAGGTCGTACAAGGCCAATGGGCCCAAGTGGAGGTGATGTAACACCTTTGGACTTGTAGTTTGACTCGGATTCTGCTGCAGCATCAGATTGTTTCATCCACAACTCAACGCTCCAGACGAATTTGAAGGTGATTCCAATTGGGTTGGAAAGTGCACGAAATCTAGTTTCCAACAAAAAAAGAATCACCCAATTCGGAGTCCGTATGAAAAACTTGTGTGCGTTTTGAGTCAGGTATGTCTGTGCAGTCCGAATCTGAATCTAGAACGTGAGAGACTTGGACTCTATCTTCTCTTGGGCCAAAAGTGACGTGAGAGAACTTTTTGGACAGCAAATAAACATCTCTTTCTTCCTTATCTTCATATGTGGATTGTACAAATGTCCCATACACCTGCAATTAGACAAAACACAAAAGTGTGTGAAGTATTTTTGTTCTGGATAACATAAATAGATTATTGAATAGTTTGCACTAGAAATCACCTGACAAATATGCATATATGCAATATTTTTGGTCATATCCAAGGTGGCTAGGACAAAGGATGAATAGATCTAACTTTTGTTTTGTGGCTTTTTCTTGGACAATAGGTAAGAAAATAAATCTAATCTAGGAAAAACTGGAAATTCTCACCGAGCAACCTGAAAACTGATACCACTTGATAGAGGCGAGGGTATCCCAATCTTTCGATGAGATGATAACTATCGATTTGGTGGAGACGACTTTGACGATCCGACTACAAACATGCACGACGTTGCGCCTTAGCAATCGCTAAACCAATCTCCTGAGGTTACTGACAATGCTGGAAGCACGGTCAGCCTGACCACGAAGGTCTATTCCTGCAAGCAATCGAAGAACGAGTAAGAATATGATAAAGCAATCTGAATATCGCAAATATATATGAAGTATTGATAATGGTGGGGATCCGGAAGCGGTCTTGGTCTGGTCGTTGGACACAAACGAAGTACACGAAGTTGCAATGGCTAACTTTTAACTAAACAAATCCCAAGGAAAAGCTACTAGATGGATCTACTTATATAGGAGCAAGGGGTGGTGGCCAAGGAGGTGGGAGGACGTCCCAAGGCAGCCTAAAACTAAATCTAGGTCGTACAAGGCCAATGGGCCCAAGTGGAGGTGATGTAACACCTTTGGACTTGTAGTTTGACTCGGATTCTGCTGCAGCATCAGATTGTTTCGTCCACAACTCAACGCTCCGGACGAATTTGAAGGTGATTCCAATTGGGTTGGAAAGTGCACGAAATCTAGTTTCCAACAAAAAAAGAATCACCCAATTCGGAGTCCGTATGAAAAACTTGTGTGCGTTTTGAGTCAGGTATGTCTGTGCAGTCCGAATCTGAATCTAGAACGTGAGAGACTTGGACTCTATCTTCTCTTGGGCCAAAAGTGACGTGAGAGAACTTTTTGGACAGCAAATAAACATCTCTTTCTTCCTTATCTTCATATGTGGATTGTACAAATATCCCATACACATGCAATTAGACAAAACACAAAAGTGTGTGAAGTATTTTTGTTCTGGATAACATAAATAGATTATTGAATAGTTTGCACTAGAAATCACCTGACAAATATGCATATATGCAATATTTTTGGTCATATCCAAGGTAGGCATGTCCTCATCAATTGACAACATCCAAAACAATGCATATTTGAAACAATGTGATTATGGCATGTCATAGTAGAGGAATTGCGCAAATCATGTAAAGGAAGCATGGCAATATCATCACAAGAGAAGTTAAAGCCAATGACCATCATCTCGTCACCTATGCCATAAGTGAAAATGGGATTGATTTTAATGGCGCATGCATAGTTACTATGTTGAGATTGAAATGATGCAATATGGGAGATCTCACTCATAGCATATGACAAGTTCAATGGATTGTCAAACATGAAGTGACCAATAGATTTTTCACATGATATCCTATGAAGCATAGCATCACAACTAGGTAACTCAACATGCTCATCATCATATTCGTCATAAATAAGTAAATCAAGGCATGAAGAAGTTTCACTAGCATGAAGCATGGTGATAGGTGGGTCAACATCATGGGAGCAATCGATGTCAAGATGGTCCACTAGTGGGACAAGAGAAGTACCATCACCTATGTTACCTTTGGTGCGTCGCTCATGTGTTGTAGGTGAGGTGTCAAAGATCCACTCGTTGTCATCTTCATCTTGATGGAACCATGTGGGGGTGCATCATAATCCACCATTGCCATCGGTTTTCCCATTGGAGGGATGGACTTGTCGAGGGTAGGCATGTCGTCATGTAGGAGACCTAACACCAAAGAAGAAAACACATTAGGAGTAGAGGTTAAGTCGTTAGAAATCATAGTGGCCTCACATGCCGTGTCAACTACCTCACTCTCTAAGTGTTGTGGCTCACTCACTCCCTCAAGGATGCTCTCACTCATATGGTTGGTGGAATTACTCAAATGGCGCTCAACCTCGCATAGGATGTGTGGCATGCTCTCATGTATGGGGCTAGTGGTGGTCACACACATCCTCTCATGGGAAATGCTCTCAATGTCACGTATGGTGGAGTCACTCATGTCACTCATGTGGTGGTGGCTCTTCTCACATGGCACTTGGGGCATCTCTTCATATGTGGGTGTCGGAGAGATGTTGGTGCAAATGCCTCCATGCACGGTCGCATAGCTTGACTCGGAGTATGAGTCCAATATGGGCGCCGTCTTCATGTTGTTGAAGAGGTTCGCGCTCGTCGCCGTGGTCGAAGGGGATGTGATGCGGAGCATCCCATGATCATCCCCATGGATGCATCTACATCCCCTACAACACCACATGGACCTATGACTCGAGCACGTGCAAGAGCTCTTGAAACCGAGGTGACATCACTCCTCTCACAACTCCCTTCCGATTTACATGAGACATGTGATGTAGGGCGAAACCCTAGGTGGACGATCTTTCACGTTTGGAGTGGATCCTACGGGGAATCACGAAGAACACGCGGAAGCACAAAGGGGAAACAAGGGGAAAACGAGAGAGAATCACTAAACCGACAAGGAATCAATCACACAAGTGCTAGGTCACCGAAAACAAAGAGTAACTCATGATCCACAATCAACAAAGGTAAGGATACAAAGGAACCATTCTTCTCCGCGAGGAGGTCTTGATGGTCTTCCCTAGAAAGGGGTCTTGAATCCACTTGGGGGATCTTCTCCGAAGAGGTCGTGAACTCCGAGGAGAGGTATCCAAGTGGATGAGCAAGGCTCTCACACAAATATGAGCTAAACCAATGCTAACCCTAGAACGTACGGGATGAGGGAGTATATATAGTCAAAGGGCGAAGGGGTACACGGGTCACGGCCCAAAGGAGTTGCGCGCAAGCAGACGATGCCGGATTTCCGGGCGACGGGCCGGATGTCCGGGCGACGGGCTGGATGTCCGGGTGCTCATGAGGTGCCGGATGTCCGGGCTGGAGGGGCCAGATGTCCGGGCCAATGGAGTTGACTCTTCTGTGTACTTGAGGGGCGACGCCGGATGTCCGCTCGGAGGGGCCGGATGTCCGCGGCTTCGGGAGGCGCCGGATGTCCGGGCTGTCGGGGCAAGCTTCTGTGCTCCCTGGACACCAGTGCCGGATGTCCGGGATTTAGGCCTGATGTCCGGTGGGGGCCGGATGTCCGGGCTGGACGCCGGATGTCCGGTCCCTGTAGCTTCTTCTGTAGATGCCTGGCCTTGTGGATCTCCAGGGGCCGGATGTCCGGGGTCCTGGCCGGATGTCCGGTGCCTGGAGGCTATCCTTGCCTTCTTCCATGGGTTCTCTTCTTCCACGGACTTGGGGTCTTGACCATCTTCACGTGCATCCTCGGGAGGGTCCTCTTGGTACCTAATCATGCACAACATTCTGGATTGAGGTAGTAGCCATGTCTCGAGAGGATCATTTGAGATATCATTAAGGAGAGAAGTTGATGCGGAGCATCCTATGGACATCACCATGTCAAGAGTCCATTTGACAAGTGACACGTGCCACATCTACTTCATGCATACAAAGGTGAATCATCTCCTTTACACGTGTCCACTTGTACCCTTCGAGGATGGTATACTACTTGACCCCTCTCTCGTGTGCATACTTAGGTGTGAGCGGAGCTACACATTCATCATGGAGGAGTCCAAGCGCAAGAGAACAACTACACCATCCAAGACAGAAGCCTGGAAGCGGAGAAGGAAGCGCCAAGAAGAAGGCAGCAGCTCCAAGGCGACCCCGTGCGCACGGGCCCCTCCGACCCCGTGCCCACGGGCCTCCCAGGCTGGCGGTCCTGAAGACCCCGTGCGCACGGGCATGTACTGTGCCCACGGGACCCGTGTCCACGGGCCTCACAGACCCCGTGCGCATGGGCCCTTGCGTCCGGTCCCTGGATACCCGTGCGCACGGGCTCCATTTACCCCGTGCACATGGGGCCCCCTGTGTGATGATGCGGGCTTTGCCCTGGTTTTACCATTTCGCCCCCACTCATCCCTCTCTTTGCCTAGGACTATATATACTCCTTCATCTCCTTCATTTAGACTTAGCTAAGATTAGATCTAAACACTAGAGCTTAGCTCATGTACCTCCCCTTGTGGGATTCCACTCCATAGGAGTTCAAGACCTCCATTGGAGAAGATCCCTAGTGGATGAAGACCCCCTTGAGGGAGGGATCTATCTAGATCATCAAGCCCTTGTCTCCTTCATAGGATTTGGGATGAACTCTACCATGTATCTTATTTCCCTTTGTTGTTCATGTACCTTGTGGATCTTATGTGTTTGATTGTCTATTGGATGTGTGATTTGACTTGTTCTTGAGTGTTCCTCTTGTTTTCCCTCTTTTGTTCATCTTGTTCTTGGGGATTCCCCCTCCAATTCGTGAAAGATCTTCACCTAGGGTTTCACCCTATATCATCTTGGTATCATGAGCCATGGTTGATCACAAAATTGGAGCCCCCCTCTTTGTTTTCTAGCCTAGTTTTGTGTGATTTCGTCCTAAATCCGAAAATCCCCACCAAAAATAGCCCCAAATTTTTTTGTGATTTGTTGGTTTGATGAGATTTTGTTGGATTTGATCCATGAATTTGGTGTGTAGCAAGTAGATCCACCCCTCTACCAGATTCCCCTACCTTCCACCCTTTGAATTTGACCTCATATGCGAGATTTGCCATGGATCCGGTGCTGTTTGTCCGCTCCTCGAGGACCCCGTGCACACGGGCCATCGGGACCCCGTGCACACGGGGCCCCGTGCACACGGGGCCCCGTGTACACGGGCCAGCCAGACCCCATGCGCACGGCCCTTCCAGTGCGTTTCGGCCGCTGTTCCTTCGACCTCCCACTCACCCCATACCACCCCCCTTCCACCCCAGCTACTCCCCAGCCACGAGATCCAGCCATTTGGAGCCCAAATCACCAAGAAATCCGCCAAACCCGCGAGTCCCAGGTGACCCCGTGCCCTCGGTGTGTGTACCGTGTGCACGGGACCCCGTGCCCACGGGCTCCTAGACCCCGTGCGCACGACCCCCCAGGTCAGCCGCGTGCACTTCACAGTTTTGCTCATAACTTCCACATCCGGAGTCCGATTTTCGCGTTCTTTAGCTCATTGAGTAGCTATTGACATCCACCATCCACCTAGATAGGTTCCAACACCATTTGACTCCACCAAAATTTCGTCATTTTGGCAAGATTGCCTAGGTCCTCCACCATATCATCCGCTACACCACCATCGACTTTTGCAACCTAACCCATCTTGATCCCCTTAGCATTAGTGGTTGCTTGAGGAGTGACGCGAGTCTCCTAAGGTATTTCAGCTACTTATGGACGATTGCTTATTCATCAACCACCACCACCATCACTTCCACATTGCCATTCCCACTACCACCATTTGACATTTGTCATTTGAGATTTTGAGTTTGCGGTTTTTTACCGTTTCCTAAGGTGTTTCGGCTACTTAGGGACGGGTCTACATCATCTTGGTATCTACATCAAGAACACCGCCACTCATCATCGCAAAGGATGGTAACCTCCACGACACCATTGTATATTCCCTTGCAAATTGCATTGTCAACCCCTAGCCCATTTTGCGTTACTTGCCTATCGAGACTAGCCATTTGAGTATTGCCGGCAATGTTACTTGTGCACATTAGTGATCATACTTCCCATATCATACATACCATATCATTCTGGTGCATATATTGGTAGCATATCTCGTGTCACAAGTTTGTTCCCGCATATACGCAATTGCTATCTTGGTTTGTGCATTGTGCAAAAGTGGCCATAGAAAAAAAATAAAAAAAGCTTTTAAGCAAAAGAAAGAGAGCAAATAAGCTTGTAAGCAAGTGCCATAGCATCATACCCCATTGCACATAAGATTGTCATATCCGATCATCTTGGATCATCTTGAGAGAAACACCGGGAACCATACATACATAGCATACTTGGGATAGAAAGTTTATCCATTTTGCATCTTATAGGTTGTGCACAAGTGTCGTATCCACGTATTGAGAAATCGTGCTAGCGTCTCTCTTGAGTTGTGCAACATGAGCGTTTTCCGTGGACTCCACCTTTTGTGCTCATTCCTTGGTTGCACGACCCCATTTATCTATCTGTGTGTGTGTTTCCGTGTACCATTTGCTATTGGTCTACTTGTTTCACTTGCGAATTTGTGAATCTTTTCCAACATTATTGACTCTTGCTAACATTTTGCATCAAATTTTTGTGCCACTATCCTCACCGAGCTCTATAGTAAGCTTTACTTGATAGGTGTGAGTGAACAAGTCCGGTACCAATTCCACTATTCTTTCATTTCCCATTGAGTGATACAAGATACATCCTCAACTTTGGGAAAAGGTAACTTGGTATTGTTTATCTCATTTCCTACTCACCTCTACTCGAATCTTATGATGGATAGGCAAGGCATTTCTCCTTCGGTCTACAACAACAACAACAACGAGTTCGATGCCATGAACAACAACTCCGACGCCAAGATGGGCAAGCGCATGGAAGAGATCAAAGCCCTCATCAAGTCCTACAAGAGATCGTCCTCATCTTCGAGAAGACGCCCAAGTGCAAAGACTTCCATGCTACCATCTCCGGCAAGTACACACAAGCATCGGCATCGACAAGACCATGAAGAAAACACTACTGGGCGAGAGTTGGCTTCTCTGCCACCCCCGTGCCCACGGGCCTTCGACCCCCGTGCACACAGTACCCCGTGCACATGGCCTCCAGCACCCCCGTGCGCACGGGCTATACAGAGCAGCAACATCGACCTCAAGGCTTCAGCGTCTTCAAAACCGTTGGCATCTTCGCCAAGTGACTTCAAGGCATCTTCGCCCACGGACAAAGGGCATCTTCGCCAACAAGCACCTCAAGACTATGCTCAAGAGAAGCTCCCCACTCTCAAGTCCGCGACTTCCACGAGCTACTACGACCTCGACATCGACCACGCAATTCCTTTCTATGGAACACAAGAACCCGAGGAGTATCTCGAATGGGAGCGCTTAATGGACGACTACCTCAAGTTACATCAAGTTTGTCCCGAAGATCAAGTGAAGTGCGCCACAAGAAACTTCCACGACTACACATCGACATGGTGGCTTCACACACCTTCGGAGTACTACGACATGAGTTGGCCCAAGACGAAGAGAGCTTTGCGGCGAGAGTTCGTGCCTCCTACCTACACGGAACAACTTCTACGCCAATTGGAGAACACCATCCAAGGATCCAAGTCCATCAATGCGTACTTCAAGGAGATGAAGATTGCCTTGCGATGAGCCGGCGTGGACGACCCCATTTCGATGAAGTTCCACTTCATGATGGGATTGCACAACGACATCTCCAAGACTATCTTCCTCGAGAACTACAAGTCCATAGACGACTACTACATTGGTGCTCTCAAGGCGGAACAAGAACTCATGAAGGCCAAGGCTTCTCCACCCCCAAGCAAACTTTGCGGCGACCAAGCTCCATGAGAACGAGCATGAGGATAGTACCACCAAGATGTCCAAGCCCGACGAGCTCCAAGACGATGCTCCCAACTTCGACTTCACTGCCACCCCTCTTTGTGGCATTGATGGTGCCGAGTCTACCACGACTCTTTTTCAAGATGGTGCGGCGACGAGTACGACTACGAAGACCCTCAAGGACCAAGCTTTGGAGGCGAGCGACAAGGTGGCGAGCAAGGATGATGCTTCCATCTTTGGAGTCAAGAGTGATGATGTGCCATCTTCGGCCTTCATCCACGGCGATGATAACGAGATGGTTGAGCATCGGATTTTCCCTTCGACCACGGCGACGTATGATGACTTGAGTGACTTTTGCCACCATATTGAGAGTGAGAATGACTTCACCACTAGCCCCAAATATGATGTGTTGCCACAAATTCCATGTGAGGAGAGTCACAACCCCCACCACTTGAGTGAGATGAGTGACTCCACCATATGTGAGTTTGAGTGCACCTACCTTGAGGGAGTGAGTGAACCACCACATAGAGAGAGTGTGATAGTTGATAGGTCTAGTGAGGCCATTTGCATTTCTAACAACTTGACCTCTACCTCTATTGTGTCTTCTCATTTGGTGCTAGGTCCCATCTATGATGACGCGCCGATCCTCGATGAATTCGTACTCCCTTTGGACAAAACGATGACCATGGTGGAATATGATGCACCCCCCACATGGTTCCATCAAGATGAATATGACCACCATTTGGTCTTTCCCACCTCACCTACACCACTTGAGTGGAGTGAACAAGGTAACATAGGTGAAGGTGATGCTCTAGTCCCACTAGTGGACATTATTGACATTGATTGCTTGCATGATGTTGATCCACCTAGTACCATGCTTCATGCTAGTATGATTTCCCCATATGATGATTTGCCCATTTATGATGAGTATGATGATTCTCATGTGGAGTCTATTAGTAGTGACGCCATGTTACATAGGATTTCTTGTGATAATTCTCTTGGTCACATCATGTTTGCTAATCCGCTTGACTTGTCATATGCTATACATGAGATCAATCATATGTCATATTTGCAATCTCTTCATAGTGACTATGCATATGCCATTAAAATAAACCCAATTTGCACTTATGACATAGATGACAAGCCCATGGTTATTGGCATTTGTTTTTCTTGTGATGATATTGATATGCTCCCTTTGCATAATTTATCTCATATGCCATGCCATGCCCACCTAACTTCGGATATGCATTGTTTTGGATGTTGTCCATTTTCTCCATATGATGTTTCCGATATTGCTCAGGAGGAGACCCCCATAGTTTCCTCATACATTTTAGGAGATTTTGATCCATCCCATCCATTGCATGATCCCAATACTTGTGTGCACCATATGCTCCCCATGAATAAGAATGCTATTGATGTGCAATATACGTGTATGTTAAATTTGCATCCCCATCGTGTCATACACAATAACTATTCTTTCATGATGGATGACATGTTCTTATACCATGCATCAAATTTCTTTGAGCGATGCTTATCTTGTGCTGACTCACACATGCACATACACATCATGATGGATGATGTGTACATTTACCACACACACAATTTCTTTCGTTTGTCTCTTTTGTATAGGTACCCATGATTACTTGTCAACCTCACAATCCCATGAGTTGACAAAACGAGCTCTAGAGAGCAATGATGACTTGGGATTACGTGGATTTTCTTTCCCACCGCTCCCTTTCAGCAAAGACTTCGCGCATCTCTTCTACATGGCCCTCACATGGTTATGGGTTATTGATAGAGGCAAAGGTGTCCAGTCTTTCGATGAGAAAATGGATTTCGCTTTGGTGGAAGTCGACTTTGATGATCCGACTACGAACGTGCGAGGACGTCGCGCCTTAGCAATCGCTAAACCAACTCCGAGAGGTTATTGACCACGCCGGAGCATGATCAACCTGACCACGAGGGTCTGTTTCCTGCGAGCAAATGAAGAATAAGCAAGAAACTGAGATTGCAATATGGATGTTGCGAATATAAGATGAAAGCTTTATTGATCAAGGTGGGGTTCTGTGACGCCTTTGTCTGGTCGTTGAACACAAACGAAGTACGCGAAGTTGCAGCTATGGCGAACTTTAATCTAAAAAAAATCCAAAGTCGAAACGGTGCCCTAAGGGCTGCATATATGGAGGAAGAGAGGGGGAATTTCATGGCCCTTGGTGGAGGGGTACGAAATCAACCCTATCTCTTGTTTCCCCACACATACAGACTCTAAAAATAGCCTATACTAATGTATTTCGAAATTACATGGGCCTGGCCCAATAAAAAGGTGATGCAGCACCTATAATAGCCTCTAGACGAAATTTATGAAGTGGGATCTTGTATATTTCGTCCAAGGCTTCATGCACTCGTTATGGTGGCTTCAAAGACCTGAAATCATCACTCGTAACTCCGTTCTTGTTCCCCTTGCGCATGCCATCATCTCCAAGCTTTCTCTTGCTCCAATGTTCATCCTTCTCCAGGCTAGGCCCTTCATTTCTAAGCAAAACAAATGTATCCAATTTTGGCAGCATCATATTCTCATGAACATTAGAATCATTACCAAGAAACGAACGTACCTGGTAGTTTAGTTGGCGTGCGCGAGCTCTAGTAATTGGTCCAGTATGTATAGCAGCAGGGGCTGTGGGTGTAACAATGGTATTGATGTCCTCATCATCCTCCCCTTCTTGAAATGAAGTCATCCTCGATGGAAGTTCATCTTCCTCACCCAAATAAGGCTTCAAATCTGCAATGTTAAAAGTGGGACTAACCCCAAAATCTGCAGGCAGCTCAAGTTTTTACGCATTATCATTTATTTTCTCTAACACCTTAAAGGGACCATCAGCACGTGGCATTAGCTTTGATTTGCGCAAATCAGGAAATCTATCTTTACGCAAATGTAACCAAACAAGATCTCTAGGTGCAAACACAACATGTTTTCTACCCTTATCTCCAGCAAGTTTATATTTAGCATTCATACGCTCAATGTTTTCCTTAGTTAACTCATGGATTTTAAAAATCAATTCAGCATGTTGTTTAGCATCAAAATTAACCTTCTCCGAAGATGGAAGAGGCAACAAATCAATAGGTGCACGAGGTAGGAAACCATACACAACTTCAAAAGGGCACATCTTAGCAGTAGAATGCAATGAACGGTTACAAGCAAATTCAATATGAGGCAAGCATTCGTCCCACATTTTCTTATTAATCTTCAAAACAGATCTAAGCATAGTAGACAATGTTCTATTGACTACTTCAGTTTGTCCATCAGTTTGGGGGTGACAAGTAGTACTAAAAAGGAGTTTAGTCCCCAACATAGCCCATAAACATCTCCAAAAGTGGCTAAGAAATTTAGTATCACGATCTGAAACAATAGTATTTGGCACACCATGCAAGCGAATAATTTCATGAAAGAACAAATCAGCAACATTAACAGCATCATCGCTTTTATGACATGGTATAAAGTGTGCCATTTTCGAGAATCTATCCACGACAACAAATATGCTATCCCTCCCCTTCTTTGTTCGAGGTAAACCTAAAACAAAGTCCATAGATATTTCCTCCCAAGGAACACTAGGTACAGGCAAAGGCATATATAAACCATGAGGATTGAGTCGTGACTTAGCTTTTTGACATGTAGTGCAGTGAGCAATAAAACGCTCAACATCCCGTCTCATTTTTGGCCAAAAGAAATGTGTAGCAAGTACGTCCTCCGTCTTCTTCACGCCAAAGTGTCCCATTAATCCTCCTCCATGCGCCTCCTGCAACAACAAAAGACGAACAGAGCTAGCTGGAATGCATAGCTTGTTAGCACGAAACACAAATCCATCATTAGCGACGAACTTGTTCCACATTCTTCCTTCTTTACAATTCTGCATTACATCTTTAAAATCAGCATCATGCACATATTGATCTTTGATGGTCTCCAAACCAAATATTTCGAAGTCAAGTTGTGAAAGCATAGTATAGCGACGAGACAATGCATCAGCAATAACATTTTCTTTTCCCTTCTTGTGTTTAATGACATAAGGGAAAGTCTCAATGAATTCAACCCATTTAGCATGTCGACGATTCAGTTTAGCTTGACTTTTAATATGTTTCAAAGATTCATGATCAGAATGTATAACAAATTCTTTGGGCCATAAATAATGTTGCCATGTTTCTAAAGTCCGAACAAGAGCATATAATTCTTTATCATAAGTAGAATAATTCATACTAGGCCCACTCAATTTTTCAGAAAAATATGCAACAGGTTTGCCATCTTGTAATAACGCACCTCCTAATCCAATTCCACTAGCATCACATTCAATCTCAAAGTCTTATTAAAATCAGGAAGTTGGAGTAAAGGAGCATGTGTCAACTTATCTTTCAATACCGTGAAGGCTTCTTCCTGTGCGGTACCCCAAAGAAAAGGCACATCTTTCTTTGTAAGCTCATTGAGAGGTGCAGCAATGGTGCTGAAATCTCTCACAAAACGCCTATAGAATCCAGCGAGGCCAAGAAAACTCCTCACTTGTGTGACCGTTTTGGGCTGCGGCCAACTCTCAATAGCTTCAATCTTGGCTTTATCAACTTCAATTCCCTGTGGAGTAACAACATAGCCAAGAAAAGATACTCGGTCGGTGCAAAAGGTGCACTTCCCAAGGTTACCAAACAAACGTGCATCATGTAGAGCAATAAAAACAGCACGTAAATGTTCCAAATGTTCTTCCAAAGATCTCATATAAATCAATATGTCATCAAAGTAAACTACCACAAATCGTCCAATGAAAGCACGTAAAACTTCGTTCATTAATCTCATGAAAGTACTAGGTGCATTAGTTAACCCAAAAGGCATGACTAACCACTCATATAATCCAAACTTAGTTTTAAATGCTGTTTTCCATTCATCTCCCAATTTCATACGAATTTGATGGTATCCACTACGCAAATCAACTTTGGAGAATATTGTAGAGCCACTCAATTCATCAAGAATATCATCTAGCCTAGGAATAGGGTGACGATAACGAATAGTAATATTATTAATGCCTCTACAATCAACACACATACGTGATGTACCATCCTTTTTCGGCACTAGAATGATAGGAACAGCACAAGGACTAAGGGATTCGCGTATATAACCTTTGTCGAGAAGCTCTTGTACTTGACGCATAATCTCCTTCGTCTCCTCTGGATTGGTACGGTATGGCGCACCGTTTGGCAGTGAAGTACCAGGAATTAAGTCAATCTGATGCTCAATCCCTCGAATAGGCGGTAATCCCGGTGGCACATCTTGTGGAAAGACGTCAGCGAACTCCTGCAAAATGTTAGTGACAGCAGGAGGCAAAGAGGAAGGCACGTCCTCGAATGAAAATAATGCCTCTTTGCACACAAAAGCATAGCAAACAGATTTGCTGAAATCTAGCTCATCAATATCAGATTTGGTGGCAAATAAACATGCACTTTTCAATTTAATTTCAGAAGCAACACTAGATGGTTTATTATTAGGCTTCATTTGTTGCTCAAATTCTTTTGCCACAATCTTATTTTCACTCTTATTCTTCTCCTGTTTTGCTTTATTAGCTCTATTAATATCATCTTTCAAAATAGAATCAGGAGTCATAGGAAGCAAAGTAATATTGTTATCCTTATGAACAAGAGTATACTGATTGTTTCTACCATGGTGTACAGAATTTTTATCAAATTGCCATGGTCTACCAAGTAATAAGGAACATGCTTGCATAGGTACTACATCACAATCAACATAATCAACATATGTAGAGATACTAAAATGCACATGAATAGTACGTGTTACCTTAACCTTGCCATTGTTGTTGAACCATTGGATGTAGTAAGGATGTGGATGTGGTCTTGTGGTGAGAGAAAGCTTCTCCACCATCTCCATACTAGCCAAGTTGTTGCAGCTCCCTCCGTCTATGATGACGCGCACAGAACGTTCCTTCATAACTCCCTTGGTATGGAACAAATTGTGCCTCTGATTTTGCTCAGCTTGTGGGACCTGCACACTCAAAACACGTTGAGCAACTAAACATTCATACCTGTCAGCGTCTTCAGGAGCCATGTATTGCGTATCATGATCAAAATCATCTCCACCATGTTCTTCACGTGTAATAAGAGCCAAAGTCTCCTCATCATAGTCACTAGCGGACTCATATCCACCATCCTCGGTAGCAATCATCACACGCTGAGATTTGCATTCTCTCGCATAATGTCCTCCTCCCTTACAATGACGACAAATAATATCACTTGTGTGCCTTGTTGATGCCATGGAAGAAGAAGAACTCTGTGCAGGCCCGGTAGGTGCGCTCTTGGCAGATAATGGTGGTTGTGCATGTTTTCTTGTATCACGGCTGGAGGAGGCACCTGATTGAGGTGCTGGTGCAGTTGAAGTAGAAGATGCACGCGGTATCCATGATGAAGGTCGGCCTGCAGAAAACTTAGTTCGCACCAATGCTTGTCGATCCTGCACTTCACGTTCAGCTTTACAAGCAAGATGGAATAAACGAGTGATATTAGTATACTCCTTATAGTCTAGAATGGTCTGAATCTCTCTATTTAATCCACCCAGAAAACGTGCAAGCATAGCTTCATTCTCCTCAACAATACCACATCTAATCATGCCAGTTTGTAATTCCTGATAATATTCTTCTATAGAATTTTTCCCTTGTCTTAAACGCTGCAATTTTTGAAGCAATTCACGTTGATAATATGGTGGAACCCAACGTGTACGCATAGCAGTTTTCAAAGCAGCCCAAGTAGTTGGAATAGGATATAATCTACAATGTTCAGACCACCATACACATGCAAAACTAGTGAAAGCACAAACAACAGCAGCAACCCGTCTCTCCTCGGGATATTGTAAACATGTAAAACGTTGTTCAGTTTCTAACTCCCAAGTAAGATATATATCAGGAACATATCTACCCTCAAATGGTGGAATATTCAATTTCAGTTTAGGAATATGGACATCATCTCGTACCTGAGGTGGTGGTGCAGGCCTACCATTGCGAATATTTGCATGAGGACGAGCTGGTGGTTGTGGAGCAGGTGGTTGCACGTAGTTCTAATTTTGATCAACCTCATCCTCGTAATCTCCCACATAATCATCCTCCTCCGCATCAGCAGCAGGAGCCACAGAAGTATCAACAGCAGCACGAACAGTTTGGCCAAACGCAAGAGGGACACGGCTCGCTCGGCGGAGGTCTGTTTTGCGACGTGGAGGTAGTCGTTGTTGTTGTTGTTGTTGTTGGAGAGGTGCGTTAGGTGCAGCGGGTGGTGGTGGTGGAAGACTCGCGAGCAATTCATTAAACTTGTTATCAAGTTTTGTTTCGAACGTCTTCTCCATGCCATCTATCTTCTCCATGGCCTCGTCAAATCTGTTTAGCACATCTTGCACCTGTCCACTCATCATTTGCTGAAATTTATCATGTAGCTGTTTGTTCGTCAGGTTCTCCCAATCAGTCTCATCGGCTTGTGATCCTCCCATGGTTAGCAGCAAATAGAAACACACAAGAATATAATCCTACAGACTACTAAGAAGTGGTGGTGGTGTATCACAAACCCGTCAAGCAAATCTCAAATTCTTACCAGTTCTTACCCAGCAGCAGGTGGTGATCGGCAACCGTTGTAGTCAAAACACTCAAAGCTTGGATAGAGCGATTACCAGGGAGAGTCAAACGCACGACGTAGATGTATGTGAAGCTAGGAAGGCTTATAATATGGTAGAAAAAAGGGTCAGCAATAATCAATTCAGAGATGCAAAGTTGGATAAACGCTCAACGACGGTACTGTGCTGGTCCTAGGCTAGACTGTGCTAGAGACGCGGGCCTAGAACACTAACAAAATCACGACGCTGCACATAAACAAGGGAGGAGCACACTCTGAATTTTTTCTCTCTTTTTTTTGCACTTTTTTTTCTCTTTTTTTTGCTCCGCAACAATTTTTTTCGAAAAAGTCTACAAATGGTCTAGAAACTGCCTAGCCAGAATTTTCCAGACTTTTTGAAACTGGAGCTATTTTTCTACTGCGGGTAACACGAAAGGTCGTGAGTCCTTCTCTATCACGACTCAGAGTATGGCGTGATCTGGAAGTCGAAAACAAAGCAACAAATACTAGACTCGGACTAGGACTGGTGGCGGAGATGAATCTGGTGGAACTCGGACTGGTGGCGGAGATGAATCTGGTGGAACTCGGACTGGTGGCAGATATATGTTGCAGGTGGACTCGGATTGGCGTGATGGAGGTGGATATGTGGTATATGGCTGCGGTGATGTCGATGGTGGTAGATGGCAGCGGTGATGACCATGGTGGTATATGGCAGCGGCGATGACGATGGTGGTATATGGCAGTGGTGATGACGATGGTGGTATATGGCAGCGGTGATGATGATGATGCGGCGGCGGCGTGACAACTTGTGAACAGAACTCAAAACTCTAAAGGACTAGACACTAAGACCAGCAACTAGACACGACGATGCAACCGCAAATTCAACAACGCAAATACAGAAAAGATTATGCAATGGCTCAGACTAGTTCGGATATGATGAACTAAGCCTAAATTTTTTTGTGGCTTTTTCGTGGACTATAGGTATGAAGAAAAGACTTGATCTAAACTACGAAAAACTGTAAAATCTCACCGAGCAACCTGGAAATCTGATACCACTTGATAGAGGCAAAGGTGTCCCGTCTTTCGATGAGATGATGGATTTCGCTTTGGTGGAAGTCGACTTTGACGATCCGACTACGAACGTGCGAGGACGTCGCACCTTAGCAATCGCTAAACCAACTCCGAGAGGTTATTGACCACGCCGGAGCACGATCAACCTGACCACGAGGGTCTGTTTCCTGCGAGCAAACGAAGAACAAGCAAGAAACTGAGATTGCAATCTGCATGTTGCGAATATAAGATGAAAGCTTTATTGATCAAGGTGGGGTTCCGTGACGCCTTTGTCTGGTTGTTGAACACAAATGAAGTACGCGAAGTTGCAGCTATGGCGAACTTTAATCTAAACAAAACCCAAAGTCTAAACGGTGCCCTAAGGGCTGTATATATGGAGGAAGAGAGGGGGAGTTTCGTGACCCTTGGTGGAGGGGTCCGAAATCAACCCTATCTCTTGTTTCCCCACACACACGGAATCTAAAAATAGCCTATACTAATGTATTTCGAAATTACATGGGCCTGGCCCAATAAAAAGGTGACGCAACACCTATAATAGCCTCTGGACGAAATTTATGAAGTGGGATCTTGTATATTTCGACCAAGGCTTCATGCACTCGTTATGGTGGCTTCAAAGACCTGAAATCATCACTCGTAACTCCGTTCTTGTTCCCCTTGCGCATGCCATCATCTCCAAGCTTTCTCTTGCTCCAATGTTCATCCTTCTCCAGGCTAGGCCCTTCATTTGTAAGCAAAACAAATGTATCCAATTTAGGCAGCATCATATTCTCATGAACATTAGAATCATTACCAAGAAACGGAAGTACCTGGTAATTTAGTTGGCGTGCGCGAGCTCTAGTAATTGGTCCAGTATGTATAGAAGCAGGGGCTGTGGGTGTAACAATGGTATTGATGTCCTCATCAGTTATATATCACTTCTTCCTTTATGCCCATATTTCCATGTTCACTTTGCATGATATTCTCATTCCTACGCCTTTGTCATGCATTGGTGACCCATGCTTCGCATTACGCATGATGATTGATTCTAGTACTTGTATGTGTATTTGCAAGCTTGGTGGAGACATTGCTTGTTATTGCCATGTTCCATTTCCGACCCACACCTATGCTGATACTATGATCTTGCTATGTGTTCGTGCTAGTGACATGTCATATGCATTGTCTATGCCTCTTATTTGCTCACATGACATGATTGCCATGACTTCCTCTAGTATGTTGCATCTTCGCACTACTTGATTCCTATGATTGCTTGCTTTGTTGCATCACCAATGCTTCATACTTGCTCATTTCATGCGGTTGATGACAACCATCTGCATGCTTTGCACATGATTGTTATTGCGCATACGCTCTTTGTTTTGTTGTGTGCATGTGTAAGATACTTGGACTTCGTGTTGACTTCCACTTCATATGAGTTGACCATTCAAGCTCTTGAGAGCGAGCCTCATACATTCGACCATGACTCGCTTCTACACCACATTTTCTACCACTTCAACATTGTGAAGAACGCACAAGGACATGCTTTCGAGGTGATATCCTTCTATCTCGAGAACACCCAAACCATGAGCATGCATATTGTGGATCATACTTCATGTGTTGCTTGCTCCATGACACCTTGCACACATGCTAGCAATCTTGCTTCGACCTATCATTACCACATTGCCATGCCACATGATATATATGCCTTGTGTGTTGCATCTAGTTCTTCACATATGCCATGTCCCTTTGCTTATCACATGCTTGACTTGATTACCTCACACATGTTGAACAATTGCTCTTTCCATTGTGTTGAGTTCCACGATATCTTCACTACACCCTATGCATGTTATGCTTGGATTGTCTTGCACTTGCCCCATGTGTTTAGACATTTCACTATATTTGGTGTTGCGAATGACTCTTATGCCTACCATAGACCGTTCATTGAGAACTTTATGCATGCTTTCTATGACCTTGAGGTAGATGCTTGTTCACTTATCACATATATTTGCATCTTGACCTCCCATTTACATGCTTGTTCCCATGATGTACTTGATTGTGCTCAATTTATATGCCCAAATGCCATGAAACACTTCTTTGTCAAACCATATGCTATGCTTGATGACAACACTTGTTGGGTGAATCACCTCTTGAATGCTTGGTTTTGCTCTTACGACAACCACATTTGTTTTTCCAAGTGCTTGTTATCTTTGCTCCGTTTGAAGGAATTACAAGATGGTGCGACATTGGAGAGTGCCCATTTGGAACTACAAGATGACGAATGCTTGGTGATCGTCCACTTCTACACGACACCATCATCTCTTTCCCATGGTGATTTGGATTTCGACCCGAGGTCGGATCTTTCCCAAGGGGGAGGGGATGATGCGGAGCATCCTATGGACATCACCATGTCAAGAGTCCATTTGACAAGTGACACGTGCCACATCTACTTCATGCATACAAAGGTGAATCATCTCCTTTACACGTGTCCACTTGTACCCTTCGAGGATGGTATACTACTTGACCCCTCTCTCGTGTGCATACTTAGGTGTGAGTGGAGCTACACATTCATCATGGAGGAGTCCAAGTGCAAGAGAACAACTACACCATCCAAGACGGAAGCTTGGAAGCGGAGAAGGAAGCGCCAAGAAGAAGGCAGCAGCTCCCAGGCGACCCCGTGCGCACGGGCCCCTTCGACCCCGTGCCCACGTGCCTCCCAGGCTGGCGGTCCTGAAGACCCCGTGTGCACGGGCATGTACCGTGCCCACGGGACCCCCGTGTCCACGGACCTCACGGACCCCGTGCGCACGGGCCCTTGCATCCGGTCCCTGGATACCCCGTGCGCACGGGCTCCATTTACCCCGTGAACATGAGGCCCCCTGTGTGATACTGCGGGCTTTGCCCTGGTTTTACCATTTCTCCCCCACTCATCCCTCTCTTTGCCTAGGACTATATATACTCCTTCATCTCCTCCATTTAGACTTAGCTAAGATTAGATCTAAACACTAGAGCTTAGCTCATGTACCTCCCCTTGTGGGATTCCACTCCATTGGAGTTCAAGACCACCATTGGAGAAGATCCCTAGTGGATGAAGACCCCCTTGAGGGAAGGATCTATCTAGATCATCAAGCCCTCATCTCCTTCATAGGATTTGGGATGAACTCTACCATGTATCTTATTTCCCTTTGTTGTTCATGTACCTTGTGGATCTTATGTGTTTGATTATCTAGTGGATGTTTGATTTGACTTGTTCTTGAGTGTTCCTCTTGTTTTCCCTCTTTTGTTCATCTTGTTCTTGGGGATCCCCCCTCCAATTCGTGAAAGATCTTCACCTAGGGTTCCACCCTATATCAGAAGTCACCTCGGTCTCGAGAGCTCTAGCATGTGCTCTAGTCATGGGTCCTCTTGAGGCTTGGTGAGGCGATGGAAGGTCCATGGGGATGACCGAAGGATGCTCCGCATCATCTCCCCCCCCCCTTGGGAAAGATCCGACCTCGGATTGAAATCCTCATCACCATGGTACGGGGAGAGATCGGAGACGTTGAACATGTCGCTCATGTTGTACTTGTCGCGTGGAAGATCGATCTTCTAAGCGTTGTTGTTGTAGCGTGCTAGTACCTTGAAGGGTCCGTCGGATCGAGGGAGAAGCTTGGATTTGCATTCGTTGGGGAAGCGGTCCTTGCGAAGGTGTAGCCACATGAGGTCTCCAATGTTGAATATCATGGGATGCTTGTTGACGTTGAGCTTGGTCGCGAGTCGTTGTACTTGGCGCTCGATGGTGTGTCTTGTATCTTCATGCATCTTCTTGATGTAGCTTGCACGGGCACTTGCGTCGAGGTTCGTGCACTCTTGTAGAGGAAGAGGTAGAATGTCTGATGTAGGGTGGAACCCTATGGTGACGATCTTTCACGTTTGGAGTGGGTCCTACGGGGAATCACGAAGAACACGCTGAAGCCAAAAGGGGAAACACAGGGAAAACGAGAGAGAATCACTAAACCGACAAGGAATCAATCACACAAGTGCTAGATCACCGAACACAAAGAGTAACACATGATCCACAATCAACAAAGGTAAGGATACAAAGGAACTGTTCTTCTCCGTGAGGAGGTCTTGATGGTCTTCTCTAAAAAGGTGTCTTGAATCCGGTTGGGGGATCTTCTCCGAAGAGGCCGTGAGCTCCGAGGAGAAGTAACCAAGTGGATGAGCAAGGCTCTCACACAATATGAGCTAAACCAATGCTAACCCTAATACGAAGCTAGGAGACGAGTATATATAGTTGATAGAGGCGAGGGTGTCCCGATCTTTCGATGAGATGATAATTATCGATTTGGTGGAGACGACTTTGATGATCCGACTACAAACGTGCACGACGTTGCGCCTTAACAATCGCTAAACCAATCTCCTGAGGTTATTGACGATGCCGGAAGCACGGTCAGCCTGACCACGAAGGTCTATTCCTGCAAGCAATCGAAGAACGAGCAAGAATATGATAAAGCAATCTGAATATTGCAAATATATATGAGGTATTGATAATGGTGGGGATCCGGAAGCGCTCTTGGTCTGGTCGTTGGACACAAACGAAGTACACGAAGTTGCAATGGCTAACTTTTAACTAAACAAATCCCAAGGAAAAGCTACTAGATGGATCTACTTATATAGGAGCAAGGGGTGGCGGCCAAGGAGGTGGGAGGACGTCCCAAGGCAGCCTAAAACTAAATCTAGGTCGTACAAGGCCAATGGGCCCAAGTGGAGGTGATGTAACACCTTTGGACTTGTAGTTTGACTCGGATTCTGCTGCAGCATCAGATTGTTTCGTCCACAACTCAACGCTCCGGACGAATTTGAAGGTGATTCCAATTGGGTTGGAAAGTGCACGAAATCTAGTTTCCAACAAAAAAAGAATCACCCAATTCGGAGTCCGTATGAAAAACTTGTGTGCGTTTTGAGTCAGGTATGTCTGTGCAGTCCGAATCTGAATCCAGAACGTGAGAGACTTGGACTCTATCTTCTCTTGGGCCAAAAGTGACGTGAAAAAACTTTTTGGACAGCAAATAAACATCTCTTTCTTCCTTATCTTCATATGTGGATTGTACAAATGTCCCATACACCTGCAATTAGACAAAACACAAAAGTGTGTGAAGTATTTTTGTTCTGGATAACATAAATAGATTATTGAATAGTTTGCACTAGAAATCACCTGACAAATATGCATATATGCAATATTTTTGGTCATATCCAAGGTAGTCATGTCCTCATCATCCTCCCCTTCTTAAAAATAAAGCCGTCCTCGGCGTTGCTTAATCTGAAATGTGGCTAACAAAAGAGACAAGGTGTACATGTTGTATATGTATATGTCATCCACTTTTACTTCCTTTGATTTTTGCATATATGACACATGAATAGATGAGTAACTTGCATAGTTCATAAAATCTAAAGCCAAAAAATTAGCACAAGAAGTAGAAGGCATGAAAATATTGCAACTCAGTTTGCACATATAAGTGAAGCTCTTATTCATTTCAAAAGATTGACAATGTTCATCATTAAACCATCCTAACTTCGATGAATAAACCTTATTTGCATCAAATTTACATGCTACAACATGCTTAAATAAGCAAACATGCCATAAGTCATTGGACACAGAATCATCATCAAGTTTAGAGGTCATATCAAAATGATTAAACATTGGTTCTTTTGCATCAACAGTTAATTCAATGGGTGCACTCAAAATTGTTGATATTTCAGTTGTTTGATCAAATGACGCATTCATGACAGTAACAAGAGTCTCTAAAATAGGTGGTGTGCTCAAATCAACAGGTAACTCAACACATGATGCATTTAAGTTAACTAGGCATGCTTCATTCTCATGTGAAGTTATATCATCAAGACCTTTACTGTTACCTCGCAGAGATGTAGCTGATGTAGGTACGGACGTTGACAATGTACCATACTCTTGAGATGATATCGCGCTCACAATCCGAGGTGGGGCTGCTCTAGTAGGTGCAATAGTGGAGTAACCAACCGGCGGTGGTGAGCATGAACTGGAATAGTAGTTGTTGTAGTCACCCAATGCATTCTCCTGTATTTGTCTCTCAAAGGTACAAGCACGGACATACATACCAGTAATGCAACGAGGAATATACTGAAATCTTGCCTGAATATCATGGTTCAAACCACCAAAAAATCTATTCATTGTATCATCCTTAGATTCTTCTATGTCACAATGATGCATATAAGATTTGAACTCTTGGTAGTAAGCATGAACAGTGTTACTGCCTTGTTTTAATTGCTCCAATTTGCGACGCAATTCACGACGATAGTAAGGAGGAAAAAAATTGTTGTCTCATTACAGCTTTCAAAACTTTCCAAGTTGTGGGTTGGTTATTAATGTTTTTCTTACAATGTACACTCCACCAAACAGAAGCAAAACCAGTAAATGCTCTAATGGTAGCTCGTACTCTCTCAAGTTCAGAAAAATCATGGTGACTAAAAACTTGTTCTACTTCAAGCTCCCAAGCTAGATAAATAGCAGGATTAAATCTACCCTCAAATGATGGTAAAGAGATAACCTGACCATATGCTTGTGTGTGTTGTCCCAACTCTCGTGATGGTGAAGATGTGTCCGTCATCCAAGAACTTCTATCTCTGGAACCTGTCATGATTAGTAGAAACAAGAACCAAAATTCGAGAATAATGTTCCTATGAACTACTAGGATGTGGTTGTAAAGTGCTCACAGTAAAGCAAATATCAATATCTTACAAGTTCTTACCATGTGGCAGGTGGTGACAGGCAACCAGCGGTGTCAAATAACTCCGAAGATTGTGTAAAACGATTGCCAGGGGAACGTACGTATACACGGTGTAGAAATATGTGGAGCTGGGTTGGCTATATATGGTAGCAAAAGATTAGCAATAATCAATTCAAAGATGCAATGTTGAATAAACGCTCAACGACGGTACTGTGCTGGTCCTAGGCTAGACCGTACTAGAGACGCGAGCCTAGAACACTAATGAGGTCACGGCGTAGCACAACTAGCATCAATGAAGGATACTAAGTAGCTCTTGACAGCAAGATATAAGTGAAGATCACAACGGCAGTGAAGATAATGATGAAAAACAACTGCCAAGCAGGATATACAACAACTCTCTCTCCAACTTTCCTCTTGAAAAGTTTGAGACAATTTTCTGATAAATTCTTTCAAAGAATGCTACTAACTCAAGCTTTCCAATGCAAAAATAATCACTCAATTCCGAGTTGATATGAGGAGTCAAAGAATTCTAAAACTGGCCTGAAAAATTGGAACAAGTTGTGTTCACGAACTTCGGAGGGCAAAAAGACCTATTTAGAAGCCGATTTTGAGGTGTCAAATATTGAACTAGCTTCTGCAACTATTTAGATGCGGCTCGTCGCTATCTTCAATTTGAGTACTCACGGAGCCAAAACTGACTTCGTATGAGGAAGATACACCTGTTTTACTGAACAGTGCGCAAAACAGATTCCAATCCGAATTCAGGTACGAGATTGATTCTAGATAGATCCAAATTTTTTTTCTTCTCTCTTTTTTTTCTCACGGCTTTTTTTTCTTTTCCTTTCTTTTTTTTCTCTGACTTTTTTTTACTTTTTTTTCTCTATCTTTTTTTTCTCTCTCCCTCTTTCCAAAACAAACTAGATAAGATGTAGATTGGATCAAGCGAAGATGGGAACGATCTCAACTATGATTATGACAATGAACGGTGGGTAGCACATGGAGGAAATTGATGGATGGGTGGTGGACAGCGGAAGGGATAACGATGCAGCGGCGACGTGACTAATGTGAACAGAACTCGAAACTCTAAACGACCTAGACACTAAGACCAGCAACTCGACACGACGATGCAACCGATAATTCAACTATGCAAGTAATGAAAAGAAAATTACAAAGGCTCAGACTGGCTTGGACAAAGGATGAATATATCTAACTCTTTTTTGTGGATTTTTCTTGGACAATAGGTAAGAAAATAAATCTAATCTAGGAAAACTGGAAATTCTCACCGAGCAACCTGAAAACTGATACCACTTGATAGAGGCGGGGGTGTCCCGATCTTTCGATGAGATGATAACTATCGATTTGGTGGAGACGACTTTGACGATCCGACTACAGACGTGCACGACGTTGTGCCTTGGCAATCGCTAAACCAATCTCCTGAGGTTACTGACGATGCCGGAAGCACGGTCAGCCTGACCACGAAGGTCTATTCCTGCAAGCAATCGAAGAACGAGCAAGAATATGATAAAGCAATCTGAATATTGCAAATATATATGAGGTATTGATAATGGTGGGGATCCGGAAGCGGTCTTGGTCTGGTCGTTGGACACAAACGAAGTACACGAAGTTGCAATGGCTAACTTTTAACTAAACAAATCCCAAGGAAAAGCTACTGGATGGATCTACTTATATAGGAGCAAGGGGTGGAGGCCAAGGAGGTGGGAGGACGTCCCAAGGCAGCCTAAAACTAAATCTAGGTCGTACAAGGCCAATGGGCCCAAGTGGAGGTGATGTAACACCTTTGGACTTGTAGTTTGACTCGGATTCTGCTGCAGCATCAGATTGTTTCGTCCACAACTCAACGCTCCGGACGAATTTGAAGGTGATTCCAATTGGGTTGGAAAGTGCACGAAATGTAGTTTCCAACAAAAAAAGAATCACCCAATTCGGAGTCCATATGAAAAACTTGTGTGCGTTTTGAGTCAGGTGTGTCTGTGCAGTCCGAATCTGAATCCAGAACGTGAGAGACTTGGACTCTATCTTCTCTTGGGCCAAAAGTGACGTGAGAGAACTTTGTGGACAGCAAATAAACATCTCTTTCTTCCTTATCTTCATATGTGGCTTGTACAAATGTCCCATACACCTGCAATTAGACAAAACATAAAAGTGTGTGAAGTATTTTTGTTCTGGATAACATAAATAGATTATTGAATAGTTTGCACTAGAAATCACCTGACAAATATGCATATATGCAATATTTTTGGTCATATCCAAGGTAGTCATGTCCTCAGCTCTGATACCACTTGATAGAGGCGGGGTGTCCCGATCTTTCGATGAGATGGTAACTATCGATTTGGTGGAGACGACTTTGACGATCCGACTACAAACGTGCACGACGTTGCGCCTTAGCAATCGCTAAACCAATCTCCTGAGGTTACTGCTGATGCCGGAAGCACGGTCAGCCTGACCACGAAGGTCTATTCCTGCAAGCAATCGAAGAACGAGCAAGAATATGATAAAGCAATCTGAATATTGCAAATATATATGAGGTATTGATAATGGTGGGGATCCGGAAGCGGTCTTGGTCTGGTCGTTGGACACAAACGAAGTACACGAAGTTGCAATGGCTAACTTTTAACTAAACAAATCCCAAGGAAAAGCTACTAGATGGATCTACTTATATAGGAGCAAGGGGTGGCGGCCAAGGAGGTGGGAGGACGTCCCAAGGCAGCCTAAAACTAAATCTAGGTCGTACAAGGCCAATGGGCCCAAGTGGAGGTGATGTAACACCTTTGGACTTGTAGTTTGACTCGGATTCTGCTGCAGCATCAGATTGTTTCGTCCACAACTCAACGCTCCGGACGAATTTGAAGGTGATTCCAATTGGGTTGGAAAGTGCACGAAATCTAGTTTCCAACAAAAAAAATCACCCAATTCGGAGTCCGTATGAAAAACTTGTGTGCGTTTTGAGTCAGGTAGGTCTATGCAGTCCGAATCTAAATCCAGAACGTGAGAGACTTGGACTCTATCTTCTCTTGGGCCAAAAGTGACGTGAGAGAACTTTTTGGACAGCAAATAAACATCTCTTTCTTCCTTATCTTCATATGTGGATTGTACAAATGTCCCATACACCTGCAATTAGACAAAACACAAAAGTGTGTGAAGTATTTTTGTTCTGGATAACATAAATAGATTATTGAATAGTTTGCACTAGAAATCACCTGACAAATATGCATATATGCAATATTTTTGGTCATATCCAAGGTAGTCATGTCCTCATCAATAGTGCTAAGCCATGAAGGGGTAAGTGGGAGAGGACACATGGGGCGAAAACCCCTTGCACTGCACGCACGCAGGCCGATAGTACGGGTCACGGGGACGGTTGTTCCGCTGGTAGCTCATGAGGGGCGGTAGTACCGGACACGGAAGGCGGTACTACTGCTGGGAGGTCGGGCGCTGGCTTCTGGAGATGGACATCGAAGGGGCCAGTGGTTGTACCGGTTGTCGTGGCGGTTGTTCCGGTCTTTGGGCAGAAACTGGTAAAACCGGTGCGGCACCGGCCTTGCTCCACTCGATCACAGAAGGTGGGCCGGTTGTTGGGCGGTAGCTGGCCGGTTGTTCCGCCCGGGCGGTGGTTGGGCGATTGTTCCGGTCCTTCTGGGCTGGGTCTTAGCGGTAGTACTGCTTGGAGTGAGCAGTAGTATCGCTCGTTCTGGAGCGGCCAGGTTCTCTTCCTCCTCTTCCATGCTTGGCCTTGGTCCTTGGATTCTCCATGGTAGTCTCGGTTGTACCTGAGTATATGCAAGATCCATGCATGAGGTAGTAGCCATGTCTCACATGTAGAAAGTGAAGGTTCGGAGAGGAGCGAGTTCACCTTGTGTCCAATGGTGTATATTCGAGGTCTCGTCATATGTCCTCTTGGGGCTTGGAGAGTAGTCGGAGTGTACATGGGGATGACCGTGGGATGCTCTGCATCATCCCCCCCCCCTTGGGAAAGATCCGACCTCGGATCGTGATCCTCATCACCATGGAAATGGTTGTCGTGGATGGACTTGTAGTTGGACGAAGTTGAAGACATGGCGCAATCCAAGTAGTCCAAGTGATAGAGGCTAAGGTGTCCCGTCTTTCGATGAGATGGTGGATTTTGCTTTGGTGGAAGTCGACTTTGACGATCCGACTACGAACGTGCGAGGACGTCGCGCCTTAGCAATCACTAAACCAACTCCGAGAGGTTATTGACCACGCCGGAGCACGATCAACCTGACCACGAGGGTCTGTTTCCTGCGAGCAAACGAAGAACAAGCAAGAAACTGAGATTGCAATCTGGATATTGCGAATATAAGATGAAAGCTTTATTGATCAAGGTGGGGTTCTGTGACGCCTTTGTCTGGTCGTTGAACACAAACGAAGTACGCGAAGTTGCAGCTATGGCGAACTTTTAATCTAAACAAAACCCAAAGTCTAAACGATGCCCTAAGGGCTGTATATATGGAGGAAGAGGGGGGAATTTCGTGGCCCTTGGTGGAGGGGTCCGAAATCAACCCTATCTCTTGTTTCCCCACACATACGGACTCTAAAAATAGCCTATA
>NC_041387.1:288019147-288049615 GCF_002162155.2 Triticum dicoccoides | reverse complement strand
AATCCAGAACGTGAGAGACTTGGACTCTATCTTCTCTTGGGCCAAAAGTGACGTGAGAGAACTTTTTGGACAGCAAATAAACATCTCTTTCTTCCTTATCTTCATATGTGGATTGTACAAATGTCCCATACACCTGCAATTAGACAAAACACAAAAGTGTGTGAAGTATTTTTGTTCTGGATAACATAAATAGATTATTGAATAGTTTGCACTAGAAATCACCTGACAAATATGCATATATGCAATATTTTTGGTCATATCCAAGGTAGTCATGTCCTCATCAATAGTGCTAAGCCATGAAGGGGTAAGTGGGAGAGGACACATGGGGCGAAAACCCCTTGCACTGCACGCACGCAGGCCGATAGTACGGGTCACGGGGACGGTTGTTCCGCTGGTAGCTCATGAGGGGCGGTAGTACCGGACACGGAAGGCGGTACTACTGCTGGGAGGTCGGGCGCTGGCTTCTGGAGATGGACATCGAAGGGGCCAGTGGTTGTACCGGTTGTCGTGGCGGTTGTTCCGGTCTTTGGGCAGAAACTGGTAAAACCGGTGCGGCACCGGCCTTGCTCCACTCGATCACAGAAGGTGGGCCGGTTGTTGGGCGGTAGCTGGCCGGTTGTTCCGCCCGGGCGGTGGTTGGGCGATTGTTCCGGTCCTTCTGGGCTGGGTCTTAGCGGTAGTACTGCTTGGAGTGAGCAGTAGTACCGCTCGTTCTGGAGCGGCCAGGTTCTCTTCCTCCTCTTCCATGCTTGGCCTTGGTCCTTGGATTCTCCATGGTAGTCTCGGTTGTACCTGAGTATATGCAAGATCCATGCATGAGGTAGTAGCCATGTCTCACATGTAGAAAGTGAAGGTTCGGAGAGGAGCGAGTTCACCTTGTGTCCAATGGTGTATATTTGAGGTCTCGTCATATGTCCTCTTGGGGCTTGGAGAGTAGTCGGAGTGTACATGGGGATGACCGTGGGATGCTCTGCATCATCTCCCCCCCCCCCTTGGGAAAGATCCGACCTCGGATCGTGATCCTCATCACCATGGAAATGGTTGTCGTGGATGGACTTGTAGTTGGACGAAGTTGAAGACATGGCGCAATCCAAGTAGTCCAAGTGATAGAGGCTAAGGTGTCCCGTCTTTCAATGAGATGGTGGATTTCGCTTTGGTGGAAGTCGACTTTGACGATCCGACTACGAACGTGCGAGGACGTCGCGCCTTAGCAATCACTAAACCAACTCCGAGAGGTTATTGACCACGCCGGAGCACGATCAACCTGACCACGAGGGTCTGTTTCCTGCGAGCAAACGAAGAACAAGCAAGAAACTGAGATTGCAATCTGGATATTGCGAATATAAGATGAAAGCTTTATTGATCAAGGTGGGGTTCTGTGACGCCTTTGTCTGGTCGTTGAACACAAACGAAGTACGCGAAGTTGCAGCTATGGCGAACTTTTAATCTAAACAAAACCCAAAGTCTAAACGATGCCCTAAGGGCTGTATATATGGAGGAAGAGGGGGGAATTTCGTGGCCCTTGGTGGAGGGGTCCGAAATCAACCCTATCTCTTGTTTCCCCACACATACGGACTCTAAAAATAGCCTATACTTATGTATTTCGAAATTACATGGGCCTGGCCCAATAATAAGGTGACGCAGCACCTAAAATAGCCTCGGGACGAAATTTATGAAGTGGCATCTTGTATATTTCGTCCAAGGCTTCATGCACCCATTATGGTGGCTTCAAAGTCCTGAAATCATCACTTGTAACTCCGTTCTTGTTCCCCTTGCGCATGCCATCATCTCCATGCTTGTTCTTGCTCCAATGTTGATAGAGGCAAAGGTGTCCCGTCTTTCGATGAGATGGTGGATTTCGCTTTGGTGGAAGTCGACTTTGACGATCCGACTACGAACGTGCGAGGACGTCGCGCCTTAGCAATCGCTAAACCAACTCCGAGAGGTTATTGACCACGCCGGAGCACGATCAACCTGACCACGAGGGTCTGTTTCCTGCGAGCAAACGAAGAACAAGCAAGAAACTAAGATTGCAATCTGGATATTGCGAATATAAGATGAAAGCTTTATTGATCAAGGTGGGGTTCTGTGACGCCTTTGTCTGGTCGTTGAACACAAACGAAGTACGCGAAGTTGCAGCTATGGCGAACTTTTAATCTAAACAAAAACCCAAAGTCTAAACGATGCCCTAAGGGCTGTATATATGGAGGAAGAGGGGGGAATTTCGTGGCCCTTGGTGGAGGAGTCCGAAATCAACCCTATCTCTTGTTTCCCCACACATACGGACTCTAAAAATAGCCTATACTTATGTATTTCGAAATTACATGGGCCTGGCCCAATAATAAGGTGACGCAGCACCTAAAATAGCCTCGGGACAAAATTTATGAAGTGGCATCTTGTATATTTCGTCCAAGGCTTCATGCACCCATTATGGTGGCTTCAAAGTCCTGAAATCATCACTTGTAACTCCGTTCTTGTTCCCCTTGCGCATGCCATCATCTCCATGCTTGTTCTTGCTCCAATGTTCATCCTTCTCCAAGCTAGGCCCTTCATTTGTAAGCAAAACAAATGTATCCAATTTAGGCAGCATCATATTCTCATGAACATTGGAATCATTACCAAGAAACGAAAGTACCTGGTAATTTAGTTGGCGTGCACGAGCTCTAGTAATTGGTCCAGTATGTATAGCAGCAGGGGCTGTGGGTGTAACAATTGTATTGATGTCCTCATCACCAAGGTGTCGCCGGAGTGAGAGACATGCAAAAAGAGCAAACGCAAGCAACACTCGGAAATACAATGGTTAGCGCACACAAAGTGTCCATCATGTAAGAATGAGTCCGTGCGGCAAGATTGGTCGTGACAAAGCGCATGAAGCTTATCAAGTTGAGAGCAATGCAACCACGATGCAAAATGGGAGGAAAAGCAATCATTGAGTACACAAATGTGTTATGAATATGAGCAATGCAACCATGATGCAAAATGATGTCATAATGGGATGGTTTATCAAATGCATGAACATGGCAATGGATGCTCAACATGTGGATATTATCGTGCAATTGATGGTTGACAATATGGTCATGATGTATGAATATTCCATCAAGGTAGATCACAACAAATTAGCTAAGGAAATGCACAAGCTCATATATCATGGATGACATGGGAATACAAGATGCAACAAGGCAATCATCATGTGAGTGAATCCATGCATGAGGTGCAAACTTGTGGTAACTATGATATGACCATCGAGCATGACATGTGGGAGCACAATCAACAAATATGTAGGTGTGAGTACAATCAACAAATATGTAGGTGTGAGTGCAATGTGCCAAAGGAGTGTTGATGTACCAATGCTCGATGTCGTGGCATGAGTGGAAGTCCGAAGGTGCATCCAAGAAGTCCGAGCGCTCCTTAATGTAAAGGCCCATAGAGCCAATTTCCAATGTCGCTCTTCCGTTCGTGAGATGTATCATGTAGACAACAAGAAGGAAACAACAATGAAAGAATGACCCATCAATATGCATATTTGAGGATGGCTCAAAGGGAAGGAGTTCACCTCAAGAAAGTTCCCAAAGATGTTGGAGTTGTACATCATGTATGCCTTCACATAACCAATATGTCGCATAATGGCACCGCCTTGTGAATCCTCCAAAATGAAAGAACATGATAAACACTCGGAAAAACAAATGAGGCTAGCGGAAATGCAAAACCTATCATTCAAGTGATAAGATACCCAACAAGTGTATGCATCATGCTCATCATAAGAGAGGACAAGGGAGTATTTCATAGTATGGAGGCATATGATGCAAGAACAACCAAATGAATAGGCTCAATCAAACAAGCATGCATCACAAGTAATATGTCAAAGTCTCCAAGACCAATAAGCATAGTATGGTTGCACTCAATACAAGTGGATATGAGAGAGGCAACTAATGGACACAAGACACAATGATCAAGATATATCATGTGAGAGGCATGAGCATATATGTCATCAACCCAAGAAAGCAAGTGATAGTGGAACATGGGTGATGCAACCAAGCAAGCAATCATAGCAATCAAGTCAAGCAAGCTAGTAGTGCGAAGATGCAACATACTAGAAGGAATCATGGCAAGCATGTCACGTGTGCAAATAGTGGGCATGAATAATTCACATGGCATAGCACAAGCATGAAAGCAAGATATGAGAAAATGATCATCAATGTATTGGCGAGAGACCATATGTAAATAGCAATGGGGCATCATGACTCTCCCAACACAACAAGCATCAATAGCATGGGGCACATGATAAATATGGCAAAAGCAACAAGGATCTCCACCAAGCATGCAAATACACATAGGAGTATCATAATGGTGAATCATGGGTAGATGCAAACAAGGGTCACAATTGCATGGCAAAGGCATAGAAGCAAGGATAACATGCAAAGTGAACACGGGAAAATGAGCATAAGGTGACAAGTGGTAAATAGCCCATAGCCGTGTGAGAGCCAAGTAAAAGAGATGTGCGTAGTCCTTGCGCGAAGGGAATGGTGGTAAGGATAGTCCACGAGATCCCAAAGCGTCATTGCTCTTAAGAGCTCATTTCGTCAACTCTTGGGATTGAGAGGTTGACGAGTATACATGAGTACCTACACAAAACAAAGACGAAGAGAAAATTATGTGTGCATGGTATATGTACACATCATCCATCATGATGCGCACATGCATGTGTCGGTTAGCACAAAATAGCCAATGCTCAAATAAATGAGATGCGTGATATAGAAACATGTCATCCATCATGAGAGGTTTGTTATTATGTATAGCATAATACAGACTCAAATTGTGTAATGCATCATGAGAAATATCTAGAGCATTATTATTCATGAAATGCATAAGGTGCACGCAATTATGGGAATCATGTAAAGTATGGAATGCATCAAAATCTCCTAATATGTATGAGGAAACTATGGGGGTCTGCTCATGAGCATGAGTAGCAACATCACATGGAGAATATTGACAACATCCAAAACAAAGCATATTTGGAACAATATGATCATGGCATGGCATAGTAGATGAATTGCGCAAATCATGTAAAGGAAGCATGGCAATATCATCACATGAAAAACAAAAGCCAATGACCATCATCTCGTCATCTATGCCATAAGTGCAAATGGGATTGATTTTAATGGGGCATGCATAGTTACTATGTTGAGATTGTAATGATGCAATATGGGAGATCTCACTCATAGCATATGGCAAGTTCAATGGGTTGTCAAACATGATGTGACCAAAAGAATTTTCACATGACATCCTATGGAGCATAGCATCACAACTAGGTAACTCAACATGCTCATCATCATATTCATCATAAATAGGTAAGTCAAGGCATGAAGAAGTCTCACTAGCATGAAGCATGGGAATCAGTGTGTCAACATCATGGGAGCAATCGATGTCAAGAGAGTCCACTAGTGGGACAAGAGAAGCACCATCACCTATGTTACCTTTGGAGCGTCGCTCATGTGTTGTAGGTGAGGTGTTGAAGATCGTCTCGTTGTCATCTTCGTCTTGATGGAACCATGTGGGGGGTGCATCATCATCCACCATGGCCATCAGTTTCTCCATTGGAGGGATGGACTCGTCGAGGATAGGCATGTCGTCATGTAGGATGATAGAGGCGGAGGTGTCCCGATCTTTCGATGAGATGATAACTATCGATTTGGTGAAGATGACTTTGACGATCCGACTACAAACGTGCACGACGTTGCGCCTTAGCAATCGCTAAACCAACTCCGAACGTGAGAGACTTGGACTCTATCTTCTCTTGGCCCAAAAGTGACGTGAGAGAACTTTTTGAACATCACTTAAACATCTCTTTCTCCCTTATCTTCATATGTGAATTGTACAAATGTCCCATGCACCTGCAATTAGACAAAACACAAAAGTGTGTGAAGTATTTTTGTTCTGGATAACATAAATAGATTATTGAATAGTTTGCACTAGAAATCACCTGACAAATATGCATGTATGCAATATTTTTGGTCGTATCCAAGGTAGTCATGTCCTCATCATCCTCCCCTTTTTGAAAACAAAGCCATCCTCGGCGTTGCTTAATCTGAAATGTGGCTAACAAAAGAGACAAGGTATACATGTTGTATATGTATATGTCATCCATTTTTACTTCCCTTGATTTTTGCACATATGACACATGTATACATGAGTAACTTTCATAGATCATAAAATATAAAGCCAAAATATTATCATAAGTAGAAGGCATGAAAATATTGCAACTCAGTTTGCACATATAAGTGAGGCTCTTATTCCTATCAGAAGATTGACAATATTCATCATTAAACCATCCCAACATTGGTGAATAAACCTTACTTGCATCAAATTTACATGCTACAACATGCTTAAATAAGCAAACATGCAGTAAGTCATTGGACACAGAATCATCACCAAGATTAGAGGTCATATCAAAATGATTAAACATTGGTTCTTTTGCATCAATAGTTAATTCAATGGATGCACTCAAAATTGTTGGTATTTCAGTTGTTTGATCACATGATGCATTCATGATAGTAACATGATTCTCTAAAATAGGTGGCGTGCTCAAATCAACAGGTAACTCAACACATGATGTTTCTAAGTTAATTAGGGATGCATCATTCTCATGTGAAGTTATATCATCAATACATTTACTGTTACCTTGTCGCAAAGATGTAGCTGATGTCGGTATGGACAATGACAATGTAGCATACACTTGAGATGATGTCGCACTCACAATCTGAGGTGTGGCTGCTCTAATAGGTGCAACAGTGGAGGAATCAACCAATGGTAGTGAGCATGAGATGGAATAGTAGTTGTTGTAGTCACCCAATGCATCCTCCTGTAACTGTCTCTCAAAGGTACAAGCACGAACATACATACCAGTAATGCAACGAGGAATATACCTAAATCTTGCCTGAATATCATGGTTCAAACCACCAAAAAATCTATTCATTGTATCATCCTCAGATTCTTCTATGTCACAATGATGCATATAAGATTTGAACTCTTGGTAGTAAGCATGAACAGTGTTATTGCCTTGTTTAAATTGTTCAAATTTGCGAAGCAATTCACGACGATAGTAAGGAGGAAAAAATTGTTGTCTCATTATATGTTTCAAATATTTCCAAGTTGTGGGTTGGTTATCAATGTTTTTCTTATAATGCACACTCCACCAAACAGAAGCAGAACCAGTAAATGCTCTAGTGGCAGCTCGTACTCGCTCAAGTTCAGAAAAGTCATGGTAACTAAAAACTTGTTCTACTTCAAGCTCCCAATCTAGATAAATAGCAGGATTAAATCTACCCTCAAATGATGGTAAAGAGATAAGCTGACCATGTGCCTGTGTGTTGTCCCAACTCTTGTGATGGTGAAGATGTGTTCGTCGTCCAAAAACTTCTATCTCCGGTACCTGTCATGATTAGTAGAAACAAGAAACAAAATTCGAGAATAATGTTCCTATGAACTACTAGGATGTGGTTGTAACGTGCTCACAGTAAGCAAATATCAATATCTTACAAGTTCTTACCATGCGGCAGGTAGTGACAGGCAACCAGTAGTGTCAAGTAACTCTGAAGATTGTGTAAAGCGATTGCCAGGGGAACGTACGTATACACGGTGTAGAAATATGTGGAGCTGGGTTGGCTATATATGGTAGCAAAAGATTAGCAATAATCAATTCAAAGATGCAATGTTGAATAAACGCTCAACGACGGTACTGTGCTGGTCCTAGGCTAGACCGGACTAGAGACGCGAGCCTAGAACACTAATGAGGTCACAGCATAGCACAACTAGCATCAATGAAGGATAAGTAGCTCTGGACAGCAAGATATAACTGAAGATCACGACGGCAGTAAAGGTAATGATGAATAACAACTGCCAAGCAGGATATATAAAAACTCTCTCTCCAACTTTCCCCTTGAAAAGTTTGCTACTAACTCAAGTTTTCCAATGCTAAAAGAATCACCCAATTCTGAATTGATATGAGGAGTCAAAGAATTCTAAAACTAGCCTGAAAAACTGGAACAAACTGTATGCGCGAACTTCAGAGGGCAAAATGACCTATTTAGAAGCTGATTTTGAGACGCCAAATATTGAATAAGCTTTTGCAACTATTCAGATGCGTCTAGTCGCTAGCTTTAATTTGAGTACTTGTGGAGCCAAAACGGACTTCGTATGAGGAAGTTATGCCTGTTTTACTAAACAGTGCACAAAACAGATTCCAATCCGAATTCAACTACGAGACTGAGTCTAGATAGATCCGAATTTTGTTTTTTTCTTTTTTTTCCTCAAATTTTTTTTTCTCTCTTTTTTTCTCTGTCTTTTTTTTACTTTTTCTTTCTTTTTTTTCTCTGTCTTTTTTTTCTCTCCCTCTTTCCAAAACAAACTAGATAAGATGCAGATTGGATCAAGCGAAGATGTGAACGATCTCAACTATGATTATGACAAAGAACGAAGGGTAGCACATGGTGGAAATTGATGGATGAGTGGTGGACAGCGGAAGAGATAACGATTCAGCGGCGGCGTGACTAATGTGAACAGAACTCGAAACTCTGAAGGAACTAGACACTAAGAACAGCAACACAACACGACGATGCAACCGATAGTTCAACAATGCAAACAATGAAAAGATAATTGCAAAGGCTCAGACTGGCTTGGACAAAGGATGAATAGATTTAACTTTTTTTTATGGTTTTTTCTTGGACAATAAGTAAGAAAATAAATCTAATCTAGGGCATACTGGAAATTCTCACCGAGCAACCTGAAAACTGATACCACTTGATAGAGGCGGAGGTGTCCTGATCTTTCGATGAGATGATAACTATCGATTTGGTGAAGATGACTTTGACGATCCGACTACAAACGTGCACGACGTTGCGCCTTAGCAATCGCTAAACCAACTCCGAGAGGTTATTGACCACGCCGGAGCACAATCAACCTGACCACGAAGGTCTATTCCTGCAAGCAATCGAAGAACAAGCAAGAATATGATAAAAGCAATCTGAATATTGCGAGTATATATGAAGTATTGATAAAGGTAGGGATCCGTAAGCGGTCTTAGTCTGGTCGTTGGACACAAACGAAGTACACGAAGTTGCAATGGCTAACTTTTAACTAAACAAATCCTAAGGAAAAAGCTACTAGATGGATCTACTTATATAGGAGGAAGGGGTGGCAGCCAAGTAGGTGGGAGAACGTCCCAAGGCATCCTAAAACCAACCCTAGGTCGTACAAGGCTCATGGGCCCAAGTGGAGGTGATGCAACACCTTTGGACTTGTTGTTTGACTCGGATTATGCTGCAGTATCTGATTGTTTCGTCGATATCTCAACGCTCCGGATGAATTTGAAGGTGAGTCCAATTGGGTTGGAAAGAGCACAAAATCTAGATTACAACAAAAAAAGAATCACCCAATTCGGAGTCCGTATGAAAAAGTTGTTGGCATTTTGAGTCAGGTATGTCTGTGCAGTCCGAATCTGAATCCAGAACGTGAGAGACTTGGACTCTATCTTCTCTTGGCCCAAAAGTGACGTGAGAGAACTTTTTGAACAGCACCTAAACATCTCTTTCTCCCTTATCTTCATATGTGAATTGTACAAATGTCCCATCCACCTGCAATTAGACAAAACACAAAAGTGTGTGAAGTATTTTTGTTCTGGATAACATAAATAGATTATTGAATAGTTTGCACTAGAAATCACCTGACAAATATGCATGTATGCAATATTTTTGGTCGTATCCAAGGTAGTCATGTCCTCATCATCCTCCCCTTTTTGAAAACAAAGCCGTCCTCGGCGTTGCTTAATCTGAAATGTGGCTAACAAAAGAGACAATGTATACATGTTGTATATGTATATGTCATCCATTTTTACTTCCCTTGATTTTTGCACATATGACACATGTATACATGAGTAACTTTCATAGATCATAAAATATAAAGCCAAAATATTATCATAAGTAGAAGGCATGAAAATATTGCAACTCAGTTTGCACATATAAGTGAAGCTCTTATTCCTATCAAAAGATTGACAATACTCATCATTAAACCATCCCAACATTGGTGAATAAACCTTACTTGCATCAAATTTACATGCTACAACATGCTTAAATAAGCAAACATGCAGTAAGTCATTGGACACAGAATCATCACCAAGATTAGAGGTCATATCAAAATGATTAAACATTGGTTCTTTTGCATCAATAGTTAATTCAATGGATGCACTCAAAATTGTTGGTATTTCAGTTGTTTGATCACATGATGCATTCATGATAGTACCATGATTCTCTAAAATAGGTGGCGTGCTCAAATCAATAGGTAACTCAACACATGATGTTTCTAAGTTAATTAGGGATGCATCATTCTCATGTGAAGTTATATCGTCAATACATTTACTGTTACCTTGTCGCAAAGATGTAGCTGATGTCGGTATGGACAATGACAATGTACCATACACTTGAGATGATGTCGCACTCACAATCTGAGGTGTGGCTGCTCTAATAGGTGCAACGGTGGAGGAATCAACCGATGGTAGTGAGCATGAGATGGAATAGTAGTTGTTGTAGTCACCCAATGCATCCTCCTGTAACTGTCTCTCAAAGGTACAAGCACGAACATACATACCAGTAATGCAACAAGGAATATACCTAAATCTTGCCTGAATATCATGGTTCAAACCACCAAAAAATCTATTCATTGTATCATCCTCAGATTCTTCTATGTCACAATGATGCATATAAGATTTGAACTCTTGGTAGTAAGCATGAACAGTGTTATTGCCTTGTTTAAATTGTTCAAATTTGCGAAGCAATTCACGACGATAATAAGGAGGAAAAATTGTTGTCTCATTATATGCTTCAAATCTTTCCAAGTTGTGGGTTGGTTATCAATGTTTTTCTTATAATGCACACTCCACCAAACAGAAGCAAAACCAGTAAATGCTCTAGTGGCAGCTCGTACTCGCTCAAGTTCAGAAAAGTCATGGTAACTAAAAACTTGTTCTACTTCAAGCTCCCAATCTAGATAAATAGCAGGATTAAATCTACCCTTAAATGATGGTAAAGAGATAAGCTGATCATGTGCTTGTGTGTGTTGTCCCAACTCTTGTGATGGTGAAGATGTGTTCGTCGTCCAAAAACTTCTATCTCCGGTACCTGTCATGATTAGTAGAAACAAGAAACAAAATTCGAGAATAATGTTCCTATGAACTACTAGGATGTGGTTGTAACATGCTCACAGTAAGGAAATATCAATATCTTACAAGTTCTTACCATGCGGCAGGTAGTGACAGGCAACCAGCAGTGTCAAGTAACTCTGAAGATTGTGTAAAGCGATTGCCAGGGGAACGTACGTATACACGATGTAGAAATATGTGGAGCTGGGTTGGCTATATATGGTAGCAAAAGATTAGCAATAATCAATTCAAAGATGCAATGTTGAATAAACGCTCAACGACGGTACTGTGCTGGTCCTAGGCTAGACCGGACTAGAGACGCGAGCCTAGAACACTAATGAGGTCACGGCATAGCACAACTAGCATCATTGAAGGATAAGTAGCTCTGGACAGCAAGATATAACTGAAGATCACGACGGCAGTAAAGATAATGATGAATAACAACTGCCAAGCAGGATATATAAAAACTCTCTCTCCAACATTCCCCTTGAAAAGTTTTCCACTAACTCAAGCTTTCCAATGCAAAAAGAATCACTCAATTCCGAATTGATATGAGGAGTCAAAGAATTCTAAAACTAGCCTGAAAAACTGGAACAAACTGTATGCGAGAACTTCAGAGGGCAAAATGACCTATTTAGAAGCTGATTTTGAGACTCTAAATATTGAACAAGCTTCTGCAACTATTCAGATGCGTCTAGTCGCTAGCTTTAATTTGAGTACTTGTGGAGCAAAAACGGACTTCGTATGAGGAAGTTATGCCTGTTTTACTAAACAGTGCACAAAACAGATTCCAATCCGAATTCAACTACGAGATTGAGTCTAGATAGATCCGAATTTTGTTTTTTTTTTCTTTTTTCCTCAAACTTTTTTTTCTTTCTCTCTTTTTCTCTCTGTCTTTTTTTACTTTTTTCTTTTTTTTCTCTGTCTTTTTTTTCTCTCCCTCTTTGCAGAACAAACTAGATAAGATGCAGATTGGATCAAGCGAAGATGTGAACGATCTCAACTATGATTATGACAAAGAACGAAGGGTACCACGTGGTGGAAATTGATGGATGAGTGGTGGACAGCGGAAGAGATAACGATGCAGCGGCGGCGTGACTAATGTGAACAGAACTCGAAACTCTGAAGGAACTAGACACTAAGACCAGCAACACAACACGACGATGCAACCGATAATTCAACAATGCAAACAATGAAAAGATAATTGCAAAGGCTCAGACTGGCTTGGACAAAGGATGAATAGATTTAACTTTTTTGTGGTTTTTTCTTAGACAATAAGTAAGAAAATAAATCTAATCTAGGGAAAACTGGAAATTCTCACCGAGCAACCTGAAAACTGATACCACTTGATAGAGACGGAGGTGTCCCGATATTTCGATGAGATGATAACTATCAATTTGGTGAAGATGACTTTGACGATCCGACTACAAACGTGCACGACGTTGCGCCTTAGCAATCGCTAAACCAACTCCGAGAGGTTATTGACCATGCCGGAGCACAATCAACCTGACCACGAAGGTCTATTCCTGCAAGCAATCGAAGAACAAGCAAGAATATGATAAAAGCAATCTGAATATTGCGAGTATATATGAAGTATTGATAAAGGTAGGGATCCGTAAGCGGTCTTGGTCTGGTCGTTGGACACAAACGAAGTACACGAAGTTGCAATGGCTAACTTTTAACTAAACAAATCCTAAGGAAAAAGCTACTAGATGGATCTACTTATATAGGAGGAAGGGGTGGCGGCCAAGGAGGTGGGAGAACGTCCCAAGGCATCCTAAAACCAACCCTAGGTCGTACAAGGCTCATGGGCCCAAGTGGAGGTGATGCAACACCTTTGGACTTGTTGTTTGACTCGGATTATGCTGCAGCATCAGATTGTTTCGTCCACAACTCAACGCTCCGGACGAATTTGAAGGTGAGTCCAATTGGGCTGGAAAGAGCACAAAATCTAGATTACAACAAAAAAAGAATCACCTAATTCGGAGTTCGTATGAAAAAGTTGTTGGCATTTTGAGTCAGGTATGTCTGTGCAGTCCGAATCTGAATCCAGAACGTGAGAGACTTGGACTCTATCTTCTCTTGGTCCAAAAGTGACGTGAGAGAGCTTTTTTAAATAGCACTTAAACATCTCTTTCTCCCTTATCATCGTATGTGAATTGTACAAATGTCCCATACACCTTCAATTAGACAAAACACAAAAGTGTGTGAAGTATTTTTGTTCTGGATAACATAAATAGATTATTGAATAGTGTGCACTAGAAATCACCTGACAAATAGGCATGTATGCAATATTTTTGGTCGTATCCAAGATAGTCATGTCCTCATCATAGGAGACCTAGCACCAAAGAAGAAAACACACTAGTAGTAGAGGTGAAGTCGTTAGAAATCATAGTGGTCTCACGTGCCGTGTCAACTCTCTAAGTGTTGTGGCTCACTCACTCCCTCAAGGATGCTCTCACTCATATGGTTGGTGGAGTCACTCAAATGGCACTCAACCTCACATAGGATGTGTGGCATGCTCTCATATGTGGGGCTAGTGATGGTCACACTCATCCTCTCATAGGAAATGCTCTCAGTGTCATGTATAGTGGAGTCACTCATGCCACTCATATGGTGGTGGCTCTCCTCACATGGCACTTGGGGCATCTCTTCATATGTGGGTGTCGGAGAGATGTTGGTGCAAATGTCTCCATGCGCGGTCGCGTAGCTTGACTCGGAGTATGAGTCCAATGTGGGCACCGTCTTCATCTTGTTGAGGAGGTTCGCGCTCGTCGCCGTGGTCGAAGGGGATGGCCCTTGCTCGATCGTCTTGTCACTGTCTTGGTGTTGGAGGCCCATATGATGTGGCACCTTATAGCTCATCTCCATGACCGAAGGGAATTTCCCATGCTCGGCCATCTTCCTTGAGGGGCTTCCGAAGATGGAAGTGTCGCCCTCACTTGTATGTGGTCGCCTTGGACTTGATGAAGTCGATGTAGGCGTACACCAGGGAAGTAGGCGAAGATGCCGTACATCCAAAGGCTAAGATGCCTTGATAGCACTTGGCGAAGATGCCGAAGTTGTTGTAGCCGTAGCGCCGTCTTGGTGGTGCTCGTCTCGCGGTCTTCTCTTGTGCTTATGAAGCTTCGACTTGGCGTGAAGTAGGGCTTGTTGGGACTTGTGCATTTGCGCTTGTGGAGCATCTTCATGATGATGATGATCACGAACGTGATGGTGGTCGCCATGTAGATGTTGACTTGGACGACTTGCGCTTGCATCTTGTTTGCGCTCCGAAGACTTGTGGCTTGAATGTCGCCGCCTTGAAGATGACGAAGGGGAAGTAGACTTGAGCAAGGTCCGAATCTCCTCCATCCTTGCATCTTGCTCCTCTTTATGTGCGGCAAGCTTCTTGTCAAAGTAGTCCCTTCTCCTTGCTTTAGAGTGATGAATGTCGATGGAGATGTTCTCGATGCGCTCTCGCAATCTTGATTGTGTGCCTTGCACTTGTCGTTGTAGATCGAAGATAGACGCTTTGGTGATGTAGTTGTTCACGCCGTCATTGTTGTCGAGGACTGAAGAGGAAATGCCTTGCCTATCCATCACAAGACTCGAGCAAATATGAGTGGGAGAAAGAGAAGAACTTATACCAATGTACCTTGACCGATGTTGACAATGAATCAAGTTCACTCAAATGCGGACAATGAAATAGCACTATTGGTACCAATTCTTGTCGGTTCTCACACCTACACAAGTAAAGCTTTGGGTGGAGCTCGGTGAGGATAGTGGCACAAAAATTTTGTTGCAAAATGATAGCAAGAGTCAATAATGTTGAAAGAGATTCACAAATTTGCAAGCGAAACAAGTAGACCAATAGCAATGAAATGTACACGGAAACGCACACACGGATAGATAAATGGGGTCGTGCAACCAAGGAATGAGCACAAAATGTGGAATCCACGGAAAACGCTCGTGTTGCACAACTCAAGAGAGACGCTAGCACGATTGCTCAATAGGCGGATACGACACTTGTGCACAACCTATGATATGCAAAATGGATAAACTTCTATCCCAAGTATGCTATGTATGTATAGTTCCCGGTGTTTCTCTCAAGATGATACAAGATGATCGGATATGACAATCTTATATGCAATGTGATATGATGCTATGGCAACTGCTTACAAGCTTCTTTGCTCTCTTTCTTTTGCTTAAAAGCTTTATTTCTTTTTTTCTATGACCACTTTTGCACAATGTACAAACCAAGATAGCAATTGTGTATATGCGGGAACAAACTTGTGACACAAGAGATGATACCAATATATGCACCACGATGATATGGTATTATGCTATGGGAAGTATGATCACTAATGTGCACAAGTTACGTTGCCGGCAATACTCAAATGGCTAGTCTCGGTAGGCAAGTAACACAAAATGGGCTAGGGGTTATCAATGCAATTTGCAAGGGGAATATACAATGGAGTCGTTGAGGTTACCGTCCTTTGCGATGGTGATTGGCGGTGTTCTTGATGTAGATACCAAGATGATGGAACTCGTCCCTAAGTAGCCGAAACACCTTAGGAAACGCAAAAACCGCGAACTCAAAATCTCAAATGACAAATGTCAAATGGTGGTAGCGGAAAGCGGTGGTGGTTTTGCACTAGGCAATGCGGAAGTGGTGGTGCTGGTTGATGAAGAAGCAATTTTCCCTAAGTAGCTGAAACACCTTAGGAGACTCGAATCACTACTCAAGCAACCACTAATGCTATATGGAACAAAATTGGTTCGGTTGCGGAAGTCGGTTGTGGCTATGCGGATGATATGGTGGAAGGCCTAGGCAAACTTGCCAAATTTTCGGAAATTTGATGGAGTCAAATGGTGTTGGTAGTATTTTTCTGGGATGGGAGATGTCAATAGCTTCAAAACGAGCTAAAGAACGTCAAAATCGGACTTCGGATGAATTAGTTATGGCCGAAATGGTGAAACTCGGAACGCTGAAACTAGGAGGGGCGGTAGTACCGCTTGTGATGGGCGGTAGTACTGCTCGTGTCGGGATTTTTCGACTGTTTCAGGCTGAAACTGGGCTGGGGGCGGTAGTACCGCTTGTGGTGCTCAGCGGTAGTACCGCTCGGAGGGGCGGTAGTACCGCTCGTGTCGGGATTTTTCGCAGATCGAATCGGGGCGCGATTTTGGGGCGGAAATGGATGATTTCGGTGGCAAAATTGGATGGATTTCGTGGATAGGAAGAGGGGAAACTTGGGGGAATGCTAGATCCACTTGCAACCAAGCAAATCCATCGATCAAAATCAACAAAACATCATCAAACCAACAAATCACAAAAAAAATTGGGGGCTATTTTTGGTGGGGATTTTTGGATTTAGGACGAAAACAACAAAATCAAGCTAGAAAACACGGGGTAGGGGCTCCAAAAACGTGATCAACGTGGCTCATGATACCAAGATGATGTAGGTCGGAACCCAATGGTGACGATCTTTCACGTTTGGAGTGGGTCCTACGGGGAATCACAAAGAACACGCAGAAGCCAAAAGGGGAAACACGGGGAAAATGAGAGAGAATCACCAAACCGACAAGTAATCAATCACACAAGTGGTAGATCACCAAACACAAAGAGTAACACATGATCCACAATCAACAAAGGTAAGGATACAAAGGAACCGTTCTTCTCTGTGTGGAGGTCTTGATGGTCTTCCCTAGAAAGGGGTCTTGAATCTGCTTGGGGGATCTTCTCCGAAGAGGTCGTGATCTCCGAGGAGAAGTAACCAAGTGGATGAGCAAGGCTCTCACACAAATATGAGCTAAACCAATGCTAACCCTAATACGAAGCTAGGAGACGAGTATATATAGTGCTAAGCCACGAAGGGGTAAGTGGGAGAGGATACATGGGGCGAAAATCCCTTGCACTGCGCGCAGGCAGGCCGGTAGTACCGGTCACGAGGGCGGTTGTTCCGCTGGTAGCTCATGAGGGGCGGTAGTACCGGACGCGGAAGGCGGTACTACCGCTGGGAGGTCGGGCGCTGGCTTCTGGAGATGGGCGTCGAAGGGGCCAGCGGTTGTACCGGTTGTCGTGGCGGTTGTTCCGGTCTTTGGGCAGAAACCGGTAAAACCGGTGCGGCACCGGCCTTGCTCTGCTCGATCACAGAAGGTGGGCCGGTTGTTGGGCAGTAGCTGGCCGGTTGTTCCGCCCGGGCGGTGGTTGGGCGGTTGTTCCGGTCCTTCTGGGATGGGTCTCAGCGGTAGTACCGCTTGGAGTGAGCGGTAGTACCGCTCGTTCTGGAGCGGCCAGGTTCTCTTCCTCCTTCTCTTCCATGCTTGGCCTTGGTCGTTGGATTCTCCATGGTAGTCTCGGTTGTACCTGAGTATATGCAAGATCCATGCATGAGGTAGTAGCCATGTCTCACATGTAGAAAGTGAAGGTTCGGAGAGGAGCGAGTTCACCTTGTGTCCAATGGTGTATATTCGAGGTCTCGTCATATGTCCTCTTCGGGCTTGGAGAGTAGTCGAAGTGTACATGGGGATGACCGTGGGATGCTCCGCATCAATGTCCAATGGGGACAACAGGTTGAAGCCATAGACAACCTCGAAGGGGGACTTGCCATTCGTCGAATGTCTTGCACGGTTGTAGGCGTACTCGGCAATGGGTAGACACTCCTCCCACTCCTTGATGTTCTTCTTGATCAACACGCGGAGTAGAGTGGATTGTGTACGGTTCGTCACCTCCGTTTGGCCGTCGGTTTGAGGGTGGTATGCGGATGAGAACAAGAGCTTGATTCCGAGCTTGGCGTATACGGTCTTCCAAAAGTAACTCAAGAACTTGACGTCGCGGTCGGAGACGATTGTCTTTGGTACTCCATGGAGACGCAAGATTTCCCTACAAAAGAGATTTGCAACGTGTGAATCGTCGTCTATCTTGTTGCAAGGGATGAAATGTGCCATCTTAGAAAATCGACCCACAAGAACAAACACGGAATCCTTGCCATTTTGAGTTCTAGGCAAACCAAGTACAAAATCCATGCTAATGTCTTCCCAAGGTTGATAAGGAATAGGGAGAGGCATGTAAAGACCATGGGATTGAGCTTTAGACTTAGCTTTGCGACATGTAGAGCATCGGGTGGTGAAGCGTGAGACGTCAAGGAACATCTTGGGCCAAAAGTAGTTCTTGGAGAGCGTGGCGGATGTCTTGTCGCGTCCGAAATGTCCCATGAGTCCGCCCCCATGAGCCTCTTGCAAAAGGAGCAAACGAAGAGAAGACTCGGGAATGGAAAGTTTGTTAGCTCTCATAAGATTACCATCCTTGATGTAATATTGTTCCCAAGATGTATGCGTCAAACATTTAGCATAAGGAGTTCCAAAAGATGGATCATTAGCATACAAGTCTTTTATGTGCTCAAAGCCAATAACATTCAACTCAAGTTTAGTGACAAGCGTGCATATGCGTGAAAGTGCATCAGAAACTACATTTTCCTTACCCTTAATGTACTTGATCACATACGGAAAAGATTCAATAAATTCACTCCATTTGGCGTGACGCTTGTTCAACTTAGTTTGACCTTTTAAGTACTTAAGCGTTTCATGATCGGTATGGATGACAAACTCATGAGGTCTAAGATAATTTTCCCAAACATGTAGCACACGCACTAAAGCATACAATTCTTTGTCATAGATGGGATAGTTAAGTTGAGCACCGGAGAGTTTTTCACTAAAATATGCAATGGCTTGTTTTTCTTGCATCAAAACTCCACCAATTCCGGTACCACTTGCATCACAATGAACCTCAAAAGTTTTGTCAAAATTGGGCAAAGCAAGCATCGGAGCATGAGTAAGCAAAGACTTGAGCTCATCAAAAGCGGTGGATTGCAAAGATCCCCAAACAAAAGGAGCATTCTTATTACTCAAGGCATGCAAAGGAGCGGCAATTGTGCTAAAATCTTTCACAAAGCGACGATAAAAACCCGCAAGACCAAGAAAACTACGCACTTGTTGCAGATTGGTGGGTTGGGGCCAAGTTTTAATTGCTTCAATTTTAGTTTCATCAACATTGGCACCCTTGGAAGATACAACGAAACCCAAGAAAACCACTTTGTCAACACCGAATGTGCATTTTTTTCATGTTGGCATAAAGACTTTCCTTGCGAAGTGTTTGTAAAACAGCCCTAACATGATCAAGATGCTCTTTTATAGTTTTGCTAAACACAAGAATATCATCGAAGTAAACCACAACAAAGACTCCAATATAAGGGCGAAGCACATAATGCATGAGGCGCACGAAAGTACCGGGAGCCTCCGATAAACCCATAGGCATAACTAACCACTCATATAGGCCAAATTTGGTTTTGAAAGCAGTTTTCCATTCATCACCCTCCTGAATGCGTATTTGGTAGTAGCCACTTTTAAGATCAATTTATGAGAAAAAGTTGGCTCCACCAAGTTCATCAAGCATATCATCTAAGCGAGGAATGGGATGCCTATAGCGAACGGTAATAGCATTTATAGGTCTACAATCGGAACACAAGCGGAAACTTCCATCGGCCTTAGCCACAAGTATAACCGGAATGGCACAAGGGCTTAAGCTTTCACGTACATGACCGTTGTCGATTAGTTGTTGTACTTGCCGTTGAATCTCCTTGGTTTCTTCGGGATTGACACGGTATGGAGCTTTGTTTGGAAGTGGCTCTCCGGGGATGAGGTCGATTCGATGCTCAATGCCTCGCAGAGGAGGTAGACCCGGAGGTAGCTCATCGGGGAAAACATCTTGGAATTCCTGCAAAAGAGATTGAAACACTAGAGGTAGCTCGTGAGAGGTGTTAGTTTTTGGTTCTCCATCCTTGCACATAAGGACAAAGTGCATCACACTCGATGGGTTCTCACACACTTCTCTCATCTCACTTTTTGTTGCAAATAGTATGAGGTTTTTCTCTCTAGGCGAAGAGGCGCTCAAGTTTGGCTTGTGGCTCTCACTCACTTTTTGGTGGATCTCTTTTTGACTCTTCTCTCTATGGTGGTTGGCTTGCTTGTCGGCTATCACTTGACTAGGAGACATAGGTCGTAGCACATATTCCTTCCCTTTCATCTTGAAGCTATAGTGGTTGGTACGCCCGTTGTGGAAGACACCACGGTCGAATTGCCATGGTCGACCAAGAAGGAGGTGGCAAACGGTCATTGGGACCACATCACACTCCAAAGTGTCCTCATATGCACCAATTTTGAAGGATACTTGGACCGTATGCTCAACTCGTATAGTGCCGGAGTCACTTAGCCATTGAACCTTGTAGGGGTGCGGGTGCTTCCTCTTGACCAATTGAAGCTTGGAGCATAGTTCTTCACTTGTCAAGTTGTGGCAACTACCTCCATCGATGATGACCTTGATGGATCGTCCATTGATGCCGGCCTTGGTGTGGATGATGTGGCATCTTTGGTCTTCTTCTTGTTGATGTTGAAGAGTCAAGACCTTGGAGACAACGAGAGCGGGGCTCGTATCTTCATCACAAAAGACTTGATCATCTTCATCCTCGTTCATATGCCGGTGCATGGCCACTTGCTCAAGAGCTTCCATTTCATCTTCACTCATTGAGTCGTAGGTGCCATCGTCGTTGAGGATCATGGTGCGCTTGTTTGTGCATTCATAGGACTAGTCACCTCGGCCGTCGCAAGTGAAACACTTGAAGGAGCTTGTGTTGACGGTCTCATCGGTCGGAGTAGAAGACGAAGCACGCGGCTTGAAGTTGCTTGTAGTAGGAGGAAGACGACTTGAACTTGCCGAAGTTTTCTTGTAACTTGACTTGTCGTCCTTGCTTGGAGAAGGCTTGGTTGATGTCGAAGTTGGAGTAGTTGTTGAAGCTTGGTTATTGGAGAAGCCGTAGGTCTTGGATGAGTACTTGGCATACTTGAAGTCATCTTGCACTTGACGTTTCGCCTTTGTAGCTTGATGCACGAGCTCAATTGATGAGGACATCAATACAATTGTTACACCCACAGCCCCTGCTGCTATACATACTGGACCAATTACTAGAGCTCGCACACGCCAACTAAATTGCCAGCTACTTTCGTTTCTTGGTAATGATTCTAATGTTCATGTGAATATGATGCTGCCTAAATTGGATACATTTGTTTTGCTTACAAATGAAGGGCCTAGCTTGGAGAAGGATCAACATTGGAGCAAGAACAAGCATGAAGATGATGACATGCGCAAGGGGAACAAGAACGGAGTTACAAGTGATGATTTCAGGACTTTGAAGCCACCATAATGGGTGCATGAAGCCTTGGACGAAATATACAAGATGCCACTTAATACATTTCGTCCTGAGGCCATTCTAGGTGCTGCGTCACCTTATTATTGGGCCAGGCCCATGTAATTTCGAAATACATAAGTATAGGCTATTTTTAGAGTCCGTATGTGTGGGGAAACAAGAGATAGGGTTGATTTCGGACCCCTCCACCAAGGGCCACGAAATTCCCCCCTCTTCCTCCATATGTACAGCCCTTAGGGCATCGTTTAGACTTTGGGTTTTGTTTAGATTAAAAGTTTGTCATAGCTGCAACTTCGCGTACGTCGTTTGTGTTCAACGACGAGACAAAGGCGTCACAGAACCCCACCTTGAACAATAAAGCTTTCATCTTATATTCGCAATATCCAGATTGCAATCTAAATTTCTTGCTTGTTCTTCATTTGCTCGCAGGAAACAGACCCTCGTGGTCAGGTTGATCGTGCTCCGGCGTGGTCAATAACCTCTCTGAGTTGGTTTAGCGATTGCTAAGGCGCGACGCCCTCACACGTTCGTAGTCGGATCGTCAAAGTCGACTTCCACCAAAGAGATATCCATCATCTCATTGAAAGACGGGACACCTTTTCCTCTATCAAGTGGTATCAGATTTCTAGGTTGCTCGGTGAGATTTTACAGTTTTTCGTAGTTTAGATCGAGTCTGTTCTTCATACCTATAGTCCACGAAAAAGCCACAAACAAATTAGGGTTAGTTCATCCTATCCAAACCAATCTGAGCCTTTGCATAATCTTTTTTGTATTTGCGTTGTTGAATTTGCGGTTGCATCGTCGTGTCAGTTGCTGGTCTTAGAGTCTAGTCTTTTAGAGTTTTGAGTTCTGGTCATAAGTTGTCACGCCGCCGCCGCACCATCATCATCGCCCCTGCCATCTACCACCACCGCTTATCCGCCACCGTTTCGAATCCGTATCCATATACCACCACCGCTACCATCTACCACCCTATATCGACCACCAATCCAAGTTCTTTTCATATTAGGTTTGTTTTCGAGATTCATCTAGTTTCCGATTCGTGTTTCCTTGCTGGAGTAGGTTTCGGGAAAAAAAAGTCCGGAAACCACCCTCCGTTTAGGCCCAAAATTTTCCGAAAATGCACTTGTCGAAAAAATTTCTGGCTATCCTATTTTTAGGTGTTTCTGAGTGTTTTGAGACAGGTGCCATTATAGAAAGTTTTTTTTGAGCCGTTTCCAGATTTTGGTCCGGGCAGTCGAAAAAAAAAATTGGTCGCAAAAATTTCGTGTCTATCCTGTTACCTTGACCTGGGAAGAGATTTGAGACACTTGCCATTATAGTGAATTTTCGCAAAAAAAAAGAGAAGCGCAAAAAAAAGAGCAAAAAAAAAGGGGCGAAAAAAAATCAGAGTGTGCTCCTCCCTTGTTTACGTACTGCGCCGTGATTTTGTTGGTGTTCTAGGCTCGCGTCTCTAGCATAGTCTAGCCTAGGACCAGCACAGTACCGTCGTTGAGCGTTTATTCAACTTTGCATCTCTGAATTGATTATTGCTGACCCTTTTTGCTACCATATTATAAGCCTTCCCAGCTCCACATACATCTACGTCGTGCGTTTGACTCTCCCTGGTAATCGCTCTATCCAAGCTTTGAGAGTTTTGACTACAACGGTTGCCGATCACCGCCTGCTGCTGGGTAAGAACTGGCAAGAATTTGAGATTTTCTTGACGGATTTGTGACACCCACCACCACCTCTTGTTAGTAGTCTGTAGGATCATATTCTTGTGTATTTCTATTGCTGCTAGCCATGCCAGGATCACAAGACGACGAGACTGACTGGGAGAATATGACGAATAAGGATTTGCATGATAAATTTCAGCAAATGATGAGTGGACAGGTGCAAGATGTGCTAAACAGATTTGAAGAGGCCATGGAGAAGATAGATGGCATGGAGAAGACGTTCGAAACTGATGAGGACATCAATACTATTGTTACACCCACAGCCCCTACTACTATACATACTGGACCAATTACTAGAGCTCGCGCACGCCAATTAAATTACCAGGTACTTTCGTTTCTTGGTAATGATTCTAATGTTCATGAGAATATGATGCTGCCTAAATTGGATACATTTGTTTTGCTTACAAATGAAGGGCCTAGCTTGGAGAAGGCTGAACATTGGATCAAGAACAAGCATGGAGACGATGGCATGCGCAAGGGGAACAAGAAGGAGCTACAAGTGATGATTTCTAGACGTTGAAGCCACCATAATGAGTGCATGAAGCCTTGGACGAAATATACAAGATGCTACTTCATAATTTTCGTCCACAGGCTATTCTAGGTGCTGCGTCACCTTTTTATTGGGCCATGCCCATGTAATTTTTAGAGTCCGTATGTATGGGGAAACAAGAGTTAGGGTTGGTTTCGGACCCCTCCCTCAGGGGCCACGAAATTCCCCCTCTTCCTCCATATATACAGCCCTTAGGGCGTCGTTTAGACTTTGGGTTTTGTTTAGATTAAAAGTTCGCTATAGCTGCAACTTCGCGTACTTCGTTTGTGTTCAACGACCAGACAAAGGCGTCACAGAACCCCACCTTGATCAATAAAGCTTTCCTCTTTTATTCGCAATATCCAGATTGCAATCTTAGTTTCTTGCTTGTTCTTTGTTTGCCTGCAGGAAACAGACCTTCGTGGTCAGGTTGATCGTGCTCCGGTGTGGTCAATAACCTCTCGGAGTTGGTTTAGCGATTGCTAAGGCGCGACGTCCTCGCACGTTCATAGTCGGATCGTCAAAGTCGACTTCCACCAAAGCGATATCCATCATCTCACCGAAAGACGGGACACCTTTGCCTCTATTAGAAACAAAGCTCGATAACAAGTTTAATGAATTGCTCACGCGTGTTCCACCACCACCACCCGCTGCACCTAACGCACCTCTCCAACAACAACAACAACAACAACGACTACCTCCACTTCGCAAATAGACCTCCGCTGAGCGAGCCGTGTCCCTCTTGCGTTTGGCCAAACTGTTGGTGCTGCTGTTGATACTTCTGTGGCTCCTGCTGCTGATGCGGAGGAGGATGATTATGTGGGATATTACGAGGATGAGGTTGATCAAAATCAAAACTACGTGCAACCACCTGCACCACAACCACCAGGTCATCCACATGCAAATAATCACAATGGTAGGGCTCTCCCTCAGGTACGAGATCATGACCATCTTCTTAAACTGAAATTGAATATTCCACCATTTGAGGGTAGATATGTTCCTGATATATATCTTACTTGGGAGTTAGAAACTGAACAACGATTTACATGTTTACAATATCCCAAGGAGAGATGGGTTGTCGCTGCTATTTGTGCTTTCACTAGTTTTGCATGTGTATGGTGGTCTGAACATTGTAGATTATATCCTATTCCAACTACTTGGGCTGCTTTGAAAACTGCTATGCGTACTCGTTGGGTTCCACCATATTATCAACGTGAATTGCTTCAAAAATTGCAGCGCTTAAGACAAGGGAAAAATTCTGTAGAAGAATATTATCAGGAATTACAAACTGGCATGATTAGATGTGGTATTGTTGAGGAGAATGAAGCTATGCTTGCATGTTTTCTGGGTGGATTAAATAGAGAGATTCAGACCATTCTAGACTATAAGGAGTATACTAATATCACTCGTTTATTCCATCTTGCTTGTAAAGCTGAACATGAAGTGCAGGATCGACAAGCATTGGCGCGAACTAACTTTTCTGCAGGCCGACCTTCATCATGGACACCACGTGCATCTTCTAATTCAACTGCACCAGCACCTCCATCAGGTGCCACCTACAGCTGTGATACAAGAAAACAGGCACAACCACCATTATCTGCCAAGAGCGCATCTGCTGGGCCTGCACAGAGTTCTTCTTCTTCCATGGCATCAACAGGGCACACAAGTGATATTATTTGTCGTTGTTGTAAGGGAAGAGGTCACTATGCGAGAGAATGCAAATCTCTGCGTGTGATGATTGCTACCGAGGATGGTGGATATGAGTCCGCTAGTGACTATGATGCGGAGACTTTGGCTCTTATTACACGTGAAGAACATGGTGGAGATGATTCTGATCATGAGACGCAATACATGGCTCTAGAAGACGCAGACAGGTATGAATATTTAGTTGCTCAATGTGTTTTGAGTGCGCAGGTCACACAAGCTGAGCAAAATCAGAGGCACAATTTGTTCCATACCAAGGGAGTTGTGAAGGAACGTTCTGTGCGTGTCATCATAGACGGAGGGAGCTGCAACAACTTGGCTAGCATGGAGATGGTGGAGAAGCTTTCTCTCACCACAAGACCACATCCACATCCTTACTACATCCAATGGTTCAATAACAGCGGCAAGGTTAAGGTAACACGTACTGTTCGTGTGCATTTTAGTATCTCTACATATGCAGATTATGTTGATTGTGATGTGGTACCTATGCAAGCATGTTCCTTATTACTTGGTAGACCATGGCAATTTGATAAAAAATTTGTACACCATGGTACAAACAATCAGTATACTCTTGTTCATAAGGATAAAAATATTACTTTGCTTCCTATGACTCCTGATTCTATTTTGAAAGATGATATTAATAGAGCTAATAAAGCAAAATAGGAGAAGAATAAGATTGAAAATCAGATTGTGGCAAAAGAATTTGAGCAACAAATGAAGCCTAATAATAAACCATCTAGTGTTGCTTCTGAAATTAAATTGAAAAGTGCATGTTTATTTGCCACCAAATCTGATATTGATGAGCTAGATTTCAGCAAATCTGTTTGCTATGCTTTTGTGTGCAAAGAGGCATTATTTTCATTCGAGGACATGCCTTCCTCTTTGCCTCCTGCTGTCACTAACATTTTGCAGGAGTTCGCTGACGTCTTTCCACAAGACGTGCCACCGGGATTACCGCCTATTCGAGGGATTGAGCATCAGATTGACTTAACTCCCGGTGCTTCACTGCCAAACCGTGCGCCATACCGTACCAATCCAGAGGAGACGAAGGAGATTATGCGTCAAGTACAAGAGCTTCTCGACAAAGGTTATATACGTGAATCCTTTAGTCCTTGTGTTGTACCTATTATTCTAGTGCCGAAAAAGGATGGTACATCACGTATGTGTGTTGATTGTAGAGGCATTAATAATATTACTATTCATTATCGTCATCCTATTCCTAGGCTAGATGATATGCTTGATGAATTGAGTGGCTCTACAATATTCTCCAAAGTTGATTTGCGTAATGGGTACCATCAAATTCGTATGAAATTGGGAGATGAATGGAAAACAGCATTTAAAACTAAGTTTGGATTATATGAGTGGTTAGTCATGCCTTTTGGGTTAACTAATGCACCTAGTACTTTCATGAGATTAATGAACGAAGTTTTACGTGTTTTCATTGGACGATTTGTGGTAGTTTACTTTGATGACATATTGATTTATAGCAGATCTTTGGAAGAACATTTGGAACATTTACGTGATATTTTTATTGCTCTACATGATGCACGTTTGTTTGGTAACCTTGGGAAGTGCACCTTTTGCACCGACCGAGTATCTTTTCTTGGCTATGTTGTTACTCCACAGGGAATTGAAGTTGATAAAGCCAAGATTGACGCTATTGAGAATTGGCCACAGCCCAAAACGGTCACACAAGTAAGGAGTTTTCTTGGCCTCGCTGGATTCTATAAGCATTTTGTGAGAGATTTCAGCACCATTGCTGCACCTCTCAATGAGCTTACAAAGAAAGATGTGCCTTTTCTTTGGGGTACCGCACAGGAAGAAGCCTTCACGGTTTTGAAAGATAAGTTGACACATGCTCCTTTAATCCAACTTCCTGATTTTAATAAGACTTTTGAGCTTGAATGTGATGCTAGTGGAATTGGATTAGGAGGTGTGTTATTACAAGATGGCAAACCTGTTGCATATTTTTCTAAAAATTTGAGTGGGCCTAGTCTGAATTATTCTACTTATGATAAAGAATTATATGCTCTTGTTCGGACTTTAGAAACATGGCAACATTATTTATGGCCCAAAGAATTTGTTATACATTCTGATCATGAATCTTTGAAACATATTAAAAGTCAAGCTAAACTGAATCGTAGACATGCTAAATGGGTTGAATTCATTGAGACTTTTCCTTATGTCATTAAACATAAGAAGGGAAAAGAAAATGTTATTGCTGATGCATTGTCTCGTCGCTATACTATGCTTTCACAACTTGACTTCAAAATATTTGGTTTGGAGACCATCAAAGATCAATATGTGCATGATGCTGATTTTAAAGATGTAATACAGAATTGTAAAGAAGGAAGAATGTGGAACAAGTTCGTCGTTAATGATGGATTTGTGTTTCGTGCTAACAAGCTATGCATTCCAGCTAGCTCTGTTCGTCTTTTGTTGTTGCAGGAGGCGCATGGAGGAGGATTAATGGGACACTTTAGCATGAAAAAGACGGAGGACGTACTTGCTACACATTTCTTTTGGCCAAAGATGAGATGGGATGTTGAGCGTTTTATTGCTCGCTGCACTACATGTCAAAAAGCTAAGTCACGACTCAATCCTCATGGTTTATATATGCCTTTTCCTGTACCTAGTGTTCCTTGGGAGGATATATCTAAGGACTTTGTTTTAGGTTTACCTCGAACAAAGAAGGGGAGGGATAGCATATTTGTTGTCGTGGATAGATTCTCGAAAATGGCACACTTTATACCATGTCATAAAAGCGATGATGTTGTTAATGTTGCTGATTTGTTCTTTCGTGAAATTATTCGCTTGCATGGTGTGCCAAATACTATTGTTTCAGATCGTGATACTAAATTTCTTAGCCACTTCTGGAGATGTTTATGGGCTAAGTTGGGGACTAAACTGCTTTTTAGTACTACTTGTCACCCCCCAAACTGATGGACAAACTGAAGTAGTCAATAGAACATTGTCTACTATGCTTAGGGTTGTTTTGAAGAATAATAAGAAAATGTGGGAGGAATGCTTGCCTCATATTGAATTTTCTTATATTCGTTCATTGCATTCTACTACTAAGATGTGCCCTTTTGAAGTTGTGTATGGTTTCCTACGTCGTGCACCTATTGATTTGTTGCCTCTTCCATCTTCGGAAAAGGTTAATTTTGATGATAAACAACGTGTTGAATTGATTTTAAAAATGCATTAGTTAACTAAGGAAAACATTGAGCGTATGAATCCTAAATATAAAGTTGCTGGAGATAAGGGTAGAAAACATGTTGTGTTTGCACCTGGAGATCTTGTTTGGTTACATTTGCGTAAGGATAGATTTCCTGATTTGCGCAAATCAAAGCTAATGCCACGTGCTGATGGTCCCATTAAGGTGTTGGAGAAAATAAATGATAATGCATATAAACTTGAGTTGCCTGCAGATTTTGGGGTTAGTCCCACTTTTAACATTGCAGATTTGAAGCCTTATTTGGGTGAGGAAGATGAACTTCCGTCGAGGACGACTTCATTTCAAGAAGGGGAGGATGATGAGGACATCAATACAATTGTTACACCCACAACCCCTGCTGCTATACATACTGGACCAATTACTAGAGCTCGCGCACACCAACTAAATTACCAGGTACTTTCGTTTCTTGGTAATGATTCTAATGTTCATGAGAATATGATGCTGCCTAAATTGGATACATTTGTTTTGCTTACAAATGAAGGGCCTAGCTTGGAGAAGGATGAACATTGGAGCAAGAACAAGCATGGAGATGATGGCATGCGCAAGGGGAACAAGAACGGAGTTACAAGTGATGATTTCAGGACTTTGAAGCCACCATAATGGGTGCATGAAGCCTTGGACGAAATATACAAGATGCCACTTCATACATTTCAACCCGAGGCTATTCTAGGTGTTGCGTCACCTTATTATTGGGCCAGGCCCATGTAATTTCGAAATACATAAGTATAGGCTATTTTTAGAGTCCGTATGTGTGGGAAAACAAGAGATAGGGTTGATTTCGAACCCCTCCACCAAGTGCCACGAAATTCCCCCCTCTTCCTCCATATATACAGCCCTTAGGGCATCGTTTAGACTTTGGGTTTTGTTTAGATTAAAAGTTCGCCATAGTTGCAACTTCGCGTACTTCGTTTGTGTTCAACGACCAGACAAAGGCGTCATAGAACCCCACCTTGAACAATAAAGCTTTCATCTTATATTCGCAATATCTAGATTGCAATCTCAGTTTCTTGCTTGTTCTTCATTTTCTCGCAGGAAACAGACCCTCGTGGTCAGGTTGATCGTGCTCCGGCGTGGTCAATAACCTCTCTGAGTTGGTTTAGGGATTGCTAAGGCGCGACGTGTAACGCCCCGGATTCGATGCGCCATGTGTCTGCCAGTTATTCGCTGTCATTGCCATGTCATTTGCTTGCGTGTTGCATTTTATCATGTCATCATGTGCATTTCATTTTGCATACGTGTTCGTCCCATGCATCTGAGCCTTTTCCCCGTTGTCCGTTTTGCAATCTGACGCTCCTATGTCCTCCGGCGTTCCCCTTTTCTCTCCTGTTTTGAGTGGGTATTAAACTTTCTCGGAATGGCCCGAGGCTTGCGAAGTGGCCTTGGTATACCACCGGTAGACCGCCTGTCAAGTTTCGTGCCATTTGGAGGTCGTTTGGTACTCCAACGGTTAACCCAGTAACCGTAAAAGCCTCCTTCTCTTTGCAGCCCAACACCCCTTCCAAACTGGCCCAAAACCCATCTAACTCCTCTCCATGCTCTCGGTCGTTCGATCACGATCGCTTGGCCGAAAACCGCTCCTCATTTGGACTCTCCTAGCTCCCTCCACCTATAAGTATGTGCCTCCCGTCCAAAAATCGCAGATGAACCCTAGCCCCTTCTCCACCGCGCCGCCGGACATGTCCATCCGCGCCGGACATGTCCGCCGGACATGTCGCTTCGTCCAATCCCAAGCCGCCACGTCATCGTCGCCGCCCCTGCACCCAATCCCGCAGTGCCACCTCGCCCGCGCCCTCCCTCTCTCTCCTCACGCGCGCCGCCGGCCCGCGGGGCCCGAGGCCGGCCCGCCCGCG
>NC_041387.1:287936978-288018900 GCF_002162155.2 Triticum dicoccoides | reverse complement strand
CACCGCCGCCGCCCGGGCCCAAGGGCCCGAGCGCGCCGCCGCCAGGCTTCGGCCTCCTCGCCGCCAAGCTCCGTCGTCGTCGCCTCACCGGCGACCGCGGCTTTGCCGACCGCTCGACCGCGCCAGAGCCCCATGGCCAGCGCGCCTCCTTGCCTCCTCTTCGTTGCCGCCTCGCGGGACCCCGCCGGAGTTGTCCCGCGCCGGAACCCCGTCGTCCTGTCGTCGCCGGTCGCCGCCCGCCGTCACCGGAGTTGCCTCGTCCCGGATCCGGCCGGGCTGGACCAGATCCACCAGCCCGCCGATCCAAACGGCCTCCCCATCCCGGATCTCTCCATCCCGGAACCAACTCGTCCTGCGTTGACTTTTCGCGGAGGTGATTTTCTTCTAAGTCCCCGGATCCGCTAACATTATCATGCCATGTTCGACCTGCTATATCTCTGCATCCGTTGCTCAGTTTTGTGCGTGTAATATGTCAAATTGTTCGCTCGACTAGTACATCATTTCATTCCATTGCAGCATATTCATTTGAGCTCATCTTGATGCCTGAATCATCATTGCAAGAGTGCTTCATGATGTTATCTGCTGTCTGTTATCAGAACGAGCTCTTTTATCATTTTTGCCATGATTGATGTGTGCATCCTATGAGGTTGATGTCTACATGTGTTTTGAACTATGCCATGTCTTCTTTACAGGGGTGTATGCCATGTATTTTTGTGATCAATGTGGTGACTAGCACAAGCATGCAAACTAGGCATCGTGATGTTGCTGATTTTAGTCCCTGTTCTGATGTTATTTTGGTGCCATGTAAACTTGATGCTACAGAGAGATCCATGCATATTTTGAGATACTTCAGTAAGGGTGTTTTGAACATGTGGTTATTGTCTATCCATTCATGCCCCTGGTTGTAATTATGGAGTAGTCTAGAATGTCATTTTCGTGCTCTACTTTTGCTTCAAAATGTTTCCTGGCAGATTGTTTACATGTTATTCAATTTTGCCAAGGTTGTTGGAGTTGATCCTTGCATGCTATGAACTTGTTCTTGCCTTGGTTTATTTCACAAACATGACTTCTTGATGATGCTATGCTTATCTTGTTATGCAATGACTTGTGGTGAGTGATTCGAGCTTGTTAAGTAGGGTACATGATGTTGCTGTTTTGCTAGGCTGAATCTGTTATTTCGTGATGCTATATAAACATGTTGCTACTAGTCAGTCTATGCATAATCTGGAGATGCCCACTAAATATGTTTTGTTCTACATGTTATGCCCTATCCATCCATGCTCCTGGTTGCATTTATAGCTTTCTGTAGCTTGTTCATATCTTGCTTCAAAGTTGCTTGATAATGTTGCTGTCAGCCTGTTAACATTAAGTTCAGTTGTTGCCATGTGTTTTCCTAGTGTTCCATGCACCCTATGAACTTGCTCTTGCCATGCTTAGCTTCACAAACATGTCTTCTTACTGTTGGTTGCCTTGCCATGCCATGTTTTACCCTGTAGTGAGTTGCACAAGCTCATTTACATGCCTTCATAATTCTGTTCCTGCCATGTTTGAATCTGTAATATAACTTGCCATGTTTACATGGGTGCCATCATATTTTCTGATCCTTTTTGGCTTATGGTCAGTAAGGGACTTTTGATCTATGCAATTAGTAGATTCATGCCATGCCTTTGTTTGCCATGATAAGTTCCTGTAACATGTTGTTTGATAGCTCTAAACATTGCAACCTGATGTTAATTTCTGCAAAGTCTGAAACTGATATTATTTGCAATCTTGCCATGTGTGTTTGAGCTTGTTCTAGTGATTTCTGGAGATAGCTCAGTGTTCATGTTTTGTTATGCTTTACCTGTACATCATGTCCATGCCTTTTGTTATCATGTTGGGGTGTTGTAGCATGTTTTTTGGTGCTTACAATATGCCTAGTTGCTGTTTTGGGCAGATTGTTGTGATGTCTTGTATAGAGTGTATGTGTGGAACCGTTGCTCCGTTTTGAGTGTGCTCTATATGAAACTTGCTTAGAATTGCATGTAATTTCATATTATTATGTTGCATCCATGTTTTGAGGTGTTTGCTTGATGTTTGGGTGCATTTTGCATCAATGTCATGTTTAACTTGTTTTGCTCATATCTTCTAGGCCGTAGCTCCGAACTAAATGAACTTTATATGTAACCTGACTAGAATCTCGTGTAGATCATCTTTGTGCATCTTAACTTGATGTTTAACAACTTGAACATAAGGCTTATTCAGATCTGGACCAATTTCGAAACTTGCATATGAGGACTTACCGGAATTGTTATATGTTGTTCCCGGCCTCATTTAAACTTGCCTTGATGTGTTGTTCTTGTTTGCATCATCTCTTGCCATGAGTAGCTTCATGTAGCCTTCGTCATGCATCATACTTGTTTGTGCATCATGTCGTGTTCTTGTGTGGTGTGTTTACCATGTTGTGTGCTTCTTCTCGATAGTTCCCGTATCGTTGCGATCGTGAGGATTCGTTCGTCTACGCTTGGTTCGGCTTCATCCGTTCGTCTTCTTCATGGACTCGTTCTTCTTCCTTGCGGGATTTCAGGCAAGATGACCGCTACCCTGGATCTCACTACTATCATTGCTATGCTAGTTGCTTCATTCTATCGCTATGCTGTGTTACCTATCTTCTGCTCATCAAGCCTCCCATATTGCCATGAACCTCTAACCTGTGACACCTTTCCTATGCAAACCGTTGTTTGGCTATGTTACCGCTTTGCTCAGCCCCTCTTATAGTGTTGCTAGTTGCAGGTGAAGTTGAAGATTTCTCCATGGTGGACAGGATTTTGGTTGGGATATCACAATATCTCTTATATTATTAATGCATCTATATACTTGGTAAAGGGTGGAAGACTCGGCCTTATGCCTGGTGTTTTGTTCCACTCTTGCCGCCCTAGTTTCCGTCATACCGGTGTTATGTTCCCGGATTTTGCGTTCCTTACACGGTCGGGTGATTTATGGGACCCCCTTGACAGTTCGCTTTGAATAAAACTCCTCCAGCAAGGCCCAACCTTGGTTTTACATTTGCCTCACCTAGCCCTTTTTCCCTTGGGAGTCGCGCTCTCGAGGGTCATCTTTATTTTATCCCCCCCGGGCCAGTGCTCGTCGTGAGTGTTGGTCCAACTTGTCAACCGCCAGTGGCCACCAGGGGCAACTCTGGGCTGGCCTACCGGAAGTTTGGACAATTCGGTGTGCCCTGAGAACGAGATATGTGCAGCTCCTATCGGGATTTGTCGGCACAGCGGGAGGCTTTGCTGGTCTTGTTTTACCATTGTCGAAATGTCTTGTAAACCAGGATTCCGAGTCTGATCGGGTCTTCCTGGGAGAAGGTATATCCTTCGTTGATCGCGAGAGCTTATCATGGGCTAAGTTGGGACACCCCTGCAGGGTATAATCTTTCGAAAGCCATGCCTGCGGTTATAGGCAGATGGGAATTTGTTAATGTCCGGTTGTAGCTAACTTGACACCAGATCCGAATTAAAATGCATCAACCGCGTGTGTAGCCGTGATGATCTTTTTTTGGCGGAGTCCGGGAAGTGAACACGGTTTCTGGGTTATGTTTGACGTAAGTAGGAGTTCAGGATCACTTCTTGATCATTGCTAGCTTCACGACCGTTCCTTTGCTCTCTTCTCACTCTTATTTGCGTATGTTAGCCACCATATCATGCTTAGTCGCTGCTGCAGCCTCACCACTTTACCCCTTCCTTTCCCTTTAAGCTTTTCTAGTCTTGATACCCATGGTAATGGGATTGCTGAGTCCTCGTGGCTCACAGATTACTACAACAACAGTTGCAGGTACAGGTTGTGCGATGATCATGATGCGAGAGCGATTCTTGCTTGCGTTGAGTTCTTCTTCTGCTTCTTCTTCGATCAGGGATAGGTTCCAGGTCGGCAGCCTGGGCTAGCAGGGTGGATGTCGTTTGAGTTTCTGTTTGTGTTTCATCCATAGTCGGATGATGCTCTGATGTATTGTGATGTTGTATTCATGTGGCATTGTATGCCTCTTGTATGTATCCCCATCTATTATGTAATGTTGATGTAATGATAACCACCTTGCAAAAGCGTTTCAATATGCGGGTCTATCCTTGGTGGGACCTTCGAGTTCCTTTTGGATAGGGTCGCATATTGGGCGTGACACGACGTCCTCGCACGTTCGTAGTCGGATCGTCAAAGTCGACTTCCACCAAAGCGATATCCATCATCTCATCGAAAGACGGGACACCTTTGCCTCTATCATCAATGAGGTTGGAGTAGGGTTGGAAGTCGGCGATCTTCTTGATGGGATGATTGAGTCCATTCAAGAATCGTGCCATTGTTTGCTCATCATCTGATGAGGACATGACTACCTTGGATATGACCAAAAATATTGCATATATGCATATTTGTCAGGTGATTTCTAGTGCAAACTATTCAATAATCTATTTATGTTATCCAGAACAAAAATACTTCACACACTTTTGTGTTTTGTCTAATTGCAGGTGTATGGGACATTTGTACAATCCACATATGAAGATAAGGAAGAAAGAGATGTTTATTTGCTGTCCAAAAAGTTCTCTCACGTCACTTTTGGCCCAAGAGAAGATAGAGTCCAAGTCTCTCACGTTCTGGATTCAGATTCGGACTGCACAGACACACCTGACTCAAAACGCACACAAGTTTTTCATACGGACTCCGAATTGGGTGATTCTTTTTTTGTTGGAAACTAGATTTCATGCACTTTCCAACCCAATTGGAATCACCTTCAAATTCGTCCGAAGCGTTGAGTTGTGGACGAAACAATCTGATGCTGCAGCAGAATCCGAGTCAAACTACAAGTCCAAAGGTGTTACATCACCTCCACTTGGGCCCATTGGCCTTGTACGACCTAGATTTAGTTTTAGGCTGCCTTGGGACGTCCTCCCACCTCCTTGGCCGCCACCCCTTGCTCCTATATAAGTAGATCCATCTAGTAGCTTTTCCTTGGGATTTGTTTAGTTAAAAGTTAGCCATTGCAACTTCGTGTACTTCGTTTGTGTCCAACGACCGGACCAAGACCGCTTCCGGATCCCCACCATTATCAATACTTCATATATATTTGCAATATTCAGATTGCTTTATCATATTCTTGCTCGTTCTTCGATTGCTTGCAGGAATAGACCTTCGTGGTCAGGCTGACCGTGCTTCCAGCATCGTCAGTAACCTCAGGAGATTGGTTTAGCGATTGCTAAGGCGCAACGTCGTGCATGTTTGTAGTCGGATTGTCAAAGTCGTCTCCACCAAATCGATAGTTATCATCTCATCGAAAGATCGGGACCCTCGCCTCTATCAAGTGGTATCAGTTATCAGGTTGCTCGGTGAGAATTTCCAGTTTTTCTTAGATTAGATTTATTTTCTTACCTATTGTCCAAGAAAAAGCCACAAAAAAAAGTTAGATCTGTTCATCCTTTATCCAAGCCAGTCTGAGCCTTTGCAATTTTCTATTCATTGCTTGCATAGTTGAATTATCGGTTGCATCGTCGTGTCAGTTGCTGGTCTTAGTGTCTAGTTCCTTTAGAGTTTCGAGTTCTGTTCACATTAGTCACGCAGCCGCTGCATCATTATCCTATCCGCTGTCGACCATCCAATCCACCAATTTCCACCACGTGCTACGCACTGTTTATTGTCATAATCATAGTTGAGGTCACTCACATCTTCGCCTGATCGAATCTGCATCTTATCTAGTTTGTCTTGGAAAGAGGGAGAAAAAGAAGATAAAGAAAAAAAAGAGAGAAAAAAGGAAAGAAAAAAAATAAAAAGAGGGAGAAGAAAAAGAAAAAAAAGCATGAGAAAAAAAAGAGAAAAGAAAAAAAATTGGATCTATCTAGAATCAATCTCGTACCTGAATTCGGATTGGAATCTGTTTTGTGCATTGTTCAGTAAAACAGCTTGGCTATTGTTTCACATCATTATCTTTACTGCCATTGTGATCTTCACTTATATCTTGCTGTCCAGAGCTACTTTGTATCCTTCATTGATGCTGGTTGTGCTACGACGTGACCTCATTAGTGTTCTAGGCTCGCGTCTCTAGTTCGGTCTAGCCTAGGACCAGCACAGTACCGTCGTTGAGCGTTTATTCAACATTGCATCTTTGAATTGATTATTGCTAATCTTTTGCTACCATATATAGCCAACCCAGCTCCACATATTTCTACACCGTGTATACGTACGCTCCCCTGGCAATCGCTTTACTCAATATTCGGAGTTACTTGACACCGCTGGTTGCCGATCATCGCCTGCTGCATGGTAAGAACTTGTAAGACATTGATATTTGCTTTACTGTGAGTGTTTTACCACCACATCCTAGTAGTTATAGGAACATTATTTTTGGGTTTTGTTTCTTGTTCTACTAATCATGACAGGATCCAGAGTCAATTCATGGGCTTTGTCGATCGCGGGAGACGTGCCACCACCTTTGCAAATACCACAACCGTCACGAGAGGTGCACAAACATCCAAATGCACATGATCATGTTAATGTATCTATACCACCATTTAATGGCCGTTTTAAACCTGCTTTATATATTGAATGGGAGTTCGACATAAAAAATATATTTGCTTCCCATAATTTCGATGAACATAAAAAGGTTAAGGTTGTGGTTGGTTCTTTCACTGGTTATGCTTTGGTTTGGTGGAGTGAATATTGTCGGTTACACACTGATTATATACCTACTACTTGGGATGATTTGAAACTTGCCATGCGACATACTTTCGTCCCTACTTATTATACTCGTGACATGATTAAGAAGTTGCAACACTTAAAACAAGGTAGTGAAACTGTAACAAAATATTATGATGATTTACAAACTACCTTGTTGCATTCCTCTTTAGAAGAAAGTGAAGATGATTTTATGGATAGATTTTGGGGAGGATTAAACCGTGATATTCAAGAGATACTAATTCATGAAGAGTGTTATCCTATGGACCATTTGTTTCATCTTGCTTGCAAAGCTGAACAGGAAATAAAACGACGTGTTGGCCACGAGGAGAACAAGCGCACGGTGCACATTCCAAGAGTTGATATGATTGTTCCTTCAACTACTAGGCATACTATGACAACCACATCCGTTGTTGTCAGGACTACATGACCTCCACCATGTGACACATCGCCCCCGAGAGTGGCTACATCATCTGAGTTGATCATAAGAGGTAATGACAAAGGTACTGATCTTCCATCTCTACATGAGAATGATGAATGCCTTGTCAATTTGAATGCACCATCTGATGAGCTACCCACTACTTTGATCACACCACCTATTTTAGAGGACTACGTTGATAATTTGACTTTGCCATGTGATCAAACAACTAAAATACCAACAATTTTGAGTGCACCCATTGAATTAACTATGGATGCAAAAGAACCAATGTTTAATCATTTTGATATGACCTCTAATCTTGGTGATGATTCTGTGTTGAATGACTTATTGCATGTTTGCTTATTTAAGCATGTTGTAGCATGTAAATTTGATGCAAGTAAGGTTTATTCACCAATGTTGGGATGGTTTAATGATGAACATTGTCAATCTTTTGAAATGAATAAGAGCTTCACTTATATGTGCAAACTGAGTTGCAATATTTTCATGCCTTCTACTTCTTGTGCTAATTTTTTGGCTTTAGATTTTATGAACTATGCAAGTTACTCATGTATTCATGTGTCATATATGCAAAAATCAAGGGAAGTAAAAATGGATGACATATACATATACAACATGTACACCTTGTCTCTTTTGTTAGCCACATTTCAGATTAAGCAACGCCGAGGACGGCTTTATTTTCAAGAAGGGGAGGATGATGAGGACATGACTACCTTGGATATGACCAAAAATATTGCATATATGCATATTTGTCACGTGATTTCTAGTGCAAACTATTCAATAATCTATTTATGTTATCCAGAACAAAAATACTTCACACACTTTTGTGTTTTGTCTAATTGCAGGTGTATGGGACATTTGTACAATCCACATATGAAGATAAGGAAGAAAGAGATGTTTATTTGCTGTCCAAAAAGTTCTCTCACGTCACTTTTGGCCCAAGAGAGGATAGAGTCCAAGTCTCTCACGTTCTGGATTCAGATTCGGACTGCACAGACACACCTGACTCAAAACGCACACAAGTTTTTCATACGGACTCCGAATTGGGTGATTCTTTTTTTGTTGGAAACTAGATTTCGTGCACTTTCAAACCCAATTGGAATCACCTTCAAATTCGTCCGGAGCGTTGAGTTGTGGACGAAACAATCTGATGCTGCAGCAGAATCCGAGTCAAACTACAAGTCCAAAGGTGTTACATCACCTCCACTTGGGCCCATTGGCCTCGTACGACCTAGATTTAGTTTTAGGCTGCCTTGGGACGTCCTCCCACCTCCTTGGCCGCCACCCCTTGCTCCTATATAAGTAGATCCATCTAGTAGCTTTTCCTTGGGATTTGTTTAGTTAAAAGTTAGCCATTGCAACTTCGTGTACTTCGTTTGTGTCCAACGACCAGACCAAGACCGCTTACGGATCCCCACCTTTATCAATACTTCATCTATATTCGCAATATTCAGATTACTTTACATATTTTTGTTTGTTCTTCGATTGCTTGCAGGAATAGACCTTCGTGGTCAGGTTGATTGTGCTTCGACGTGGTCAATAACCTCTCGGAGTTGGTTTAGCGATTGCTAAGGCGCAACGTCGTGCATGTTTGTAGTCGGATCGTCAAAGTCGTCTCCACCAAATCGATAGTTATCATGTCATCAAAAGATCGGGACACCTTTGCCTCTATCAATCACACCACCTATTTTAGAGGACTGCGTTGATAATTTGACTTTGCCATGTGATCAAACAACTGAAATACCAACAATTTTGAGTGCACCCATTGAATTAACTATTGATGCAAAAGAACCAATGTTTAATCATTTTGATATGACCTCTAATCTTGGTGATGATTCTGTGTTGAATGACTTATTGCATGTTTGCTTATTTAAGCATGTTGTAGCATGTAAATTTGATGCAAGTAAGGTTTATTCACCAATGTTGGGATGGTTTAATGATGAACATTGTCAATCTTTTGAAATGAATAAGAGCTTCACTTATATGTGCAAACTGAGTTGCAATATTTTCATGCCTTCTACTTCTTGTGCTAATTTTTTGGCTTTAGATTTTATGAACTATGCAAGTTACTCATCTATTCATGTGTCATATATGCAAAAATCAAGGGAAGTAAAAATGGATGACATATACATATACAACATGTACACCTTGTCTCTTTTGTTAGCCACATTTCAGATTAAGCAACGCCGAGGACGGGTTTATTTTCAAGAAGGGGAGGATGATGAGGACATGACTACCTTGGATATGACCAAAAATATTGCATATATGCATATTTGTCAGGTGATTTCTAGTGCAAACTATTCAATAATCTATTTATGTTATCCAGAACAAAAATACTTCACACACTTTTGTGTTTTGTCTAATTGCAGGTGTATGGGACATTTGTACAATCCACATATGAAGATAAGGAAGAAAGAGATGTTTATTTGCTGTCCAAAAAGTTCTCTCACGTCACTTTTGGCCCAAGAGAAGATAGAGTCCAAGTCTCTCACGTTCTGGATTCAGATTCGGACTGCACAGACACACCTGACTCAAAACGCACACAAGTTTTTCATACGGACTCCGAATTGGGTGATTCATTTTTTGTTGGAAACTAGATTTCGTGCACTTTCCAACCCAATTGGAATCACCTTCAAATTCGTCCGGAGCGTTGAGTTGTGGACGAAACAATCTGATGCTGCAGCAGAATCCGAGTCAAACTACAAGTCCAGAGGTGTTACATCACCTCCACTTGGGCCCATTGGCCTCGTACGACCTAGATTTAGTTTTAGGCTGCCTTGGGACGTCCTCCCACCTCCTTGGCCGCCACCCCTTGCTCCTATATAAGTAGATCCATCTAGTAGCTTTTCCTTGGGATTTGTTTAGTTAAAAGTTAGCCATTGCAACTTCGTGTACTTCGTTTGTGTCCAACGACCAGACCAAGACCGCTTCCGGATCCCCACCATTATCAATACTTCATATATATTTGCAATATTCAGATTGCTTTATCATATTCTTGCTCGTTCTTCGATTGCTTGCAGGAATAGACCTTCGTGGTCAGGCTGACCTTGCTTCCAGCATCGTCAGTAACCTCAGGAGATTGGTTTAGCGATTGCTAAGGCGCAACGTCGTGCATGTTTGTAGTCGGATTGTCAAAGTCGTCTCCACCAAATCGATAGTTATCATCTCATCGAAAGATCGGGACCCTCGCCGCTATCATCATCCTCCGTGACATTGGCTCGAATCATGGCAATCTCCATTTCCTTGTAGTATCCTTCAACACTCTTTGTTCCTTGTTTAAGGAGTGTAGCTTCTTGAAGAGATCGCGGTTGTAGTATGTGGGCACAAAACATGCTCGCATGACATCTTTCATTTGAGCCGAAGTGGTGATTGGAGGTTCACCTCTTGCTTGTCGGCGCGCCAGGACTTGTTCCCACCATATGAGCACATAGTCTTGGAACTCAAGTGATGCCATAGCGATCTTCTTCTCTTCCTCATAGTTGTGCAAACGAAAGATTTTGTCGACCTTCAATGCCCATGAGAGGTACTCTTCCGGATCATTGCTTCCATTGAACTTGGGCATTGTGAATTTGAGCTTGCCATAGCGTTGCTCTTCATTGTGTTTTTGGCGATGGTGATGATGACGCCCTTGACGTGGAGGGTAATCATCCTCATGTTGCTCTTGGCATGGAGGAAGTCCATGGTCAACTTGCTCTTGTTGAACTTGAGGTTGATTTGGAGCTTGACGAGCTTGTGAAGGAGCTTGGGGAACTTGACGTTGCACGCGTGGTTGGTAGTTCCTCTCTTGGATTTCTTCTTGAAGGGCTTCCTCTTGGTTGTGCCGTTTGCGATTGTGGTTGGCGATAGCTCGACTTGATTCTTGAAGGGCACGTTCCGCCTCAAGAGCTTGTGCTTCTCGTTGTTGTTGTTGAAGACGTTGAGCCTCGGCGTCTTGTTGCTCTTGGGGTAGACGTGCTCGTTCTTCCTCTTGGCGCCGTAGTCGTTGTCGTTCTTGAGCTTGAGCAAAAGCGACTTGGTTTGATTGAGGACAAGGGACTTTCTCATCGGCTTGCTCTTGTGAATGCTTGACGTGTAGCGGGTTGCGAGATGCATGACGGTCTTGACGCGCGGCTCGTCGAAGAGTGTTCGAAGATGGAGTACTTGAGACGGAGAAGGAATCGTCGGAGTGTCGACTTGAGTGGCTCCGTCTTGAGTATGACGATGTAGAAGGAGGTCGGTTCACCAACAAGGCGCGGATCTCGTCCATTCTTGCATCGTTCTCTTGCTTGTGCGCATCGAGCTTGTTGTCGAAGTAGTCTCTTGTATGTTGCTCGGAGAGTCACAAGTCGGTGGCGAGGTTGTCAATGCGGTCCTTCATTGCTTGTTGCTCCTGATGCAACGCTCATTGTGCACAAAAGAGGTGGCTCTTGGTGACGTATGATGACATGTCATCGTCTTGCTCGATGAAGAGTGGGTTGGTAGAAGTACTTGGCCTATCCATCATTTCAAGCAAAATGTGAGTGGTAGAAGGAGAAGAACTTATACCAATGTACCTTTGACCTTTGTTGATGATGAATCAAGTTCACTCAAATGCGGACAATGAAATAGCACTATTGGTACCAATTCTTGTCGGTTCTCACACCTACACAAGTAAAAGCTTATGGTGGAGCTTGGTTAGGATGGTGGCACAAAATTTGATGCAATTGAAAGCGAGATTCAATAATGTTGGAGAAGGTTCACAAATTTGCAAATGCAACAAGTAGACAAAGCAAGTAGGGGTACACGGAAACACACACGCAAATAGATAAATGGGATTGTGCAAACCAAAAGTGAGCCAAAATATGGAATCCACGAAAATGCTCTTGTTGCACAATACTAGAGAGACGCTAGCACGATTGCACGATAGGCGGATACGGAGCTTGTGCACAACCTACTAGGTCAAAATGCAACGATCTCTATCCCAAGTATGCTATATGTATGGTATTTCGGTGCTATGATCCAAGATGATCTTATATGACAGTCTTAATGTAGTATGATGCAATGGTTCTTGCTTATAAGCTCTTTGCTTATCTTTCCTCTTTGCTTAAAAGCTTGGGTGGCTCTTTCACTTTTGAGCTCTTTTCTCATGCAAAACTTCACGAACCAAGATAGCAATTGCGTATGCTATGACAACTTTGTGACACACAAGTTGATTCCAAGATATGCACCACGGTGTTATGGTATGTATGCTATGGAGTATGATCACTAATGTGCACAAGTCACGTTGCCGGCAATACTCAATGGCTAGTCTCGATGGGTAAGCTATGCAAAAATAAGGCCATGTGGGGTATCAATGCAATTGCAAGGTATGACAAAGATGTCGTCGAGGTTACCGTCCTTGGCGATGTTGAGTAGTCGATGGAGATGAGCGGTGGTGATGGTGACGTCAAACCGTACCTATATAGCCGAAACACAATAGGACACGGGAACCACAACTCAAAATCTCAAAGACCAAAACGTGTCAAAATCGACATAGGAGGTAGCGGTGAGCGGTGGTGGTGTTTGTGGAAGGTGTTGTGGGTATGCGGAAGGAGGCGTGGGCACCAGGGCAAAATTGGGCGAAAGTATGCGGAAGTGGCGTGGGGGTGGAATTTCTTTTCCCAGGTGCCAGATGTCCGGGCCAGCTGTCGGATGTCCAGTGCGCCGGATGTTTGGTGGACACGGGGCGGATGTCCGGGCTCTGGATCGGGGACGAACACAATGAACTCCACGGGGAAAATTGCAAGTCCGGGGCAAAATTTGGACGAATTGGTGGATGGAAAAGGGTGGGGAGGGTGGGGAAAGCTAGATCCACACGCAGCAACACAAATCCGTGGACCAAATCCAATAAAATTTCATCACACCAACAAATCACAAAAAAAATTGGGGCTATTTTTGGTGGGGATTTTCGGATTTAGGACGAAAACAACAAAATCAAGCTAGAAAAAGAGGGGTAGGGGCTCCAAAAACGTGATCAACGTGGCTCATGATACCAAGATGATGTAGGACGAAATCCTAGGTGGACGATCTTTCACGTTTGGAGTGGATCCTACGGGGAATCACGAAGAACACGCGGAATCACAAAGGGGAAACAAGGGGAAAACGAGAGAGAATCACTAAACCGACAAGGAATCAATCACACAAGTGCTAGATCACCGAAAACAAAGAGTAACTCATGATCCACAATCAACAAAGGTAAGGATACAAAGGAACTGTTCTTCTCCGCGAGGAGGTCTTGATGGTATTCCCTAGAAAGGGGTCTTGAATCCGCTTGGGGGATCTTCTCCGAAGAGGTCGTGAGCTCCGAGGAGAAGTATCCAAGTGGATGAGCAAGGCTCTCACACAAATATGAGCTAAACCAATGCTAACCCTAGAACGTATGGGATGAGGGAGTATATATAGTCAAAGGGCGAAGGGGTACACGGGTCACGGCCCAAAGGAGCTGCGCGCAGGCAGAGGGCGCCGGATGTCCGGGCGATGGGCCGGATGTCCGGGCACTCACGAGGTGCCGGATGTCTGGGCTGGAGGAGCCGGATGTCCGGGCCAGTGGAGTTGACTCTTCTGTGCACTTGAGGGGCGACGCCGGATGTCCGCTCGGAGGGGCCGGATGTCCGCGGCTTCGGGAGGCGCCGGATGTCCGGGGTGAACGCCGGATGTCCGGGCTATCGGGGCAAGCTTCTATGCTCCCTGGACACCAGTGCCGGTGTTGGAAATATGCCCTAGAGGCAATAATAAAAGTGTTATTATTATATTTCTTTGTTCATGATAATAGTCTTTTATTCATGCTATAACTGTATTATCCGGAAATCGTAATACACGTGTGAATACATAGACCACAATATGTCCCTAGTGAGCCTCTAGTTGACTAGTTCGTTGTGATCAACAGATAGTCATGGTTTCCTGGCTATGGACATTGGATGTCGTTGATAACGGGATCACATCATTAGGAGAATGATGTGATGGACAAGACCCAATATTAAGCATAGCACAAGATCGTGTAGTTCGTTTTGCTAGAGCTTTTTCAATGTCAAGTATCTCTTCCTTAGACCATGAGATCGTGTAACTCCCGGATACCGTAAGAGTGCTTTGGGTGTACCAAACGTCACAACGTAACTGGGTGACTATAAAGGTTCATTACAGGTATCTCCAAAAGTGTCTGTTGGGTTGACACGGATCGAGACTGGGATTTGTCACTCCGTATGACGGAGAGGTATCTCTGGGCCCACTCGGTAATGCATCATCATAATGAGCTCAAAGTGACCAAGTGTTTGATCACGGGATCATGCATTGCGGTACGAGTAAAGTGACTTGCCGGTAACGAGACTGAACGAGGTATTGGGATACCGACGATCGAGTCTCGGGCATGTAACGTACCGATTGACAAAGGGAATTGTATACGGGGTTTGATCGAATCCTCGACATCGTGGTTCATCCCATGAAAACATCGAGGAGCATGTGGGAGCCAACATGGGTATCCAGATCCTGCTGTTGGTTATTGACCTGAGGTCGTCTCGGTCATGTCTGCATGTCTCCCGAACCCGTAGGGTCTGCACACTTAAGGTTCGGTGATGCTAGGGTTATCAGGAAGACAAGTATGTGATTACCGAATGTTGTTCGGAGTCCCGGATGAGATCCCGGACGTCACGAGGAGTTCCGGAATGGTCCGAAGGTAAAGATTTATATAAGGAAAGTGGTTAAACGGACACCGGAAAGTTTCGGTGGCATACCGGTATTGTACCGGGGCCACCGGAAGGGTTCCGGGGGTCCACCGGGTGGGGCCACCCCTCCCGGGGGGCCACATGGGCTGTGTGGGAGAGGGAGCTAGTCCCTAGTGGGCTGGGCGCCCCTCCCCACCTAGGCCCATGCGGCTAGGGCAAGGGGAGGGGAAACCCTAAAGGGGGCGCCCCCCTAGCTTGGGGGGCAAGCCTCCCCTCTTTCCCCTCTCCCTTTGGCCGCCGCCCCCTCTAGGGTTTCCCCTAGAGGGCCGGCCCCCCTAGCCCCTTCCCCTATATATAGAGGGGTGAGGGGAGGGCTGCTACACCCCAACTCAAGGCGCAGCCCCTCCCCTCCCCAACACCTCTCCTCCGTACGTGCTCGGCGAAGCCCTGTCGGAGTACTTCTGCACCAACTACACCACGCCGTCGTGCTGCCGTTGGAGTTGTCTTCCTCAACCTCTCCTTCCTCCTTGCTGGATCAAGACGGAGGAGACGTCGCCCGTACCGTACGTGTGTTGAACACGGAGGTGCTGTCCGTTCAGCACTTGGTCATCGGTGATCCGAATCACGACGAGTACGACTCCATCATCACCATCCCCTTGAACGCTTCCGCACTTGATCTACAAGTGGAAAATTTTTAATTTTCTGCAACATTCCCCAACAGTGGCATCATGAGCTAGGTCTATGTGTAGTTCTCTTTGCACGAGTAGAACACAATTTTGTTGTAGGCGTAGATCTTGTCAACTTGCTTGCCGCTACTAGTCTTATCTTGCTTCAGCGGTATTGTGGGATGAAGCGGCCCGGACCAACCTTACACGTACTCTTACGTGAGACCGTATCCACCGACTGACATGCACTAGTTGCATAAGGTGGCTGGCGGGTGTCTGTCTCTCCCACTTTAGTTGGAGCGGGTTCGATGAAAAGGGTCCTTATGAAGGGTAAATAGAAGTTGACAAGATCACATTGTGGTTATTCGTAGGTAAGAAAACGTTCTTGCTAGAACCCAATTGCAGCCACGTAAAAGATGCAACAACAATTAGAGGACGTCTAACTTGTTTTTGCAGCAATTGTCATGTGATGTGATATGGCCAGAAGTTGTGATGAATGATGAATGATATATTGTGATGTATGAGATCATGTTCTTGTAATAGGAATCACGACTTGCATGTCGATGAGTATGACAACCGGCAAGAGCCATAGGAGTTGTCTTTATTTTCTATGACCTGCGTGTCATTGAAGAACGCCATGTAAACTACTTTACTTTATTTGCTAAACGCGTTAGTCATAGAAGTAGAAGTAGTCGTTGGCGTGACAACTTCATGAAGACACGATGATGGAGATCATGGTGTCATGCCGGTGACAAGATGATCATGGAGCCCCGAAGATGAAGATCAAAGGAGCTATATGATATTGGCCATATCATGTCACTACTTTATATAATTGCATGTGATGTTTATTATGTTTATGCATCTTGTTTACTTAGATCGACGGTAGTAAATAAGATGATCCCTTATAACAATTTCAAGAAAGTGTTCCCCCTAACTGTGCACCGTTGCTAAAGTTCATCGTTTCGAAGCACCACGTGATGATCGGGTGTGATAGATCCTTACGTTCACATACAACGGGTGTAAGACAGTTTTACACATGCAAAAACACTTAGGGTTAACTTGACGAGCCTAGCATGTACAGACATGACCTCGGAACACGGAGACCGAAAGGTCGAACACGAGTCGTATGGAAGATACGATCAACATGAGAATGTTCACCGACGATGACTAGTCCGTCTCACGTGATGATCGGACACGGCCTAGTCGACTCGGATCGTGTAACACTTAGATGACTAGAGGGATGTCTAATCTGAGTGGGAGTTCATTCAATAATTTGATTAGATGAACTTAATTATCATGAACTTTGTCTAAAACCTTTTGCATAATATGTCTTGTAGATCAAATGGCCAACGCTCATGTCAACATGAACTTCAACGCGTTCCTAGAGAAAACCAAGCTGAAAGATGATGGCAGCAACTATACGGACTGGGTCCGGAACCTGAGGATCATCCTCATAGCTGCCAGGAAACAATATGTCCTAGAAGGACCGCTAGGTGACGCTCTCGTCCCAGAGAACCAAGACATTATGAATGCTTGGCAGTCTCGTGCTAATGATTACTCCCTCGTTCAGTGCGGCATGCTTTACAGCTTAGAACCGGGGCTCCAAAAGCGTTTTGAGCATCACGGAGCATATGAGATGTTCGAAGAGCTGAAACTAGTTTTCCAAGCTCACGCCCGGGTCGAGAGATATGACATCTCCGACAAATTCTATAGTTGTAAGATGGAGGAAAATAGTTCTGTCAGTGAGCACATACTCAAGATGTCTGGGTTGCACAACCGTATGACCCAGCTGAATATTAACCTCCCTAATGAGGCAGTCATTCACAGAATCCTTCAGTCGCTCCCACCAAGCTACAAGAGCTTTGTGATGAACTACAATATGCAGGGGATGGTAAAGACCATTCTTGAAGTATTTTCTATGCTGAAGTCAGCAGAGGTTGAAATCAAGAAAGAACATCAAGTGTTGATGGTCAATAAGACCACTAAGTTCAAGAAGGGCAAGGGTAAGAAGAATTTCAAGAAGGACGGCAAAGAGGTTGCCGCGCCCGGTAAGCCAATTGCCGGGAAGAAGTCAAGGAATGGACCCAAGCCTGAGACTGAGTGCTTTTATTGCAAGGAGAAGGGTCACTGGAAGCGGAACTGCCCCAAATACTTAGCGGATAAGAAGGCCGGCAACACTAAAGGTATATTTGATATACATGTAATTGATGTGTACCTTACCAGTACTCGTAGTAACTCCTGGGTATTTGATACCGGTGCCGTTGCTCATATTTGTAACTCACAGCAGGGGCTGCGGAATAAGCGGAGACTGGCAAAGGACGAGGTGACGATGCGCGTCGGGAATGGTTCCAGAGTCGATGTGATCGCCGTCGGCATGCTACCTCTACATTTACCCACGGGATTAGTTTTGAACCTTAATAATTGTTATTTAGTGCCGAGTTTGAGCATGAACATTGTATCTGGATCTCGTTTAATACGAGATGGCTACTCATTTAAGTCTGAGAATAATGGTTGTTCGATTTATATGAGAGATATGTTTTATGGTCATGCTCCGATGGTCAATGGTTTATTCTTAATGAATCTCGAGCGTAATACTACACATATTCATAGCATGAATACCAAAAGATGTAAAGTTGATAACGATAGTCCCACATACTTGTGGCACTGCCACCTTGGTCACATTGGTGTCAAGCGCATGAAGAAGCTCCATGCTGATGGACTTTTAGAGTCTCTCGATTATGAATCATTTGACACATGCGAACCATGCCTCATGGGCAAGATGACCAAGACGCCGTTCTCCGGAACAATGGAGCGAGCAACCAACTTGTTGGAAATCATACATACCGATGTGTGCGGTCCAATGAGCGTTGAGGCTCGCGGAGGATATCGTTATGTTCTCACTCTCACTGATGACTTAAGTAGATATGGGTATGTCTACTTAATGAAACACAAGTCTAAGACCTTTGAAAAGTTCAAGGAATTTCAGAATGAGGTAGAGAATCAACGTGACCGAAAGATAAAAGTCACGAATTTGGTACACACTTAAGGAAATGTGGAATCGTTTCACAACTCACGCCGCCTGGAACACCTCAGCGTAAGGTGTGTCCGAACGTCGTAATCGCACTCTATTAGATATGGTACGATCTATGATGTCTCTTACCGATTTACCACTATCATTTTGGGGATATGCTCTAGAGACAGCTACATTCACTTTAAATAGGGCACCGTCTAAATCCGTTGAGACGACACCGTATGAATTATGGTTTGGGAAGAAACCTAAGCTGGCGTTTCTAAAAGTTTGGGGATGCGATGCCTATGTCAAGAAACTTCAACCTGAAAAGCTCGAACCCAAGTCGGAAAAATGCGTCTTCATAGGATACCCTAAAGAAACCATTGGGTATACCTTCTACTTAAGATCCGAGGGCAAGATATTTGTTGCCAAGAACGGATCCTTTCCGGAAAAAGAGTTTCTCTCGAAAGAAGTAAGTGGGAGGAAAGTAGAACTCGATGAAGTACTACCTCTTGAACCGGAAACTAGTGCAGCCCAGGAAAATGTTCCTGTGATGCCTACACCAACTGAAGAGGAAAATAATGATGATCAAGGTACTTCGGATCAAGTTGCTACCGAACTTCATAGGTCCACAAGGACACGTTCCGCACCAGAGTGGTACGGCAACCCTGTCCTGGAAATCATGTTGTTAGACAACGGTGAACCTTCGAACTATGAAGAAGCGATGGCGGGCCCAGATTCCAACAAATGGCTAGAAGCCATGAAATCCGAGATAGAATCCATGTATGAAAACAAAGTATGGACTTTGACTGACTTGCCCGATGATCGGCGAGCGATAGAAAACAAATGGATCTTTAAGAAGAAGACGGACGCGGATGGTAATTTTACCATCTATAAAGCTCGACTTGTCGCTAAGGGTTATCGGCAAGTTCAAGGGATTGACTACGATGAGACTTTCTCTCCCGTGGCGAAGCTTAAGTCCGCCCGAATCATGTTAGCAATTGCCGCATACTATGATTATGAGATATGGCAGATGGACGTCAAAACGACATTCCTTAACGGTCATCTTAAGGAAGAACTGTATATGATGCAGCCGGAGGGTTTTGTCGATCCTAAGAATGCTAACAAAGTATGCAAGCTCCAGCGATCCATTTATGGGTTGGTGCAAGCATCTCGGAGTTGGAACATTCGCTTTGATGAGATGATCAAAGCGTTTGGGTTTATGCAGACTTATGGAGAAGCCTGCGTTTACAAGAAAGTGAGTGGGAGCTCTGTAGCATTTCTCATATTATATGTAGATGACATACTTTTGATGGGAAATGATATAGAATTCTTGGACAACATTAAGGCCTACTTGAATAAGTGTTTTTCAATGAAGGACCTTGGAGAAGCTGCTTATATATTAAGCATCAAGATCTATAGAAATAGATCGAGACGCCTCATAGGTCTTTCACAAAGCACATACCTTGATAAAATTTTGAAGAAGTTCAAAATGGATCAGTCCAAGAAGGGGTTCTTGCCTGTATTGCAAGGTGTGAGATTGAGCTCGGCTCAATGCCCGACCACGGCAAAATATATAGAAGAGATGAGTGTCATCCCCTATGCTTCAGCCATAGGATCTATTATGTATGCCATGCTGTGTACCAGACCTGATGTAAACCTTGCTGTAAGTTTGGTAGGAAGGTACCAAAGTAATCCCGGCAAGGAACACTGGACAGCGGTCAAGAATATCCTGAAGTACCTGAAAAGGACAAAGGACATGTTTCTCGTTTATGGAGGTGACGAAGAGCTCGTCGTAAAGGGTTACGTCGACGCTAGCTTCGACACAGATCTGGATGACTCTAAGTCACAAACCGGATACGTGTATATGTTGAATGGTGGAGCAGTAAGCTGGTGCAGCTGCAAGCAGAGCGTGGTGGCGGGATCTACATGTGAAGCGGAGTACATGGCAGCCTCGGAGGCAGCACATGAAGCTATTTGGGTGAAGGAGTTCATCACCGACCTAGGAGTCATACCCAATGCGTCGGGGCCGATCAAACTTTTCTGTGACAATACTGGAGCTATTGCCCTTGCGAAGGAGCCCAGATTTCACAAGAAGACCAGGCACATCAAGCGTCGTTTCAACTCCATCCGTGAGAATGTTCAAGATGGAGACATAGAAATTTGCAAAGTACATACGGATCTGAATGTCGCAGATCCGTTGACTAAACCTCTCTTGCGAGCGAAACATGATCAACACCAGAACTCTATGGGTGTTCGATTCATCACAATGTAACTAGATTATTGACTCTAGTGCAAGTGGGAGACTGTTGGAAATATGCCCTAGAGGCAATAATAAAAGTGTTATTATTATATTTCTTTGTTCATGATAATAGTCTTTTATTCATGCTATAACTGTATTATCCGGAAATTGTAATACACGTGTGAATACATAGACCACAATATGTCCCTAGTGAGCCTCTAGTTGACTAGTTCGTTGTGATCAACAGATAGTCATGGTTTCCTGGCTATGGACATTGGATGTCGTTGATAACGGGATCACATCATTAGGAGAATGATGTGATGGACCAGACCCAATATTAAGCATAGCACAAGATCGTGTAGTTCGTTTTGCTAGAGCTTTTTCAATGTCAAGTATCTCTTCCTTAGACCATGAGATCGTGTAACTCCCGGATACCGTAAGAGTGCTTTGGGTGTACCAAACGTCACAACGTAACTGGGTGACTATAAAGGTGCATTACAGGTATCTCCGAAAGTGTCTGTTGGGTTGACACGGATCGAGACTGGGATTTGTCACTCCGTATGACGGAGAGGTATCTCTGGGCCCACTCGGTAATGCATCATCATAATGAGCTCAAAGTGACCAAGTGTTTGATCACGGGATCATGCATTGCGGTACGAGTAAAGTGACTTGCCGGTAACGAGACTGAACGAGGTATTGGGATACCGACGATCGAGTCTCGGGCATGTAACGTACCGATTGACAAAGGGAATTGTATACGGGGTTTGATCGAATCCTCGACATCATGGTTCATCCGATGACAACATCGAGGAGCATGTGGGAGCCAACATGGGTATCTAGATCCCGCTGTTGGTTATTGACCTGAGGTCGTCTCGGTCATGTCTGCATGTCTCCCGAACCCGTAGGGTCTACACACTTAAGGTTCGGTGACGCTAGGGTTATCAGGAAGACAAGTATGTGATTACCGAATGTTGTTCGGAGTCCCGGATGAGATCTCGGACGTCACGAGGAGTTCCGGAATGGTCCGGAGGTAAAGATTTATATAAGGAAAGTGGTTAAACGGACACCGGAAAGTTTCGATGGCATACCGGTATTGTACCGGGGCCACCGGAAGGGTTCCGGGGGTCCACCGGGTGGGGCCACCCCTCCCGGGGGGCCACATGGGCTGTGTGGGAGAGGGAACCAGCCCCTAGTGGGCTGGGCGCGCCTCCCCACCTAGGCCCATGCGGCTAGGGCAAGGGGAGGGGAAACCCTAAAGGGGGCGCCCCCTAGCTTGGGGGGCAAGCCTCCCCTCTTTCCCCTCTCCCTTTGGCCGCCGCCCCCCCTCTAGGGTTTCCCCTAGAGGGCCGGCCCCCTAGCCCCTTCCCCTATATATAGAGGGGTGAGGGGAGGGCTGCTACACCCCAACTCAAGGCGCAGCCCCTCCCCTCCCCAACACCTCTCCTCCTCCGTACGTGCTCGGCGAAGCCCTGTCGGAGTACTTCTGCACCAACTACACCACACCGTCGTGCTGCCGTTGGAGCTGTCTTCCTCAACCTCTCCTTCCTCCTTGCTGGATCAAGACGGAGGAGACGTCGCCCGTACCGTACGTGTGTTGAACGCGGAGGTGCTGTCCGTTCAGCACTTGGTCATCGGTGATCCGAATCACGACGAGTACGACTCCATCATCACCATCCCCTTGAACGCTTCCGCACTTGATCTACAAGTGGTATGAAGATGCAAACTCACTCCCTTGACTCATTGCTTAGATGAACTCATAGATGGATCTTGGTGAAACCGTAGGAAAAATTTTAATTTTCTGCAACGTTCCCCAACAGTCGGATGTCCGGGATTTAGGTCAGATTTCCGGTGGGGGCCGGATGTCCGGGCTGGACGCCGGATGTCCGGTCCGTGTAGCTTCTTCTGCAGATGCCTGGCCTTGTGGATCTCCAAGGGCCGGATGTCCGGGGTCCTGGCCGGATGTCCGGTGCCTAGAGGCTGTCCTTGCCTTCTTCCATGGGTTCTCTTCTTCCACGGACTTGGGGTCTTGACCATCTTCACGTGCATCCTCAGGAGGGTCCTCTTGGTAGCTAATCATGCACAACATTCCGGATTGAGGTAGTAGCCATGTCTCGAGAGGATCATATGAGATATCATAAAGGAGAGAAGTCACCTCGGTCTCAAGAGCTCTAGCATGTGCTCTAGTCATGGGTCCTCTTGAGGCTTGGTGAGGCGATGGAAGGTCCATGGGAATGACCGAAGGATGCTCCGCATCAGCATGGTTACTACCTCAAACGGAAACGCTATGCATACTCAGATACCAAGGAGTTAACCATGGAGAAGCTAAGAAGCTAGGAGGACCGGAAGCGGAAGACATGCGTGAAGACGGAGAGGAAAAACGCCAAGTCCCAGACTGGTCGGACGATCCGGACGGCGGCCCGGACGATCCGGACAGAGCCCGCATGATCCGGACCCCGGCCCGGACGATCCGGCTAACGCGCCCCGAAGACACCCGAAGCTCCCACCTGAAGCCGGATCATCCGGACCCCACCCCGGATCATCCGGACCCTTCCCGGACATCCGGACCTGCACCGCCAACGCCTGTGTCACCAGCTCATCCGGACCTCCACCCGGATCATCCGGACCAGCCCGGATCATCTGGCTCCATCCCCGGATCATCCGGCCAGCGCCTGCGCGCGTGTGTTGGGCTGAGCCCATGTACCCCTTCGCCCCCTAGCCTATATATAGGACTCCTCCTCCTCACTTTGAGACTTAGCATTGGTTTAGCTCATAGTTTGTGTGAGAGCCTTGCTCATCCACTTGGTTACTTCTCCTTGGAGCTCACGACCTCTTCGAAGAAGATCCCCCAAGCGGATTCAAGACCCCTTCAAGGGAAGACAATCAAGACCTCCTCACGGAGAAGAACGGCTACCTTTGTATCTTTCCTTTGTTGATTTTGAATCTTGTGCTACCTCATGTGTTCGGTGATCTAGCCCTTGTGTGATCGATTACTTGTCGGTTTAGTGATCCTCTCGTTTTCCCCCGTGATTTCCTCGTGTTCTTTCACGCGTTCTTCGTGTTTCCCCCGTAGGATCCTCTCCAAACGTGAAATATCGTCCCCTAGGGTTCCGCCCTACATCATCTTGGTATCATGAGCCACGTTGATCACGTTTTTGGAGCCCCTACCCTTCGTTTTCTAGCTTGATTTTGTTGATTTAGTCCTAAATCCGAAAATCCCCACCAAAAGTAGCCCCAAATGTTTTTTTGATTTGTTGGTTTTGATGATATTTTGTTGATTTTGATCCGTGGATTTGCTTGGTTTCAAGTGGATCTTGCTTTTCCCCACCTTCTCCCCCTCGAAATCCGTCCAAAATCCCTGGAATCGTCGAAATTCTCACCGTTTTTGAGTTCATCCCGAGCAGTTCCCGACCGCGATTGACCTGCCCGGATCATCCGGACGCGCCCGGATCATCCGGCTCCTGGCCCGGATCATCTGGCTTCCTCTGCCGAAACTGCAGTTTTGCAGTTCTCCACCACCACCACCTACGTCTACGCACTTCCCCTCTTCAACCACCACCACTTCCACCTGCCAAAACCCCACGACACAACCTCCGTACCACCATTCGACTTTGGGTTCGAGAATTTGAGTTGTGATTTACCGTGTCCTATTGTGTTTCGGCTATCTAGGTACGGTGCGACATCAACATCATCAACACTCATCTTCCTCGACTACTCATCTTCGCTACGGACGGTAACTTCGACGACATCTTCGTCATACCTTGCAATTGCATTGATAACCATCATACCCCATCTTTTGCGTAGCTTACCCATCGAGACTAGCCTTTGAGTATTGCCGGCAACGTGACTTGTGCACATTAGTGATCATACCCCATAGCATACATACCATACCACCGTGGTGCATATCTTGGAATCAACTTGTGTGTCACAAAGTTGTCATGGCATACAAAATTGCTATCTTGGTTCGTGAAGTATTGCATGAGAAAAGAACTCAAAAATCAAAGAGCCACCCAAGCTTTTAAGCAAAGAGGAAAGATAAGCAAAGAGCCTATAAGCAAGAACCATAGCATCATACTACATTAAGATTGTCATATAAGATCATCTTGGATCATAACACCGAAATACCATACATATAGCATACTTGGGATAGAGATCGTTGCATTTTTGCCTAGTAGGTTGTGCACAAGCTCCGTATCCGCCTATTGTGTAATCATGCTAGCGTCTCTCTAGTATTGTGCAACAAGAGCATTTTCGTGGATTCCACATTTTTGCTCATTTTTGGTTTGCACAATCCCATTATTATATTCGTGTGTGTGTTTCCGTGTTCAACTACTTGCTTGGTCTACTTGTTGCATTTGTGAATTTGCGAATCGTTTTCAACATCTTTGAGTCAAACTAACAATTGCAATCAATTTTGTGCCACCATCCTAACCAAGCCCCACCATAAGCTTTTACTTCTGTAGGTGAGAGAACCGACAAGAATTGGTACCAATAGTGCTATTTCATTGTCCGCATTTGAGTGAACTTGATTCATCATCAACATCGGTCAAAGGTACATTGGTATAAGTTCTTCTCTTTCTACCACTCACATTTTTGCTTGGAATGATAGATAGGCCAAGTACTTCTACCAACCCACTCTTCATCGAGCAAGACGATGACATGTCACCATATGCCACCAAGAGCCACCTCTTTGGTGCACAATGAGCGTTGCATCAAGAGCAACAAGCAATGAACGACCGCATCGACAACCTCGCCACCGAGTTGCGACTCTCCGAGCAACGTAAACGAGACTACTTCGACAACAAGATCGACGTGCACAAGCAAGAGAATGATGCAAGAATGGACGAGATCCGTGCTTTGTTGGTGAACCGTCCTCCTTCTACATCGTCATACTCAAGACGGAGCCACTCAAGTCGACACTCCAATGACTCCTTCTCCGGCTCAAGTACACCGTCATCAAACACTCTTTGACGAGCCGCGCGTCAAGGCCGTCATGCATCTCGCAACCCGCTACACGTCAAGCATTCACAAGAGCAAGCCGATGAGCAAGTTCATCGTCCTCAATCAAACCAAGTCGCTTTTGCTCAAGCTCAAGAACGACAACGACTACGGCGCCAAGAGGAAGAACGAGCGCGTCTACACCAAGAGGAACAAGACGCCGAGGCTCAACGTCTTCAACAACAACAACGAGAAGCACAAGCTCTTGAGGCGGAACGTGCCCTTCAAGAATCAAGTCGAGCCATCGCCAACCGCAATCGCGAAAGGCGCAATCAAGAGGAAGCCCTTCGAGAAGAAATCCAAGAGAGGAACTACCAACCGCGTGTGCAACGTCAAGCTCCACAAGCTCCTTCACAAGCTCGTCAAGTTCCACCTCAACCTCAAGTTCAACAAGAGCAAGTTGATCATGGACTTCCTCCACGCCAAGAGCAACATGAGGATGATTACCCTCCACGTCAAGGGCGTCATCATCACCATCGCCAACAACACAATGAAGAGCAACGCTATGGCAAGCTCAAATTCACAATGCCCAAGTTCAATGGAAGCAATGATCCCGAAGAATACCTCTCATGGGCATTGAAGGTCGACAAAATCTTTCGTTTGCACAACTATGATGAAGAGAAGAAGATCTCTATGGCATCACTTGAGTTCCAAGACTATGTGCTCATATGGTGGGAACAAGTGCTTGAGCGCCGACAAGCAAGAGGTGAACCTCCAATCACAACTTGGGCTCAAATGAAGGATGTCATGCGAGCACGTTTTGTACCAACCTACTACAACCGCGATCTCTTCAAGAAGCTACAACTCCTCAAGCAAGGAACAAAGAGTGTTGAAGAATACTAAAAGGAAATGGAGATTGCCATGATTCGAGCCAATGTCACGGAGGATGATGAGCAAACAATGACATGATTCTTGAATGGACTCAATCATCCCATCAAGAAGATCGCCGACTTCCAACCCTACTCCAACCTCATTGAGCTCGTGCATCAAGCTACAAAGGCGGAACGTCAAGTGCAAGATGACCTCAAGTACGCCAAGTACTCATAAAAGACCTACGGCTTCTCCAATAACCAAGCTTCAACAACTACTCCAACTTCGACATCAACTAAGCCTTCTCCAAGCAACGACGACAAGTCAAGTTACAAGAAAACTTCGGCAAATTCAAGTCGTCTTCCTCCTACTACAAGCAACTTCAAGCCGCGTGCTTCTTCATCTACTCCGACCGATGAGACCGTCAAGACAAGCTCCTTCAAGTTTTTCACTTGCGGCGGCCGAGGCCACAAGTCCTATGAATGCACAACCAAGCGCACCATGATCCTCAACGACGATGGCACATATGACTCTATGAGTGATGAGGAGATGGAAGATCTTGAACAAGTGGCCATGCACCGGCGCGTGAACGATGATGAAGATGATCAAGTCTTTTGTGATGAAGATACGAGCCCTGCTCTTGTTGTCTACAAGGTCTTGACTCTTCAACATCAACAAGAAGAAGACCAAAGATGCCCCATCTTCCACACTAAGGCCGGCATCAATGGACGATCCGTCAAGGTCATCATCGATGGAGGTAGTTGCCACAACTTGGCAAGTGAAGAACTATGCTGCAAGCTTCAATTGGTCAAGAGGAAGCACCCGCACCCCTACAAGGTTCAATGGCTAAGTGACTCCGACACTATCCGAGTTGAGCATACGGTCCAAGTCTCCTTGAATATTGGTGCATATGAAGACACTTTGGAGTGTGATGTGGTCCCCACGACCGTTTGCCACCTCCTTCTTGGTCGACCATGGCAATTCGACCGTGGTGTCATCCGCAATGGGCGTACGAACCACTATAGCTTCAAGATGAAAGGGAAGGAATATGTGCTACGACCTATGTCTCCTAGTCAAGTAATAGCTGACAAGCAAGCCACCCATCATGGAGAGAAGAGTGAGAAAGTGATCCACCAAAAAGTGAGTGAGAGCCACAAGCCAAACTTGAGCGCCTCTTCGCCTAGAGAGAAAAACCTCATACTATTTGCCACAAAAAGTGAGATGAGAGAAGTGTGTGAGAACCCATCGAGTGTGATGCACTTTGTCCTTGTGTGCAAGGATGGAGAACCAAAACTAACAACTCTCATGAGCTACCTTTAGTGTTTCAATCTCTTTTGCAGGAATTCCAAGATGTTTTCCCCGATGAGCTACCTCCGGGTCTACCTCCTCTATGAGGCATTGAGCATCAAATCGACCTCATCCCCGGAGCGCCACTTCCAAACAAAGCTCCATATTGTGTCAATCCCGAAGAAACCAAGGAGATTCAACGGCAAGTACAACAACTAATCGACAACGGTCATGTACGTGAAAGCTTAAGCCCTTGTGCCGTTCCGGTTATACTTGTGCCTAAGTCCGATGGAAGTTTCCGCTTGTGTTCCGATTGTAGACCTATAAATGCTATTACCATTCGCTATAGGCTTCCCATTCCTCACTTAGATGATATGCTTGATGAACTTAGTGGAGCCAACTTTTTCTCAAAAATTGATCTTAAAAGTGGCTATTATCAAATCCGCAGTCAAGAGGGTGATGAATACAAAACTGCTTTCAAAACCAAATTTGGCTTATATGAGTGGTTAGTTATGCCTATGGGATTATCGAAGGCTCCCGGTACTTTCGTGCGTCTCATGCATTATGTGCTTCGCCCTTATATTGGAGTCTTTGTTGTGGTTTACTTCGATGATATTCTTGTGTTTAGCAAAACCATGAAAGAGCATCTTAATCATGTTAGGACTGTTTTACAAACACTTCGCAAGGAAAGTCTTTATGCAAACATGAAAAAGTGCACATTCGGTGTTGACAAAGTGGTTTTCTTGGGTTTTGTTGTATCTTCCAAGGGTGTCCATGTTGATGAATCTAAAATTGAAGCAATTAAAACTTGGCCCCAACCCACCAATTTGCAACAAGTGCGTAGCTTTCTTGGTCTAGCGGGTTTTTATCATCGCTTTGTGAAAGATTTTAGCACAATCGCAGCTCCTTTGCATGCCTTGAGTAAGAAGAATGCTCCTTTTGTTTGGGGATCTTTGCAATCCACCGCTTTTGATGATCTCAAGTCTTTGCTTACTCATGCTCCGATTCTTGCTTTGCCCAATTTTGACAAAACTTTTGAGGTTCATTGTGATGCAAGCGGTACCAGAATTGGCGGAGTTTTGATGCAAGAAAAACGAGTCATTGCATATTTTAGTGAAAAACTCTTCGGTGCTCAACTTAACTATCCCATCTATGACAAAGAATTGTATGCTTTAGTGCGTGTGCTACACGTTTGGGAACATTATCTTAGACCTCATGAGTTTGTCATCCATACCAATCATGAAACGCTTAAGTACTTAAAAGGTCAAACTAAGTTGAACAAGCGTCATGCCAAATGGAGTGAATTTATTGAATCTTTTCCCTATGTGATCAAGTACATTAAGGGTAAGGAAAATGTAGTTACCGATGCACTTTCACGCATATGCACGCTTGTCACTAAACTTGAGTTGAATGTTATTGGCTTTGAGCACATAAAAGACTTGTATGCTAATGACCCATCTTTTGCAACTCCTTATGCTAGATGTTTGACGCATACATCTTGGGAACAATATTACATCAAGGATGGCTATCTTATGAGAGCTAACAAACTATGCATTCCCGAGTCTTCTCTTCATTTGCTCCTTTTGCAAGAGGCTCATGGAGGCAGACTCATGGGACATTTTGGACGCGACAAGACTTTCGCCACGCTCTCCAAGAACTACTTTTGGCCCAAGATGTTTCGAGACGTCTCACGCTTCACCACCCAATGCTCTACATGTCGCAAAGCTAATTCTAAAGCTCAATCTGATGGTCTCTACATGCCTCTTCCTATTCCTTATCAACCTTGGGAAGACATTAGCATGGATTTTGTACTTGGTTTGCCTCGAACTCAAAATGGAAAGGATTCCGTGTTTTTTGTTGTGGACCGATTTTCTAAGATGGCACATGTCATTCCTTGCAACAAGATAGACGATGCTTCACACATTGCAAATCTATTTTGTAGGGAAATCTTACGATTCCATGGAGTACCAAAGACAATCGTCTCCGATCGTGACGTCAAGTTCTTGAGTTACTTCTAGAAGACACTATGCGCCATGCTCGGAATCAAGCTCTTGTTCTCATCCGCATACCATCCTCAAACCGACGGCCAAACGGAGGTGACGAACCGGACACTATCCACTCTACTTCGCGTGTTGATCAAGAAGAACATCAAGGAGTGGGAAGCATGTCTACCCATCGTCGAGTATGCATACAACCACGCAAGACATTCGACTACCGGCAAGTCCCCCTTCGAGGTCGTCTACGGCTTCAACCCGTTGTCACCATTGGACATTCTACCTCTTCCTCTACAAGAGCGCACCAACATGGATGCGAGTGCACGGGCAAGCTACATCAAGAAGATGCATGAGGATACAAGGAACACCATCGAGCGCCAAGTACAACGACTAGCGAACAAGCTCAACATCAACAAGCAACCCATGATCTTCAACATAGGCGATCTCGTGTGGCTACACCTTCGCAAGGACCGCTTCCCCAACGAACGCAAGTCCAAACTTCTCCCTCGAGCCGATGGACCCTTCAAGGTGCTAGCACGCTACAACAACAACGCTTACAAGATCGACCTACCAAGCGACAAGTACAGCGTGAGTGACATCTTCAACGTCAAAGACATCTCGCCTTACCATGGTGATGAAGATTTCGATTCGAGGGGGGGAGATGATGCGGAGCATCCCATGATCATCCCCATGGACACATCTACATCCCCTACAACACCACTTGGACCTATGACTCAAGCACGTGCAAGAGCTCTTGAAACCGAGGTGACATCACTCCTCTCACAACTACCTTTCGATTCACATGAGACAAGGTTACTACCTCAAACGGAAACGCTATGCATACTCAGGTACGAAGGAGTTAACCATGGAGAAGCTAAGAAGCTAGGAGGACCGGAAGTGGAAGACATGCATGAAGACGGAGAGGAAAAACGCCAAGTCCCAGACTGGCCGGACGATCCGGACGGCGGCCCGGACGATTCGGACAGAGCTCGGACGATCCGGACCCCGCCTCGGACGATCCGGCTAACTCGCCCCGAAGACACCCGAAGCTCCCACTTGAAGACGGATCATTCGGACCCCACCCCGAATCATCCGGACCCTGCCCGGACATCCGGACCACCAGCCGGACATCCGGACCTGCATCGCCACCGCCTGCGTCACCAGCTCATCCGGGCCGCCACCCGGATCATCCGCACCAGCACGGATCATCCGGCTCCATCCTCGGATCATCCGGCCAGCGCCTGCGCGCGCGTGTTGGGCTGAGCCCATGTACCCCTTCGCCCCCTAGCCTATATATAGGACTCCTCCTCCTCACTTTGAGACTTAGCATTGGTTTAGCTCATAGTTTGTGTGAGAGCCTTGCTCATCCACTTGGTTACTTCTCCTCGGAGCTCACGACCTCTTCGGAGAAGATCCCCCAAGCGGATTCAAGACCCCTTCAAGGGAAGATCATCAAGACCTCCTCATGGAGAAGAATGGCTACCTTTGTATCTTTCCTTTGTTGATTCTGAATCTTTTGCTACCTCATGTGTTCGGTGATCTAGCCTTTGTGTGATCGATTACTTGTCAGTTTAGTGATCCTCTCATTTTCCCCCGTGATTTCCTCGTGTTCTTCCTCGCGTTCTTCATGTTTCCCCCGTAGGATCCTCTCCAAACGTGAAAGATCGACCCCTAGGGTTCCGCCCTATATCAGGATGGCCCTTGCTCGACCATCTTGTCACCGTCTTGGTGTTGGAGGCCCATATGATGTGGCACCTTGTAGGTCGTCTCCATGAACAAAGGGAGTTTCCCATGCTCGGCCATTTTCCTTGAGGGGCTTCCAAAGATGGAAGTGCTGCCCTCGCTCGTAGGTAGTCGCCTTGGACTTCATTAAGTCGATGTAGGCGTACACGTGGGAAGTAGGCGAAGATGTCGTACGTCCAAAGGCGAAGATGCCTTGATAGCACTTGGCAAAGATGCCAAAGTGGTTGTTGTAGCTGTAGCGCCGTCTTGGTGGTGGTCGTCTCGCTGTCTCCTTTTGTGCTCATGAGGCTTGGACTTGGCGTGAAGTAGGGCTTGTTGGGACTTGTGCATTGCGCTTGTGGAGCATCTTCATGATGATGATGTCGTTCGTCGTCGTCGTGCACATGATGCTTGGAGGTGACTTGCCCTTCATGACGATGTTGATCACGAACGTGATGGTGGTCGCCATGTAGATGTGGACGAGGACGATTTGCACTTGCATCTTTTTCGCGCTCCGAAGACTTGTGGCTTGAACGTCGCCACCTTGAAGATGATGAAGGGGAAGAAGACTTGATCAAGGCTCTAATCTCCTCCATCCTTGCATCTTGTTCCTCTTTATGTGCGGAAAGCTTCGTGTCGATGCAGTCCCTTTTCCTTGCTTAGGAGTGACGAATGTCGATGGAGATGTTCTCGATGCGCTCTCACAATCTTGATTGTGCGCCTTGTATTTGTCGTTGTAGATCAAAGATGGAAGTTTTTTTGATGTAGTTGTTCACACCGTCGTTGTTGTCGTAGACCGGAGATGAAATGCCTTGCCTATCCATCACAAGACTCGAGCAAATATGAGTGGGAGAAAGAGAAGAACTTATACCAATGTACCTTGACCAATGTTGACAATGAATCAAGTTCACTCAAATGCGGACAATGAAATAGCACTATTGGTACCAATCCTTGTCGGTTCTCACACCTACACAAGTAAAGCTTATGGAGGAGCTCGGTGAGGATAGTGGCACAAAAATGTAATGCAAAATGTTAGCAAGAGTAAATAATGTTGAAAGAGATTCACAAATTCACAAGCGAAACAAGTAGACCAATAGCACTATGGATGGCACACGGAAACGCACACACGAATAGATAAATGGGGTCGTGCAACCAAGGAATGAGCACAAAATGTGGAATCCACGGAAAACGCTCGTGTTGCACAACTCAAGAGAGACGCTAGCAGGATTTCTCTATAGGCGGATACAACACTTGTGCACAACCTATAAGATGCAAAATGGATAAACTTCTATCCCAAGTATGCTATGTATGTATGGTTCCCGGTGTTTCTCTCAAAATGATCCAAGATGATAGGATATGACAATCTTATATGCAATGTGGTATGATGCTATGGCACTTGCTTACAAGCTTCTTTGCTCTCTTTCTTTGCTTAAAAGCTTTATTTCTTTCTTCTTCTTTTTTGTATGGCCACTTTGCACAATGCACAAACCAAGATAGCAATTGTGTATATGCGGGAACAAACTTGTGGCACAAGATATGACAGCAATATATGCATGATGTAGGGCGGAACCCTATGTGGATGATCTTTCACGTTTGGAGTGGATCCTACGGGGAACACAACGAACGAGCGGAAGAACACAAGGAAAAACACGAGGAGGAACGAGAGAAAATCAACCGGTAAGTAATCAATCACACAAGGGCTAGATCATCGAACACATAAGGTAGCACAAGATTCAAAATCAACAAAGGAAAGATACAAATGTAGCCATTCTTCTCCGTGAGGAGGTCTTGATTGTCTTCCCTTGAAGGGGTCTTGAATCTGCTTGGGGGATCTTCTCTGAAGAGGTCGTGAGCTCCGAGGAGAAGTAACCAAGTGGATGAGCAAGGCTCTCACACAAAATATGAGCTAAACCAATGCTAACCCTAATACGAAGCTAGGAGACGAGTATATATAGTGCTAAGCCACGAAGGGGTAAGTGGGAGAGGATATATGGGGCGAAAACCCCTTGGACTGCGCGCAGGCAGGCCGGTAGTATCGGTCATGTGGCCGGTAGTTCCGCTGGGAGCTCATGAGGGGCGGTAGTTCCGAACGTGGAAGGCGGTACTACCACTAGGAGGTCAGGCGCTGGCCTCTGGAGATGGACGTCGAAGGGGCCAACGGTTGTACCGGTGGTAGTGGCGGTTGTTCCGGTCTTTGGGCAGAAACCGGTAAAATTGGTTCAGCACCGGCCTTGCTCCGCTCGATCACAGAAGGTGGGCCGATTGTTGGGCGGTAGCTGGCCGGTTGTTCCGCCCGGGCGGTGGTTGGGCGGTTGTTCCGGTCCTTCTGGGCTGGGCAGATCGTCTACATGCTCTCGATGTTCATCTTGCGTTGTAACTTCTCCTTGGTTACTTTCTTGGTACCTAAGCACACAAAGCATCTCCGTTTGAGGTAGTAGCCATGTCTCAAGTGGGTCAAAGGGAAGTTCAACAAGGAGAGAGTTAACCTCGGATTGAATAGCACGTGCTCGAGCTCTCGTCATGGGTCCTCGTGGGGTTGGATGTGTCGATGTAGAGTCCATGGGGATGATGGAAGGATGCTCCGCATCATCTCCCCTCCCTTGGGAAAGATCCGACCTCGGATCAAAATCTTCATCACCATGGAAAGGCGAGAGGTCTTTGACGTTGAAGATGTCGCTCACGTTGTACTTGTCTCGTGGGAGTTCAATCTTGTAGGCGTTGTCGTTGTAGCGTGCTAGCACCTTGAATGGTCCATCGGCTCGAGGGACAAGTTTGGACTTGCGTTCGTTGGGGAAGCGGTCCTTGCGAAGGTGTAGCCACATGAGATCACCTATGTTGAAGATCATGGGTTGCTTGTTGACGTTGAGCTTGGTTGCTAGTCGTTGCACTTGGCGCTCGATGATGTTCCTTGTATCTTCATGCATCTTCTTGATGTAGCTTGCTTGTGCACTCGCATCCATGTTGGTGCGCTCTTGTAGAGGTAGAGGTAGAATGTCCAAAGGGTACAATGGGTTGAAGCCGTAGATGACCTCGAAGGGGGATTTGCCGGTAGTCGAATGTCTTGCACAGTTGTAGGCGTACTCGGCGATGGGTAGACACGCCTCCCACTCCTTGATGTTCTTCTTGATCAACACGCGAAGTAGAGTGGATAGTGTCCGGTTCGTCACCTCCGTTTGGCCGTCGGTTTGAGGATGGTATGCAGATGAGAACATGAGCTTGATTCTGAGCTTGGCGCATAGTGTCTTCCAAAAGTAACTCAAGAATTTGACGTCGCGGTGGGAGCCGATTGTCTTCGGTACTCCATGGAGGCGCAAGATTTCCCTACAAAAGAGATTTGCAACGTGTGAAGCATCGTTTATCTTGTTGCAAGGAATGAAATGTGCCATCTTAGAAAATCGGTCCACAACAACAAACACGGAATCCTTTCCATTTTGAGTTCTAGGCAAACCAAGGACAAAATCCATGCTAATGTCTTCCCAAGGTTGATAAGGAATAGGAAGAGGCATGTAAAGAGCATGTTATTGAGCTTTAGACTTAGCTTTGCGACATGTAGAGCATCGGGTGGTGAAGCGTGAGACGTCGTGGAACATCTTGGGCCAAAAGTAGTTCTTGGAGAGCGTGGCAAAAGTCTTGTCGCGTCCGAAGTGTCCGATGAGTCCGCCTCCATGAGCCTCTTGCAAAAGGAGCAAACGAAGAGAAGACTCGGGAATGCATAGTTTGTTAGCTCTCATAAGATAACCATCCTTGATGTAATATTGTTCCCAAGAAGTATGCGTCAAACACTTAGCATAAGGAATAGCAAAAGATGGATCATTAGCATACAAGTCTTTGATGTGCTCAAAACCAATAACATTCAACTCAAGTTTAGTCACAAGCTTGCATATGCGTGAAAGTGCATCCGCAACAACATTTTCCTTACCCTTAATGTACTTGATCACATAGGGGAAAGATTCAATAAATTCACTCCATTTGGCATGACGCTTGTTCAACTTAGTTTGACCTTTTAAGTACTTAAGCGTTTCATGATCGGTGTGTATGACAAACTCATGAGGTCTAAGATAATGTTCCCAAACATGTAGTACACGCACTAAAGCATACAATTCTTTGTCATAGATGGGATAGTTAAGTTGAGCACCGGAGAGTTTTTCACTAAAATATGCAATGGCTCATTTTTCTTGCATCAAACTCCGCCAATTCCGGTACGATTGCATCACAATGAACCTCAAAAGTTTTGTCAAAATTGAGTAAAGCAAGAATCGGAGCATGAGTAAGCAAAGACTTGAGCTCATCAAAAGCGGTGGATTGCAAAGATCCCCAAACAAAAGGATCATTCTTCTTACTCAAGGCATGCAAAGGAGCGGCAATTGTGCTAAAATCTTTCACAAAGCGACGATAAAAACCCGCAAGACCAAGAAAACTACGCACTTGTTGCAAATTGGTGGGTTGGGGCCAAGTTTTAATTGCTTCAATTTTAGATTCATCAACATGAACACCCTTTGAAGATACAACGAAACCCAAGAAAACCACTTTGTCAACCCCGAATGTGCATTTTTTTCATGTTGGCATAAAGAATTTCCTTGCGAAGTGTTTGTAAAACAGCCCTAACATGATCAAGATGCTCTTTCATGGTTTTGCTAAACACAGGAATATCATCGAAGTAAACCACAACAAAGACTCCAATATAAGGTCGAAGTACATGATGCATGAGACGCACAAAAGTACCGGGAGCCTCCGATAAACTCATAGGCATAACTAACCACTCATATAAGCCAAATTTGGTTTTAAAAGCAGTTTTCCATTCATCACCCTCTTGTATGTGGATTTGATAATAGCCACTTTTAAGATAAATTTTTGAGAAAAAGTTGGTGGCTCCACCAAGTTCATCAAGCATATCATCTAAGCGAGGAATGGTATGCCTATAGCGAACGGTGATAGCATTTATAGGTCTATAATCAGAACACAAGCGGAAACTTCCATCGGGCTTGGGCACAAGTATGACGGGGATGGCACAAGGGCTTAAGCTTTCATGTACATGACCGTTGTCGATTAGTTGTTGTACTTGCCATTGAATCTCCTTGGTTTCTTCGGGATTGACACGGTATGGAGCTTTGTTTGGAAGTGGCACTCCGGGGATGAGGTCGATTCGATGCTCAATGCCTCGTAGAGGAGGTAGACCCAGAGGTAGCTCATCGGGGAAAACATCTTGAAATTCCTGAAAGAGATTGAAACACTAAAGGTAGCTCGTTAGAGGTGTTAGTGTTAGGTTCCCCATCCTTGCACACAAGGACAAAGTGCATCACACTCGATGGGTTCTCACACACTTCCCTCATCTCACTTTTTGTGGCAAATAGTATGAGATTTTTCTCTCTAGACGAAGAGGCGCTCAAGTTTGGCTTGTGGCTCTCACTCACTTTTTGGTGGATCTCTTTTTCACTCTTCTCTCTATGGTTGGTGGCTTGCTTGTCGGCTATCACTTGACTAGGAGATATAGGTCGTAGCACATATTCCTTCCCTTTCATCTTGAAGCTATAGTGATTGGTACGCCCGTTGTGGAAGACACCACGGTCTAATTGCCATGGTCGACCAAGAAGGAGATGGCAAATGGTCATTGGGACCACATCACACTCCAAAGTGTCTTCATATGCACCTATTTTGAGTGTGACTTGGACCGTATGCTCAACTCGTAGAGTGCCGGAGTCACTTAGCCATTGAACCTTGTAGGGGTGCGGGTGCTTCCTCTTGACCAATTGAAGCTTGGAGCATAGTTCGTCACTTGCCAAGTTGTGGCAACTACCTCCGTCGATGATCACCTTGACGGACCTTCCATTGATGCCGGCCTTTGTGTGGAAGATGTGGCATCGTTGGTCTTCTTCTTGTTGATGTTTAAGAGTCAAGACCTTGGAGACAACAAGAGCGGGGCTCGTATCTTCATCACAAAAGACTTGGTCATCTTCATCTTCATTCACTCGCCTATGCATGGCCACTTGCTCAATAGCTTCCATTTCATCTTCACTCATTAAGTCATAGGTGCCATCGTCGTTGAGGATAATTGTGCGCTTGTTTGTGCATTCATAGGACTTGTGGCCTCGTCCGCCGCAAGTGAAACACTTGAAGGAGCTTGTCTTGACAGTCTCGTCGGTCGGAGTAGATGAAGAAGCACGCGGCTTGAAGTTGCTTGTAGTAGGAGGGAGACGACTTGAACTTGACGAATGTTTCTTGTAACTTGACTTGTCGTCATTGCTTGGAGAAGGCTTGGTTGATGTGGAAGTTGGAGTAGTTGTTGAAGCTTGGTTATTGGAGAAGCCGTAGGTCTTGGATGAATACTTGGCGTACTTGAAGTCATCTTGCACTTGACATTCCGCCTTTGTAGCTTGATGCACGAGCTCAATGAGGTTGGAGTAGGGTTGGAAGTCGGCGATCTTCTTGATGGGATGATTGAGGCCATTCAAGAATCGTGCCATTGTTTGCTCATCATCTTCCGTGACATTGGCTCGAATCATGGCTATCTCCATTTCCCTGTAGTATTCTTCAACACTCTTTGTTCCTTGCTTGAGGAGTTGTAGCTTTTTGAAGAGATCGCGGTTGTAGTAGGTTGGCACAAAACGTGCTCGCATGACATCCTTCATTTGAGCCCTAGTGGTGATTGGAGGTTCACCTCTTGCTTGTCGGCGCTCAAGGACTTGTTCCCACCATATGAGCACATAGTCTTGGAACTCTAGTGATGCCATAGCGATCTTCTTCTCTTCCTCATAGTTGTGCAAACGAAAGATTTTGTTGACAGAGGTACTCTTCGGGATCATTGCTTCCATTGAACTTGGGCATTGTGAATTTGAGCTTGCCATAGCGTTGCTCTTCATTGTGTTGTTGGCGATGGTGGTGATGACGCCCTTGACGTAGAGGGTAATCATCCTCATGTTGCTCTTGGTGTGGGGGAAGTCCATGATCAACTTGCTCTTGTTGAACTTGAGACTGAGGTGGAGCTTGACGAGCTTGTGGAGGAGCTTGATGAACTTGATGTTGCACCCGTGGTTGGTAGTTCCTCTCTTGGATTTCTTCTCGAAGGGCTTCCTCTTGATTGCGCCGTTCGCGATTGCGGTTGGCGATGGCTCGACTTGATTCTTGCAGGGCACGTTGCGCCTCAAGAGCTTGGGCTTCACGTTGTTGTTGTTGAAGATGTTGAGCCTCGGCGTCTTGTTCCTCTTGGTGTAGACGCGCTCGTTCTTCCTCTTGGCGTCGTAGTCGTTGTCGTTCTTGAGCTTGAGTAAAAGCGACTTGGTTTGATTGAGGACGAGGAACATGCTCATCGGCTTGCTCTTGTGAATGCTTGACGTGTAGCGGGTTGCGAGATGCATGACGGTCTTGACGTGCGGCTCATCGAAGAGTGTTTGATGACGGTGTACTTGAGCCGGAGAAGGAGTCGTCGGAGCGTCGACTTGAGTGGCTCCGTCTTGAGTATGACAATGTAGAAGGAGGCCGGTTCACCAATAAGGCGCGGATCTCGTCCATTCTTGCATCGTTTTCTTGCTTGTGCGCGTCGAGCTTGTTGTCGAAGTAGTCTCTTGTATGTTGCTCGGAGAGTCGGAAGTCGGTGGCGAGGTTGTCGATGCGGTCGTTTATTGCTTGTTGCTCTTGATGTAACGCTCTTTGTGCACCAAAGAGGTGGCTCTTGGTGATGTATGATGACACGTCGTCGTCTTGCTCGATGAAGAGTGGGTTCGTAGAAGTACTCGGCCTATCCATCATTCCAAGCAAAATGTGAGTGGTAGAAGGAGAAGAACTTATACCAATGTACCTTGATCGATGTTGATGATGAATCAAGTTCACTCAAATGCGGACAATAAAATAGCACTATTGGTACCAATCCTTGTCGGTTCTCACACCTGCACAAGTAAAAGCTTATGGTGGAGCTTGGTTAGGATGGTGGCACAAAATTGATTAAAATCGTTAGTTTGACTCACAGATGTTGAAAAAGATTCGCAAATTCGCAAATGCAACAAGTAGACCAAGCAATTAGTGGTACACGGAAACACACACGCAAATAGATAAGTGGGATTGTGCAAACCAAAAATGAGCCAAAATGTGGAGTCCACGAAAATGCTCTTGTTGCACAATACTAGAGAGACGCTAGCACGATTGCACAATAGGCGGATACGGAGCTTGTGCACAACCTACTAGGCAAAAATGCAATGATCTCTATCCAAGTATGCTATATGTATGGTATTTCGGTGCTATGATCCAAGATTATCTTATATGACAATCTTAATGTAGTATGATGCTATGGTTCTTGCTTATAAGCTCTTTGCTTATCTTTCTTGTTTGCTTAAAAGCTTGGGTGTCTCTTTCACTTTTGAGCTCTTTTCTCATGCAAAACTTCACGAACCAAGATAGCAATTGTGTATGCGATCACAACTTTGTGACACATAAGTTGATGTCAAGATATGCACCACTTTGGTATGGTATGTATGCTATGGAGTATGATCACTAATGTGCACAAGTCACGTTGCCGGCAATACTCAATGGCTAGTCTGGATGGGTAAGCAACGCAAAAGATGGGCTATGATGGTTATCAATGCAATTGCGAGAGATGACAAAGATGTCGGCGAGGTTACCGTCCTTGGCGATGATGAGTCCTTGGCGAAGATGAGTGGTGGTGATGTTGACGTTGAACCGTACCTATATAGCCGAAACACAATAGGACACGGGAACCACAACTCAAATTCTCAAAGACCAAAAGCAACAATGGTGGTAGCGGAAAGGGGAGGTGGTATAGCGGATGATGTGGTGAAAGCCCTAGGCAAAGATGCCAACGTTCGAAAATAAGATGGTGTCCAATGATGTTGTAGCCTATCTAGGTGGATGGGGGATGTCAATAGCTTCTCAACGAGCTAAAGAACGCGAAAATCGGACTCCGGATGTAGAAGTTATGATGAAAATGGTGAAACTCAGAATGCTGAAACTGGCATGGGCGGTAGTACCGCTCGGATGGGCGGTAGTACCGCTTGTGGTACTCAGCGGTGGTACCGCTTGGAGGGGCGGTTGTACCGCTTGTGTCATGATTCGTCATAGATCGAATCGGGGCGCGGTTTTGGGGCGGAAATGGATGATTTCGGGGGCAAAATTGGATGGATTTCGTGGATGGAAAGAGGGGAAACTTGGGGAATGCTAGATCCACTTGAAACCAAGCAAATCCACGGATCAAAATCAATAAAACATCATCAAACCAACAAATCACAAAAAAAATTGGGGGCTATTTTTGGTGGGGATTTTCGGATTTAGGACGAAAACAACAAAATCAAGCTAGAAAACACGGGGTAGGGGCTCCAAAAACATGATCAACATGGCTCTGATACCAAGATGATGTAGGGCGGAACCCTATGTGGATGATCTTTCACGTTTGGAGTGGATCCTATGGGGAACACGACGAACGAGCGGAAGAACACAAGGAAAAACACAGGGAGGAACGAGAGAAAATCAACCGACAAGTAATCAATCACACAAGGGCTAGATCATCGAACACATAAGGTAGCACAAGATTCAAAATCAACAAAGGAAAGATACAAAGGTAGCCATTCTTCTCCGTGAGGAGGTCTTGATTGTCTTCCCTTGAAGGGGTCTTGAATCCGCTTGGGGGATCTTCTCCGAAGAGGCCGTGAGCTCCGAGGAGAAATAACCAAGTGGATGAGCAAGGCTCTCACACAAAATATGAGCTAAACCAATGCTAACCCTAATACGAAGCTAGGAGACGAGTATATATAGTGCTAAGCCACGAAGGGGTAAGTGGGAGAGGATACATGGGGCAAAAACCCCTTGTACTGCGCGCAGGCAGGCCGGTAGTTCCGCTGGGAGCTCATGAGGGCGGTAGTTCCGGACGTGGAAGGCGGTACTACCGCTGGGAGGTCAGGCGCTGGCCTTTGGAGATGGACGTCGAAGGGGCCAGCGGTTGTTCCGGTCTTTGGGCAGAAACCGGTAAAACCGGTGCAGCACCGGCCTTGCTCCGCTCGATCACAGAAGGTGGGCCGGTTGTTGGGTGGTAGCTGGCCGGTTGTTCCGCCCGGGCGGTGGTTGGGCGGTTGTTCCGGTCCTTCTGGGCTAGGCAGATCGTCTACATGCTCTCGATGTTCATCTTGCATTGTAACTTCTCCTTGATTACTTTCTTGGAACTTAAGCACACAAAGCATCTCCGTTTGAGGTAGTAGCCATGTCTCAAGTGGGTCAAGGGGAAGTTCAACAAGGAGAGAGTTAACCACGGATTGAATAGCACGTGCTCAAGCTCTCGTCATGGGTCCTCGTGGGGTTGGATGTGCCTGATGAGGACATCAATACCATTGTTACACCCACAGCCCCTGCTGCTATACATACTGGACCAATTACTAGAGCTCGCGCATGCCAACTAAATTACCAGGTACTTTCGTTTCTTGGTAATGATTCTAATGTTCATGAGAATATGATGCTGCCTAAATTGGATACATTTGTTTTACTTACAAATGAAGGGCCTAGCTTGGAGAAGGATGAACATTGGAGCAAGAGAAAGCATGGAGATGATGGCATGCGCAAGGGGAACAAGAACGGAGTTACGAGTGATGATTTCAGGTCTTTGAAGCCACCATAACGAGTGCATGAAGCCTTGGACGAAATATACAAGATGCCACTTCATAAATTTCGTCCAGAGGCTATTGTAGGTGCTGCGTCACCTTTTTATTGGGCCAGGCCCATGTACTTTCGAAATACATTAGTATAGGCTATTTTTAGAGTCCGTATGTGTGGGGAAACAAGAGATAAGGTTGATTTCGGACCCCTCCACCAAGTGCCACAAAATTCCCCCTCTCTTCCTCCATATATACAGCCCTTAGGGCACCGTTTAGACTTTTGGTTTTGTTTAGATTAAAGTTCGCCATAGCTGCAACTTCGCGTACTTTGTTTGTGTTTAATGACCAGACAAAGGCGTCACAGAACCCCACCTTGATCAATAAAGCTTTCATCTTATATTCGCAATATCCAGATTGCAATCTCAGTTTCTTGCTTGTTCTTCGTTTGCTCGCAGGAAACAGACCCTCGTGGTCAGGTTGATCGTGCTCCGGTGTGGTCAATAACCTCTCGGAGTTGGTTTAGCGATTGCTAAGGCGCGACGTCCTCGCACGTTCGTAGTCGGATCGTCAGAGTCGACTTCTACCAAAGCGAAATCCATCATCTCATCGAAAGACGGGACACCTTTGCCTCTATCAAGTGGTATCAGATTTCTAGGTTGCTTGGTGAGATTTTACAGTTTTTCGTAGTTTAGATCGAGTCTGTTCTTCATACCTATAGTCCACGAAAAAAGCCACAAAAAAATTTATTAAGGTTAGTTCATCATATCCGAACCAATCTAAGCCTTTGCATAATCTTTTTAGGGTTTTGCTTTGTTGAATTTGCGGTTGCATCGTCGTGTCTAGTTGTTGGTCTTAGCGTCTAGTCTTTTAGAGTTTCGAGTTCTGGTCATAAGTTGTCACGCCGCCACCGCACCATCATCATCACCCCTGCCACCTACCACCACCGCTCTGAATCCGTATCCATATACCACCACCAATCTGTGTCCATATACCACCACCGATCCATATCCATATATTACCACCGCTACCACCACCGCTGCCATATACTACCACAATATATCCACCACCAATCCGAGTTCCTTGCATATTTGGTTTGTTTTCGAGATTCATCTAGTTTCTGATTCGTGTTTACATGCCGGAGTCCGGAAACCACCCTCCGTTTAGGCCCAAAATTTTCCAAAAACGCACTTGACAAAAAAAATCTAGTTATCCTATTTTTAGGTGTTTCTAAGCCTATTGAGACAGTCGCCGTTATAGAAATTTTTTTTGACCCGTTTCCAGTTTTTGGGTCCGGGCAGTCGAAAAAAACAAATTTGGTCGCAAAAAATTTCGTGCCCATCCTGTCAGTTTGACCTGGGAAGAGTTTTGAGACACTCGCCAGTATAGTGATTTTTCGCAAAAAAAAAAGGTGCAGCGCAAAAAAAAGGAGCGAAAAAAAATTTCAGAGTGTGCTTTTCCCTTGTTTACGTGCATCGCCGTGATTTTGTTAGTGTTCTAGGCTCGCGTCTCTAGCACGATCTAGCCTAGGACCAACACAGTACCGTCGTTGAGCGTTTATTCAACTTTGCATCTCTGAATTGATTATTTTTGCTGACCCTTTTTGCTACCATATTATAAGCCTTCCCAGCTCCACATACATCTACGTCGTGCGTTTGACTCTCCCTGGTAATCTCTCTATCCGAGCTTTGAGAGTTTTGACTACAACGGTTGCCGATCACCACCTGCTGCTGGGTAAGAACTGGTAAGAATTTGAGATTTGCTTGACGGGTTTGTGATACACCACCACCACTTCTTAGTAGTTTGTAGGATCATATTCTTGGGTGTTTCTATTTGCTGGTAACCATGGTAGGATCACAAGCCGATGAGACTGATTGGGAGAACCTGACGAACAAACAGCTACATGATAAATTTCAGCAAATGATGAGTGGACAGGTGCAAGATGTGCTAAACAGATTTGACGAGGCCATGGAGAAGATACATGGCATTGAGAAGACGTTCAAAACAAAGCTTGATAGCAAGTTTAATGAAATGCTCGCGCGTTTTCCACAACCACCGCCGGCTGCACCTATCGCACCTCTGCAACAACAACAACAACACCTCATTCCAAATCAGTATGGATGAGCGAAGCGTGTTCCTATTGAGGATGGCCAAACTTCTGGTGCTGTTGTTCCTGTTGTTGATGCTTCTTTGGCTCCTTCTACTGCTGCTGCAGGTACCCAGGAGGATGATGAATATGCGGGTGATTATGAGGATGAGGTTGATCAAAATCAGAACTACGTGCAGCCACCAGCACCACCACCAGTAGGTCAACCTCAGGTATACATTCATAATGGTAGGCCTGCACCACCACCTCAGGTACGAGATGATGTCCATATTCCTAAACTGAAATTTAATATTCCACCATTTGAGGGTAGATATGTTCCTGATATATATCTTACTTGGGAGTTAGAAACTGAACAACGATTTACATGTTTACAATATCCCGAGGAGAGACGGGTTGCCGTTGTTGTTTGTGCTTTCACTAGTTTTGCATGTGTATGGTGGTCTGAACATTGTAGATTATATCCTATTCCAACTACTTGGGCTGCTTTGAAAACTTCTATGCGTACTCATTGGGTTCCACCATATTATCAACGTGAATTGCTTCAAAAATTGCAGCGCTTAAGACAAGGAAAAAAATCTGTAGAAGAATATTATCAGGAATTACAAACTGGCATGATTAGATGTGGTATTGTTGAGGAGAATGAAGCTATGCTTGCACGTTTTCTGGGTGGATTAAATAGAGAGATCCAGACCATTCTCGACTATAAGGAGTGTACTAATATCACTCGTTTATTCCATCTTGCTTGTAAAGCTGAACGAGAAGTGCAGGATCGACAAGCATTGGCGTGAACTAACTTTTCTGCAGGCCGACCTTCATCATGGACACCGCGTGCATCTTCTACTTCAACTGCACCAGCACCTCCATCAGGTGCCACCTCCAGCCGTGATACAAGAAAGCAGGCACAACCACCATTATTTGCCAAGAGCGAATCTGCCGGGCCTCCACAGAGTTCTTCTTCCATGGCATCAACAGGGCACACAAGTGATATTATTTGTCATCATTGTAAGGGAAGAGGTCATTATGCGAGACAATGCAAATCTCAGCGTGTGATGATTGCTACTGAGGATGTGGGTATAAGTCCGCTAGTGACTATGATGAGGAGACTTTGGCTCTTATTACACGTGAAGAACATGGTGGAGATGATTCTGATCATGAGACGCAATACATGGCTCCTGAAGACGCTTGTATGAATGTTTAGGTACTCAACGTGTTTTGAGTGTGCAGGTCACCCAAGCTGAGAAAAATCAGAGGCACAATTTGTTCCATTCCAAGGGAGTTGTGAAGGAACGTTCTGTGCGCGTCATCATAGACGGAGGGAGCTGCAACAACTTGGCTAGCATGGAGATGGTGGAGAAGCTTTTTCTCGCCACAAGACCACATCCACATCCTTACCACATCCAATGGTTCAACAACAGCGGCAAGGTTAAGGTAACACGTACTGTTCGTGTGCATTTTAGTATCTCTACATATGCTGATTATGTTGATTGTGATGTGGTACCTATGCAAGCATGTTCCTTATTACTTGGTAGACCATGGCAATTTGATAAAAATTATGTACACCATGGTAGAAACAATCAGTATACTCTTGTTCATAAGGATAAAAATATTACTTTGCTTCCTATGACTCCTGATTCTATTTTGAAAGATGATACTAATAGAGCTAATAAAGCAAAACAGGAGAAGAATAAGATTGAAAATCAGATAGTGGCAAAAGAATTTGAGCAACAAATGAAGCCTAATAATAAACCATCTAGTGTTGCTTCTGAAATTAAATTGAAAAGTGCATGTTTATTTGCCACCAAATCTAATATTGATGAGCTAGATTTCAGCAAATCTGTTTGCTATGCTTTTGTGTGCAAAGAGGCATTATTTTAATTCGAGGACATGCCTTCCTCTTTGCCTCCTGCTGTCACTAACATTTTGCAGGAGTTCGCTGACGTCTTTCCACAAGACGTGCCACCGGGATTACCGCCTATTCGAGGGATTGAGCATCAGATTGACTTAATTCCCGGTGCTTCACTGCCAAACCGTGCGCCATACCGTACCAATCCAGAGGAGACGAAGGAGATTATGCGTCAAGTACAAGAGCTTCTCGACAAAGGTTATATACGTGAATCCTTTAGTCCTTGTGTTGTACCTATTATTCTAGTGCCGAAAAAGGATGGTACATCACGTATGTGTGTTGATTGTAGAGGCATTAATAATATTACTATTCATTATCGTCATCCTATTCCTAGGCTAGATGATATGCTTGATGAATTGAGTGGCTCTACAATATTCTCCAAAGTTGATTTGCGTAATGGATACCATCAAATTCGTATGAAATTGGGAGATGAATGGAAAACAACATTTAAAACTAAGTTTGGATTATATGAGTGGTTAGTCATGCCTTTTGGGTTAACTAATGCACCTAGTACTTTCATGAGATTAATGAACGAAGTTTTACGTGCTTTCATTGGACGATTTGTGGTAGTTTACTTTGATGACATATTGATTTATAGCAGATCTTTGGAAGAACATTTGGAACATTTACGTGTTGTTTTTATTGCTCTACGTGATGCACGTTTGTTTGGTAATCTTGGGAAGTGCACCTTTTGCACCGACCGAGTATCTTTTCTTGGCTATGTTGTTACACCACAGGGAATTGAAGTTGATGAAGCCAAGATTGACGCTATTGAGATTTGGCAACAGCCCAAAACGGTCACACAAATGAGGAGTTTTCTTGGCCTCGCTGGATTCTATAGGCATTTTGTGAGAGATTTCAGCACCATTGCTGCACCTCTGAATGAGCTTACAAAGAAAGATGTGCCTTTTCTTTGGGGTACTGCACACGAAGAAGCCTTCACGGTATTGAAAGATAAGTTGACACATGCTCCTTTACTCCAACTTCCTGATTTTAATATGACTTTTGAGCTTGAATGTGATGCTAGTAGAATTGGATTAGGAGGTGTGTTATTACAAGATGGCAAACATGTTGCATATTTTTCTGAAAAATTGAGTGGGCCTAGTCTGAATTATTCTACTTATGATAAACAATTATATGCTCTTGTTCGGACTTTAGAAACATGGCAACATTATTTATGGCCCAAAGAATTTGTTATACATTCTGATCATGAATCTTTGAAACATATTAAAAGTCAAGCTAAACTGAATCATAGACATGCTAAATGGGTTGAATTCATTGAGACTTTCCCTTATGTCATTAAACACAAGAAGGGAAAAGAAAATGTTATTGCTGATGCTTTGTCTCGTCGCTATACTATGCTTTCACAACTTGACTTCAAAATATTTGGTTTGGAGACCATCAAAGATCAATATGTGCATGATGTTGATTTTAAAGATGTAATGCAGAATTGTAAAGAAGGAAGAATGTGGAACAAGTTCATCGTTAATGATGGATTTGTGTTTCATGCTAACAAGCTATGCATTCCAGCTAGCTCTGTTCGTCTTTTGTTGTTGCAGGAGGCACATGGAGGAGGATTAATGGGACACTTTGGCGTGAAGAAGACGGAGGACGTACTTGCTACACATTTCTTTTGGCCAAAGATGAGACGGGATGTTGAGCGTTTTATTGCTCGCTGCACTACATGTGAAAAAGCTAAGTCATGACTCAATCCTCATGGTTTATATATGCCTTTGCCTGTACCTAGTGTTCCTTGGGAGGATATATCTATGTACTTTGTTTTAGGTTTACCTCGAACAAAGAAGGGGAGGGATAGCATATTTGTTGTCGTGGATAGATTCTCGAAAATGGCACACTTTATACCATGTCATAAAAGCGATGATGTTGTTAATGTTGCTGATTTGTTCTTTCATAAAATTATTCGCTTGCATGGTGTGCCAAATACTATTGTTTCAGATCATGATACTAAATTTCTTAGCCACTTCTGGAGATGTTTATGGGCTAAGTTGGGGACTAAACTGCTTTTTAGTACTACTTGTCACCCCCAAACTGATGGACAAACTGAAGTAGTCAATAGAACATTGTCTACTATGCTTAGGGCTGTTTTGAAGAATAATAAGAAAATGTGGGAGGAATGCTTGCCTCATATTGAATTTGCTTATAATCGTTCATTGCATTCTACTACTAAGATGTGCCCTTTTGAAGTTGTGTATGGTTTCCTACCTCGTGCACCTATTGATTTGTTGCCTCTTCCATCTTCGGAGAAGGTTAATTTTGATGCTAAACAATGTGCTGAATTGATTTTAAAAATACATGAGTTAACTAAGGAAAACATTGAGCGTATGAATGCTAAATATAAACTTGCTGGAGATAAGGGTAGAAAACATGTTGTGTTTGCACCTGGAGATCTTGTTTGGTTACATTTGCGTAAAGATAGATTTCCTGATTTGTGCAAATCAAAGCTAATGCCACATGCTGATGGTCCTTTAAGGTGTTAGAGAAAATAAATGATAATGCATACAAACTTGAGCTGCCTACAGATTTTGGGGTTAGTCCCACTTTTAACATTGCAGATTTGAAGTGTTATTTGGGTGAGGAAGATGAACTTCCGTCGAGGACGACTTCATTTCAAGAAGGGGAGGATGATGAGGACATCAATACCATTGTTACAAGCATAGCCCCTGCTGCTATACATACTGGACCAATTACTAGAGCTCGCGCACGCCAACTAAATTACCAGGTACTTTTGTTTCTTGGTAATCATTCTAATGTTCATGAGAATATGATGCTGCCTAAATTGGATACATTTGTTTTGCTTACAAATGAAGGGCCTAGCTTGGAGAAGGATGAACATTGGAGCAAGAGAAAGCATGGAGATGATGGCATGCGCAAGGGGAACAAGAACGGAGTTACGAGTGATGATTTCAGGTCTTTGAAACCACCATAACGAGTGCATGACGCCTTGGACTAAATATACAAGATGCCACTTCATAAATTTCGTCCAGAGGCTATTATAGGTGCTGCGTCACCTTTTTATTGGGCCAGGCCCATGTAATTTCGAAATACATTAGTATAGGCTATTTTTAGAGTCCGTATGTGTGGGAAACAAGAGATAGGGTTGATTTCGGACCCCTCCACCAAGGGCCACGAAATTCCCCCTCTCTTCCTCCACATATACAGCCCTTAGGGCACCGTTTAGACTTTGGGTTTTGTTTAGATTAAAGTTCGCCATAGCTGCACTTCGCGTACTTCGTTTGTGTTCAACAACCAAACAAAGGCGTCATAGAAGCCCACCTTGATCAATAAAGCTTTCATCTTATATTCGCAATATCCAGATTGCAATCTCAGTTTCTTGCTTGTTCTTCGTTTGCTCGCAGGAAACAGACCCTCGTGGTCAGGTTGATCGTGCTCCGGCGTGGTCAATAACCTCTCGGAGTTGGTTTAGCGATTGCTAAGGCACGACGTCCTCGCACGTTCGTAGTCGGATCGTCAGAGTCGACTTCCACCAAAGCGAAATCCATCAACTCATCGAAAGACGAGACACCTTTGCCTCTATCTGTGTCGATGTAGAGTCCATGTGGATGATGGAAGGATGCTCCGCATCAATGCACCACGATGATATGTTATGTATGCTATGGGAAGTATGATCACTAATGCGCACAAGTCACGTTGCCGGCAATACTCAAATGGCTAGTGATGAGGACATCAATACCATTGTTACACCCACAGCTCCTACTGTTACATATACTGGACCAATTACTAGAGCTCGCGCATGCCAATTAAATTACCAGGTACTTTTGTTTCTTGGTAATGATTCTAATGTTCATGAGAATATGATGCTGCCTAAATTGGATACATTTGTTTTGCTTACAAATAAAGGGCCTAGCTTGGAGAAGGATGAACATTGGAGCAAGAACACGCATAGAGTTGATGGCATGCGCAAGGGGATCGAGAACGGAGTTACAAGTGATGATTTCAGGACTTTGAAGCCACCATAAGGAGTGCATGAAGCCTTGGATGAAATATACAAGATGCCACTTCATAAATTTCGTCTATAGGGTATTCTAGGTGCTGCGTCACCTTATTATTGGGCCAGGCCCATGTATTTTCGAAATACTTAAGTATAGGCTGTTTTTAGAGTCCGTATGTGTGGGGAAACAAGAGTTAGGGTTGGTTTCGGACCCCTCCTCCAAGGGCCACGAAATTCCCCCCTCTTCCTCCATATATGCAGCCCTTAGGGCGTCGTTTAGACTTTGGGTTTTGTTTAGATTAAAAGTTCGCCATAGCTGCAACTTCGCGTACTTCGTTTGTGTTCAACGACCAGACAAAGGCGTCACAGAACCCCACCTTGATCAATAAAGCTTTCATCTTATATTCGCAACATCCAGATTGCAATCTCAGTTTCTTGCTTGTTCTTCGTTTGCTCGCAGGAAACAGACCCTCGTGGTCAGGTTGATCGGGCTCCGGCGTGGTCAATAACCTCTCGGAGTTGGTTTAGCGATTGATAAGGCGCGACGTCCTCGCACGTTCGTAATCGGATTGTCAAAGTCGACTTCCACCAAAGTGATATCCCTCATCTCATCGAAAGACGGGACACCTTTGCCTCTATCAAGTGGTATCAGATTTCTAGGTTGCTCGATGAGATTTTACAGTTTTTCGTAGTTTAGATCGAGTCTATTCTTCATACCTACAGTCCACGAAAAAGCCAAAAAAATTAGGGTTAGTTCATCATATCCGAACCAATATGAGCCTTTGCATAATCTTTTTAGGGTTTTGCTTTGTTGAATTTGCGGTTGCATCATCGTGTCTAGTTTCTGATCTTAGCGTCTAGTCTTTTAGAGTTTCGAGTTCTGGTCATAAGTTGTCACGCCGCCACCGCACCATCATCATCACCCCTGCCATCTACCACCACCGCTCCGAATCCGTATCCTTATACCACCACCAATCTGTATCCATATACCACCACTGATCCATATCCATATACTACCACCGCTACCACCACCGCTGCCATATACCACCACCGCCGCCATATACCACCACCATATATCCACCACCAATCCGAGTTCCTTGCATATTAGGTTTGTTTTCGAGATCCATCTACTTTCCAATTCGTGTTTCCTTGCCTGAGTATGTTTCGGGGAAAAAAACGCACTTGACAACAAATTTTCTGGCTATCCTATTTTTAGGTGTTTCTAAGCGTATTGAGATAGTCGCCGTTATAGAAAGTTTTTTTGACCCGTTTCCAGTTTTTGGGTCCGGGCAGTAAAAAAAGTTTGGTCGAAAAAATTTCGTACCTATCCTATTATCTTGACTTGGGAAGAGTTTTGAGACACTCGCCATTATAGTGATTTTCGAAAAAAAGGAGCGCAAAAAAAGTGCGCAAAAAAAGAGCGCAAATAAAAAAGAGTGAAAAAAAATTCAGAGTGGGCTTCTCCCTTGTTTCCGTGCAGCGTCGTGATTTTGTTAGTGCTCTATACTCGTGTCTCTAGCACGGTTTAGCCTAGGACCAGCACAGTACCGTCATTGAGCGTTTATTCAACTTTGCATCTCTGAATTGATTATTGCTGACCCTTTTTGCTACCATATTATAAGCCTTCCCGGCTCCACGTACATCTACGTCGTGCGTTTCACTCTCCCTGGTAATCGCTCTATCCAAGCTTTGAGAGTTTTGACTACAACGGTTGCCGATCACCGCCTGCTGCTGGGTAAGAACTGGCAAGAATTTGAGATTTTCTTGACGGATTTGTGACACCCACCACCACCTCTTGTTAGTAGTCTGTAGGATCATATTCTTGTGTATTTCTATTGCTGCTAACCATGCCGGGATCACAAGCCGACGAGACTAACTAGGAGAACATGACGAATAAGGATTTGCATGATAAATTTCAGCAAATGATGAGTGGACAGGTGCAAATGTGCTAAATAGATTTAAAGAGGCCATGGAGAAGATAGATGGCATGGAGAAGACGTTCGAAACAAAGCTGGATAACAAGTTTAATGAATTGCTCACGCGTCTTCCACCACCACCACCACCCGCTGCACCTAACGCACCTCTCCAACAACAACGACGACGACTACCTCCACATCACGAAACAGCCCTCCGCCGAGCGAGCCGTGTCCCTCTTGCGTTTGGCCAAACTGTTGGTGCTGCTGTTGATACTTCTGTGGCTCCTACTGCTTATGCGGAGGAGGATGATTATGTGGGAGATTTCGAGGATGAGGTTGATCAAAATCAAAACTACGTGCAACCACCTGCACCACAACCACCAGGTCGTCCACATGCAAATAATCACAATGGTAGGGCTCTCCCTCAGGTACGAGATCATGACCATCTTCCTAAACTGAAATTGAATATTCCACCATTTGAGGGTAGATATGTTCCTGATATATATCTTACTTGGGAGTTAGAAACTGAACAACAATTTACATGTTTAGAATATCCCGAGGAGAGACGGGTTGCCGCTTTTCACTGGTTTTGCATGTGTATGGTGGTCTGAACATTGTAGATTATATCCTATTCCAACTACTTGGGCTGCTTTGAAAACTGCTATGCGTACTCGTTGGGTTCCACCATATTATCAACGTGAATTGCTTCAAAAATTGTAGCGCTTAAGACAAGGTAAAAATTCTATAGAATAATATTATCAGGAATTACAAACTGGCATGATTAGATGTGGTATTGTTGAGGAGAATGAAGCTATGCTTGCATGTTTTCTGGGTGGATTAAATAGAGAGATTCAGACCATTCTAGACTATAAGGAGTATACTAATATCACTCGTTTATTCCATCTTGCTTGTAAAGCTGAACGTGAAGTGCAGGATCGACAAGCATTGGCGCGAACTAACTTTTCTGCAGGCCGACCTTCATCATGGACACCGCGTGCATCTTCTACTTCAACTGCACCAGCACCTCCATCAGGTGCCACCTCCAGCCATGATACAAGAAAACAGGCACAACCACCATTATCTGCCAAGAGCGCACCTGTCGGGCCTGCACAGAGTTCTTCTTCTTCCATGGCATCAACAGGGTACACAAGTGATATTATTTGTCGTCGTTGTAAGGGAAGAGGTCATTATGCGAGAGAATGCAAATCTCAGCGTGTGATGATTGCTACCGAGGATGGTGGGTATGAGTCCGCTAGTGACTATGATGAGGAGACTTTGGCTCTTATTACACGTGAAGAACATGGTGGAAATGATTCTGATCATGAGACGCAATACATGGCTCCTGAAGACGCTGACATGTATGAATGTTTAGTTGCTCAATGTGTTTTGAGTGTGCAGGTCACCCAAGCTGAGCAAAATCAGAGGCACAATTTGTTCCATACCAAGGGAGTTGTGAAGGAACGTTCTGTGAGCGTCATCATAGACGGAGGGAGCTGCAACAACTTGGCTAGCATGGAGATGGTGGAGAAGCTTTCTCTCACCACAAGACCACATCCACATCCTTACTACATCCAATGGTTCAACAACAGCGGCAAGGTTAAGGTAACACGTACTATTCGTGTGCATTTTAGTATCTCTACATATGCTTATTATGTTGATTGTGATGTGTTACCTATGCAAGCATGTTCCTTATTACTTGGTAGACCATGGAAATTTGATAAAAATTCTGTACACCATGGTAGAAACAATCAGTATACTCTTGTTCATAAGGATAATATGACTCCTGATTCTATTTTGAAAGATGATATTAATAGAGCTAATAAAGCAAAACAGGAGAAGAATAAGAGTGAAAATCAGATAGTGGCAAAAGAATTTGAGCAACAAATGAAGCCTAATAATAAACCATCTAGTGTTGCTTCTGAAATTAAATTGAAAAGTGCATGTTTATTTGCCACCAAATTTGATATTGATGAGCTAGATTTCAGCAAATTTGTTTGCTATGGTTTTGTGTGCAAAGAGGCTTTATTTTCATTTGAGGACGTGCCTTCCTCTTTGCCCCTGCTGTCACTAACATTTTGCAGGAGTTCGCTGACGTCTTTCCACAAGACGTGCCACCGGGATTACCACCTATTCGAGGGATTGAGCATCAAATTGACTTAATTCCCAGTGCATCGCTACCCAACCGTGCACCATACCGTACCAATCCAGAGGAGACGAAGGAGATTATGCGTCAAGTACAGGAGCTGCTCGACAAAGGTTATATACGCGAATCTCTTAGTCCTTGTGCTGTTCCTATTATACTAGTGCCTAAAAAGGATGGTACGTCCCGTATGTGTTTTGATTATAGAGGCATTAATAATATTACTATTCGTTATCGTCATCCTATTCCTAGGCTAGATGATATGCTTGATGAATTGAGTGGCTCTACAATGTTCTCCAAAGTTGATTTGCGTAGTGGATACCATCAAATTCGTATGAAATTGGGTGATGAATGGAAAACAACATTTAAAACTAAGTTTGGTTTATATGAGTGGTTAGTCATGCCTTTTGGGTTAACTAATGAGCCTAGTACTTTCATGAGACTAATGAACGAAGTTTTACGTGCTTTCATTGGACGATTTGTGGTAGTCTATTTTGATGATATACTGATTTATAGCAAATCTTTGGAAGAACATTTGGAACATTTACGTGTTGTTTTTATTGCTCTACGTGATGCACGTTTGTTTGGTAACCTTGGGAAGTGCACCTTTTGCACCGACCGAGTATCTTTTCTTGGCTATGTTGTTACTCCACAGGGAATTGAAGTTGATAAAGCCAAGATAGAAGCTATTGAGAGTTGGCCGCAGCCCAAAACGGTCACACAAGTGAGGAGTTTCCTTGGCCTCGCTGGTTTCTATAGGCGTTTTGTGAGAGATTTCAGCACCATTGCTGCACCTCTCAACGAGCTTACAAAGAAGGATGTGCCTTTTGTTTGGGGTACTGCACAGGAAGAAGCCTTCACGGTATTGAAAGATAAGTTGACACATGCTCCTTTACTCCAACTTCCTGATTTTAATAAGACTTTTGAGCTTGAATGTGATGCTAGTGGAATTGGATTAGGAGGTGTGTTATTACAAGATGGCAAACCTGTTGCATACTTTTCTGAAAAATTGAGTGGGCCTAGTCTGAACTATTCTACTTATGATAAACAATTATATGCTCTTGTTCGGACTTTAGAGACATGGCAACATTATTTATGGCCCAAAGAATTTGTTATACATTCTGATCATGAATCTTTGAAACGTATTAAAAGTCAAGCTAAACTGAATCTTAGACATGCTAAATGGGTGGAATTCATTGAGACTTTCCCTTATGTCATTAAACACAAGAAGGGTAAAGAAAATGTTATTGCTGATGCTTTGTCTCGTCGCTATACTATGCTTTCACAACTTGACTTCAAAATATTTGGTTTGGAGACCAACAAAGATCAATATGTGCATGATGCTGATTTTAAAGATGTAATGCAGAATTGTAAAGAAGGAAGAACATGGAACAAGTTCGTTATTAATGATGGCTTTGTGTTCCGTGCTAACAAGCTATGCATTCCAGCTAGCTCTGTTCGTCTTTTGTTGTTGCAGGAGGCGCATGGAGGAGGATTAATGGGACACTTTGGCGTGAATAAGACGGAGGACGTACTTGCTACATATTTCTTTTGGCCAAAGATGAGATGGGATGTTGAGCATTTTGTTGCTCGCTGCACTACATGTCAAAAAGCTAAGTCACGACTCAATCCTCATGGTTTATATATGCCTTTGACTGTACCCAGTGTTCCTTGGGAGTATATATCTATGGACTTTGTTTTAGGTTTACCTCTAACAAAGAAGGGGAGGGATAGCATATTTGTTGTCGTGGATAGATTCTCAAAAATGGCACACTTTATACCATGTCATAAAAGCGATGATGCTATTAATGTTGCTGATTTGTTCTTTCGGGAAATTATTCGCTTGCATGGTGTGCCAAATACTATTGTTTCAGATCATGATACTAAATTCCTTAGCCACTTTTGGAGATGTTTATGGGCTAAGTTGGGGACTAAACTGCTTTTTAGTACTACTTGTCACCCCCAAACTGATGGACAAACTGAAGTAGTCAATAGAACATTGTCTACTATGCTTAGGGCTGTTTTGAAGAATAATAAGAAAATGTGGGAAGAATGCTTGCCTCATATTGAATTTGCTTATAATCGTTCATTGCATTCTACTACTAAGATGTGCCCTTTTCAAATTGTGTATGGTTTCCTACCTTGTGCACCTATTGATTTGTTGCCTCCTCCATCTTCGGAGAAGGTTAATTTTGATGCTAAAGAACGTGCTGAATTGATTTTAAAATGCATGAGTTAACTAAGGAAAACATTGAGCGTATGAATGCTAAATATAAACTTGCTGGAAACAGACCCTCGTGGTCAGGTTGATCGTGCTCTGGCGTGGTCAATAACCTCTCGGAGTTGGTTTAGCGATTGCTAAGGCGCGACGTCCTCGCACGTTCGTAGTCGGATCGTCAGAGTCGACGTCCACCAAAGCGAAATCCATCATCTCATCGAAAAGCGGGACACCTTTGCCTCTATCAGTGTCGATGTAGAGTCCATGGGGATGATGGAAGGATGCTCCGCATCATTGCACCATGATGATATGTTATGCATGCTATGGGAAGTATGATCACTAATGTGCACAAGTCACGTTGCCGGCAATACTCAAATGGCTAGTGATGAGGACATCAATACCATTGTTACACCCACAGCTCCTACTGTTACATATACTGGACCAATTACTAGAGCTCTCGCACGCCAATTAAATTACCAGGTACTTTTGTTTCTTGGTAATGATTCTAATGTTCATGAGAATATGATGCTGCCTAAATTGGATACATTTGTTTTGCTTACAAATAAAGGGCCTAGCTTGGAGAAGGATGAACATTGGAGCAAGAACGCGCATAGAGTTGATGGCATGCGCAAGGGGATCGAGAACGGAGTTACAAGTGATGATTTCAGGACTTTGAAGCCACCATATGGAGTGCATGAAGCATTGGACGAAATATACAAGATGCCACTTCATAAATTTCGTCTATAGGCTATTCTAGGTGCTACGTCACCTTATTATTGGGCCAGGCCCATGTATTTTCGAAATACTTAAGTATAGCCTGTTTTTAGAGTCCGTATGTGTGGGGAAACAAGAGTTAGGGTTGGTTTCGGACCCCTCCTCCAAGGGCCACGAAATTCCCCCCTCTTCCTCCATATATACAGCCCTTAGGGCGTCGTTTAGAATTTGGGTTTTGTTTAGGTTAAAAGTTCGCCATAACTGCAACTTCGCGTACTTCGTTTGTGTTCAACGACCAGACAAAGGCGTCACAGAACCCCACCTTGATCAATAAAGCTTTCATCTTATATTCGCAACATCCAGATTGCAATCTCAGTTTCTTGCTTGTTCTTCGTTTGCTCGCAGGAAACAGACCCTCGTGGTCAGGTTGATCGGGCTCCGGCGTGGTCAATAACCTCTCGGAGTTGGTTTAGCGATTGCTAAGGCGCGATGTCCTCGCACGTTCGTAGCGGATCGTCAAAGTCGACTTCCACCAAAGCGATATCCATCATCTCATCGAAAGATGGGACACCTTTGCCCCTATCAGCTAGTCTCGATAGGCAAGTAAAGCAAAATGGGCTAGGGGTTAACAATGCAATGGCAAGGGGAATATACAATGGAGGTATACCATGATACTAAGATGATATGGAGGTTACTGTCTGGCGATGATGAGTAGCGGTGTTCTTGATGTAGAAACCAAGATGATGGAGACTCGTCCCTAAGTAGCCAAAACACCTTAGGAAACGAAAAAACCGCGAACTCAAAATCTCAAACGTCAAATGTCAAAATGGTGGTAGCGGAAAGCGGTGGTGGTTTGCACTTGGCAATGCGGAAGTGAAATGATTGGCTATACACGTGTCGGAGTTGAAGTTGCCGTCCCTAAGTATCCGAAACACCTTAGGAGACACAAGCCTCAACTCAAAAAAAACTCAAACAAAATTGGGTTAAGTTGGGGTGGCGGAAGTGTATGGTGGGCAAGCCTATGCGGAAGGTATGGTGGTGGTTGATGAAGAAGCAACCATCCCTAAGTAGCCGAAACACCTTAGGAGACTCAAGCCACTACTCAAACAACCTCAAATGCTATGGGGAACAAAATGGGTTAGGTTGCAGAAGTCGGTGGTGGCTATGCGGATGATATGGTGGAGGGCCTAGGCAAACTTACCAAATTTTCAAAATTTTGATGGGTGTCAAATGATGTTGGTGGTATTTTTGTGGGAAGGGGGATGTCAAGAGCTTCAAAATGAGCTAAAGAACGTCAAAATCGGAGTTCGGATGAATTAGTTATGGTCAAAACGGTGAAACGGAAAAAGCTGAAATCCCAAGGGCCGGACATCCAGGGGTCGGGCCGGATTTCCGGGGCTGATGTCCAGAAACTTGCGCAAAAATGCGCTCCAGGAGCCGGATGTCCGGGCTAATGGCCGGATTTCCGGGATGGCCGGATGTCCGGGGGTCGGGCCGGATATCCGGGCTCCAAATCCGAGGATGAACTCGAGAAACTCGATTTTGGGGCGGAAATTGATGATTTCGGGGGCAAAATTGGAGAGATTTTGTGGACGGAAAGTGGGGAAACTTGGGGAGATGCTAGATCCACTTGAAACCAAGCAAATCCATGGATCAAAATCAACAAAACATCATCAAACCAACAAATCACAAAAAATATTTGGGGGCTATTTTTGATGCGGATTTTCAGATTTAGGACGAAATCAACAAAATCAAGCTAGAAAACACAGGGTAGGGGCTCCAAAAACGTGATCAACGTGGCTCAAGATACCAAGATGATGTAGGGCGGATCCCTATGGGACCGATCTTTCACGTTTGGAGTGGATCCTATGGAGAGACACGAAGAACGCATGGAAAACACAAAGGGAAACACGGGGGAAAACGAGAGAATCACTAAACCGACAAGTAATCGATCACACAAGGGCTAGATCACCGAACACATAAGGTAGAACACGATTCAAAATCAACAAAGGAAAGATACAAAGGTAGCCGTTCTTCTCCGTGAGGATGTCTTGATTGTCTTCCCTTGAAGGGGTCTTGAATCCACTTGGGGGATCTTCTCTGAAGAGGTTGTGAGCTCCGAGGAGAAGTAACCAAGTGGATGAGGAAGGCTCTCACACAAAATATGAGCTAAACCAATGCTAACCCTAACTAGGAGGAGGTGGGGGAGTATATATAGTGCTAGCCCACGAAGGGGTAAGTGAGAGGGGGATACATGGGCCCTTGGCCCACTCTCTGCACACAGGCAGGTGCCGGATGTCCGAGCTGGGGGCCGGATGTCCGGCGTATCACGAAGAGCCGGATGTCCGGGCCTCGGCCGGATGTCCGGGCTGGAGTTGCACGATTCTTCTGCTCTCTAGATAGCGTCACCGGATTTCCGGGCAGGCGTCGGATGTCCGGCCCGTCGCGGTGCGCCGGATGTCCGGCCGATGTAGAGTCGCCTGGCGTCCGTCTCTCTCTGGTCTTCTTCTGGCTGGTGGCGCCGGATGTCCGGGCTCCCGCCGGATGTCCGATCGCTGTAGCTGCTGGCACTTCTTCCTTCTCCTTCCTTTGCTTCCGCGCACGCTTGGCCTTGGTCCTTGGGTTCTCCATGGTCTCCTCGGGTGTACCTGAGTATGCACAAGGTCCGCGCTTGAAGTAGCAACCATGTCTCACGCGAATGGAAAGGGGAAGCATTTAGGAATGGGTTCACCTTATGTCCAATGGCGCATAGTCGAGGTCTCATCTTATGTATCCTTGGGGCTTGGAGAGTAGTCGGAGTGTACATGGGGATGAACGTGGTATGCTCCACATCAGATGGTCTCCAAACCAAATATTTTTGAGTCAAGTTGTGAAAGCATAGTATAGCGACGAGACAATGCATCAGCAATAACATTTTCTTTACCCTTCTTGTGTTTAATGACATAAGGGAAAGTCTCAATGAATTCAACCCATTTAGCATGTCTACGATTCAGTTTAGCTTGACTTTTAATATGTTTCAAAGATTCATGATCAGAATGTATAACAAATTCTTTGGGCCATAAATAATGTTGCCATGTTTCTAAAGTTCGAACAAGAGCATATAATTACCCCGTGTTTTCTAGCTTGATTTTGATGTTTTTGTCATAAATCCGAAAATTCCCCACCAAAAATAGCCCCAATTTTTTTGTGATTTGTTGGTGAGTTGAGATTTTGTTGGATTTGGTCCATGTATTTGCGTTGCTACGTGTGGATCTAGCTTCCCCCACCCTCCCCACCCTTTTCCATCAGCCAATCTGCTCGATTTCAACATCACCATCTTCTTCTTCCCCGGAATTCTCGCAGTTCATCTTCCCGAGCCCGATTTTTGCCCAGGCTCCGGACGACCGGAAAAGGTCGGACGTCCGACGACGACCGGACGACCAACGACGACCGGACGACCGTAAAAGCCCGAACGTCCGTGAAACCCTCACGAAACTGAATTTTGTCAGTTTGACCACTCCTCAACCCCTCCTTCCACCACAACTCCCAAAGCCACATACACCAACATCTGCCCCGCTACCTCCTATGTCGATCTTGACACGTTTTGGTCCTTGAGAGTTTGGGTTGTGGTTTCCCGTATCCTTTTGTGTTTCGGCTATCTAGGTACGGTTCGACTTCATCAACACCACCGCTCAACTTCTCGAGGGTCTCATCATCGCCAAGGACGGTAACTTCGACGACATCTTTGTCATAACTTGCAATTGCATTGGTAACCCACATTGCCTCATTTTGCGTAGCTTACCCATCGAGACTAGCGGTTGAGTATTGCAGGCAACGCGACTTGTGCACATTAGTGATCATACAACATAGCATACATATCATACCATAGTGGTGCATATCTTGGGATCCGCTCGTGTGTCACAAAGTTGTCATCGCATACACAATTGCTACCTTGGTTCGTGAGTTTTGCATGAGAAAAGAGCTCAGAAGTGAAAGAGCCACCCAAGCTTTTAAGCAAAGAGGAAAGATAAGCAAAGAGCTTATAAGCAAGAACCATAGCATCATACAACATTAAGATTGTCATATCCGATCATCTTGGATCATAGCACAGAAATATCATACATATAGCATACTTGGGATAGAGGTCGTTGCATTTTTGCCTGGTAGGTTGTGCACAAGTTTGCGTATCCGCCTATTGTGCAATCGTGCTATCGTCTCTCTAGTATTGTGCAACAAGAGCATTTTCATGGTTTCCACATTTTGGCTCACTTTTGGATTGCACAATCCCATTTATCTATTTGCGTGTGTGTTTCCGTGTACCCATACTTGCTTGGTCTACTTGTTGCATTTGCAAATTTGTGAATCTTTTCCAACATTATTGAAGCTCATTACTATTGCATCAAATTTTGTGCCACCATCCTAAACAAGCTCCACCATAAGCTTTTACGTGTGTAGGTGTGAGAACCGACAAGAATTGGTACCAACAGTGCTATTTCATTGTCCGCATTTGAGTGAACTTGATTCATCTTCAACTTCGGTCAAGGTACATTTGGTACACGTTCTTTTCCTTCTACCACTTACATTTTGCTTGGAATAATGGATAGGCCAAGTTCTTCTACCACTCCACCTCTCATCGAGAACGACGACGACATGTCATCATTCGTCACCAAGAACCACCTATTTGGAGCTCAAAAGGCATTGCACCAAGAGCAACAAGCAATGAGGGACTACTTCGACAACAAATTCGACGCTCAAAAGCAAGAGAATGATGCAAGAATGGGTGAGATCCGCGCCTTCATGAGGAACCGGCATCCTTCGACTTCTTCATCCTCAAGACGGAGCCGCTCAAGTCGACACTCCGACGACACCTTATCCGACTCAAGTACACCATCATCGAACAATCTTCGTCGAGCTCCGCGTCAAGACCGGCAAGCATCTCGGAACCCGCTACATGACAAGCATTCACAAGAGCAAATCGAGGAGCAAATCCCTCGTCCTCAATCAAACCAAGTCGTTTTTGCTCAAGCTCAAGAACGGCAACGACTAAGGTGCCAAGAAGAAGAACGAGCACGTCTACACCAAGAGGAACAAGATGCCGAGGCTCAACATCTTCAACAACAAGAAGAAGAAGCACAAGCTTTTGAGGCGCAACGTGCCCTTCAAGATTCGAGTCGAGCCATTGCTAACCGCAATCGCGAGCGGCGCAATCAAGAGAAGCCCTTCGAGAAGAAATCCAAGAGAGAAACTACCAACCGCGTGTGCAACGTCAAGCTCTACAAGGTCCTCCACAAGCTCGTCAAGATCCACCTCAACCTCAAGTTCAACAAGAGAAAGTTGATCATGGACTTCCTCTGTGCCAAAAGCAACATGAGGGTGACTATCCTCCACATCAAGTACGTCATCATCACCATCGCCAACAACACAATGAAGAGCAATGCTATGGCAAGCTCAAGTTCACAATGCCCAAGTTCAATGGAAGCAATGATCCGGAAGAGTACCTCTCATGGGCATTGAATGTCAACAAAATTTTCCGCTTGCACAACTATGAGGAAGAGAAGAAGATCGCTATGGCATCACTTGAGTTCCAAGATTATTTGCTCATATGGTGGGAACAAGTACTTGAACGCCGTCAAGCAAGAGGTGAACCACCAATCACCACTTGGGCTCAAATGAAGGATGTCATGCGAGCACGCTTTGTACCAACCTACTACAACTGCGATCTCTTTAAGAAGCTACAACTCCTCAAGCAAGGAACAAAGAGTGTTGAAGAATACTACAAGGAAATGGTGATAGCAATGATTCGAGCCAATGTCACGGAAGATGATGAGCAAACAATGGCAAGATTTTTGAATGGACTCAATCATCCCATCAAGAAGATCGCCGACTTCCAACCATACTCCAACCTCATTGAGCTCGTGCATCAAGCAACCAAGGCGGAACGTCAAGTGCAAGATGACTTCAAGTACGCCAAGTACTCATCCAAGACCTACAGCTTCTCCAACATCCAAGCTTCAACGACTCCTTCAACATCTACATCAACCAGGCCTTCTCCAAGCAACGACGACAAGTCAAATTACAAGAAAACTTCGGAAAGTTCAAGTCGTCTTCCTCCTACTACAAGCAACTTCAAGCCGTGTGCTTCATCATCTACTCCAACCGATGAGACCGTCAAAACAAGCTCCTTGAAGTGTTTCACTTGTGGCGGCCGAGAACACAAGTCCTTCCAATGCACGAACAAGCGCACCATGATCCTCAATGATGACGGCACATATGACTCAATGAGTGAAGAGGAGATGGATGCCCTTGAGCAAGTGGCCATGCACCGGCGCGTGAACGAGGATGAAGATGATCAAGTCTTTTGTGATGAGGATTCGAGCCCCGCTCTCGTTGTCTCCAAAGTCTTGACACTTCAACATCAACAAGCAGAAGACCAACGATGCCACATCTTCCACACTAAGGCCAACATCAATGGAAGGTCCGTCAAGGTCATCATCGATGGAGGTAGTTGCCACAACTTGGCAAGTGAAGAACTATGTTCCAAGCTTCAATTGGTCAAGAGGAAGCACCCGCACCCCTACAAGTTTCAATGGCTAAGTGACTCTGGCACTATACGAGTCGAGCATACGGTCCAAGTCTCCTTCAAAATTGGTGCTTATGAAGACACTTTGGAGTGTGATGTGGTCCCAATGACCGTTTGCCACCTACTTCTTGGTCTACCATGGCAATTCGACCGTGGTGTCATCCACAATGGGCGCACCAATCACTATAGCTTCAAAATGAAAGGGAAGGAATATGTGCTACGACCTATGTCTCCTAGTCAAGTGATAGCCGACAAGCAAGCCACCAATCATGGAGAGAAGAGTGAAAAAGTGACACATCCAAAAGTGAGTGAGAGCCACAAGCCAAACTTGAGCGCCTCTTCATCTAGAGAGAAAAACCTCATACTATTTGCAACAAAAAGTGAGATGAGATAAGTGTGTGAGAACCCATCGAGTGTGATGCATGTCGTCCTTGTGTGCAAAGATGGAGAGCCAACAACTAACACCTCTCACGAGTTACCTTTAGTGTTTCAATCTCTTTTGCAGGAATTCAAAGATGTTTTCCCCGATGAGCTACCTCCGGGTCTACCTCCACTACGAGGCATTGAGCATCGAATCGACCTCATCCCTGGAGCGCCACTTCCAAAAAAAGCTCCATACCGTGTCAATCCCGAAGAAACCAAGGAGATTCAACGGCAAGTACAACAACTCATCGACAACGGTCATGTACGTGAAAGCTTAAACCCTTGCGCCGTTCCCGTTATACTTGTGCCTAAACCCGATGGAAGTTTCCGCTTGTGTTCCGATTGCAGACCCATAAATGCCATTACCGTTCGATATAGGAATCCCATTCCTCGCTTAGACGATATGCTTGATGAACTTAGTGGAGCCAAGTTTTTCTCAAAAATTGATCTTAAAAGTGGCTATTATCAAATCCGCATTCAAGAAGGTGATGAATGGAAACCCGCTTTCAAAACCAAATTTGGCTTATATGAGTGGTTAGTGATGCCTATGGGTTTGCCGGAAGCACCCGGAACTTTCATGCGTCTTATGCATCATGTGCTTAGACCTTACATTGGAGTCTTCGTTGTGGTTTACTTTGATGATATCCTTGTGTTTAGCAAAACCATGAAAGAGCACATTAATCATGTTAAATCTATGTTGCAAACCCTCCGCAAGGAAAGCCTTTATGCGAGCTTGAAAAAATGCACTTTTGGCGTTGACAAAGTGGTTTTCTTGGGCTTTGTTGTCTCTTCCAAGGGTGTCCATGTTGATGAAACTAAGATTAAAGCAATTAAAACTTGGCCCCAACCCACCAATTTGCAACAAGTGCGTAGTTTTCTTGGTCTTGCAGGATTTTATCGCCGCTTTGTGAAAAACTTTAGCACAATTGCCGCTCCTTTGCATGCCTTGAGTAAGAAGAATGCACCTTTTGTTTGGGGATCTTTGCAATCCACCGCTTTTGATGAGCTCAAACTTTGCTTACTCATGCTCCGATTCTTGCTTTGCCCAACTTTGAGAAAACTTTTGAGGCTCATTGTGATGCAAGTGGTACCGGAATTGGCGGAGTTTTGATGCAAGAAAAACGAGCCATTGCTTATTTTAGTGAAAAACTCTCCGGTGCTCAACTTAATTACCCCATCTATGACAAAGAATTGTATGCTTTAGTGCGTGTGCTACATGTTTGGGAAGATTACCTTAGACCTCATGAATTTGTCATCCATACCGATCATGAAACGCTTAAGTACTTAAAAGGTCAAACTAAATTGAACAAGCGTCATGCCAAATGGAGTGAATTTATTGAATCTTTTCCTTATGTGATCAAGTACATTAAGGGTAAGGAAAATGTAGTTGCGGATGCACTTTCACGCATATGCACGCTTGTCACTCAACTTGAGTTACATGTTATTGGTTTTGAGCATATAAAAGACTTGTATGAGCATGATCCTTCTTTTGCTACTCCTTATGCTAAGTGTTTGACACACACGTCTTGGGAACGATACTACATAAAGGATGATTATCTTATGAGAGCTAACAAACTTTGCATTCCCGAGTCTTCTCTTCGTTTGCTAATTTTGTAAGAGGCTCATGGAGGCGGACTCATGGGACACTTTGGACGCGACAATACATTCGCCACGCTCTCCAAGAACTACTTTTGGCCCAAGATGTTCCATGACGTCTCACGCTTCACCAACCGGTGCTCTACATGTCGCAAAGCTAAGTCTAAAGCTCAATCACATGGTCTTCACATGCCACTTCCTATTCCTTATCAACCTTGGGAAGACATTACCATGGATTTTATACTTGGTTTGCCTAGAACTCAAAATGGAAAGGATTCCGTGTATGTTATTGTGGACCGATTTTCTAAGATGGCACATTTCATTCCTTGCAACAAGATAGACGATGCTTCACACGTTGCAAATCTCTTTTGTAGGGAAATCTTGCGCCTCCATGGAGTCCCAAAGACAATCGTCTCCGACTGCGACGTCAAGTTCTTGAGTTACTTTTGGAAGACCCTATGCGCCAAGCTCGGAATCAAACTATTGTTCTCTTCGGCATACCACCCTCAAACCGACGGCCAAACGGAGGTGACGAACCGCACACTCTCCACTCTACTTCGCGTGTTGATCAAGAAGAACATCAAGGAGTGGGAGGAATGTCTACCCATCGCCGAGTACACCTACAACCGTGCAAGACATTCGACGACTGGCAAGTCCCCCTTTGAGGTCGTCTACGGCTTCAACCCGTTGTCCCCATTGGACATTCTACCTCTTCCTCTACAAGAGCGCACCAACCTCGACGCAAGTGCCCGTGCAAGCTACATCAAGAAGATGCATGAAGATACAAGGCACACCATCGAGCGCCAAGTACAACGCCTCGCGACCAAGGTCAACGTCAACAAGCACCCCATGATATTCAACATTGGAGACCTAGTGTGGCTACACCTTTGCAAGGACCGCTTCCCCAACGAACGCAAGTCCAAGCTTCTCCCTCGAGCCGACGGACCTTTCGAGGTGCTAGCACGCTACAACAACAATGCTTACAAGATCGATCTCCCACGCGACAAGTACAACGTGAGCGACATCTTCAACGTCTCCGATCTCTCCCCATACCATGGTGATGAGGATTTCGATCCGAGGTCGGATCTTTCACAAGGGGGGGGGGAGATGATGCGGAGCATCCTTCGGTCATCCCCATGGACCTTCCGTCGCCTCACCAAGCACCAAGAGGACCCATGACACGAGCTCGAGCTAAGGCTATTGAAGATAAGGTGAACTCGCTCCTCTCCGAACTCCCTCCTCCTAATCACGAGACATGGCTACTACCTCATTCGGAAACTCTATGTGTAATCAGGTACTTGGAGACGAGTCAAGGAACAACTACTTCCAAGAGCCAAGACGATGAGGACCCCAAGCATGATGGACAAGAAGAAGAGTTGTCGTGGAAGCTACAGGCGTTGGTCGACCGACCCAGTCCGGACGTCCGACGAATGCCAGGACACGGATGACCGAGCTTTCCGGACGTCCGGTGCTTCGCCACCTGAACCAAATCTACGGACGTCCGAAGCGGACCGGACGACCGGACAACATGCAACCGAGCCGAATCTACGGACGACCCACGACCTCCGGACGTCCGGACAGTCATGAAGCTCCGGACGACCGACCCTCTCCGGACATCCGACGTGCCCACGACAGAGTTGAATCTTCGGACTTCCGAGCACGACCGGACGTCCGGACCGTCCCAAGCCTCCGGGCGTCCGAAGCCTTCCGCACGTCCGGCACCTGAGTGACCGCACCTACGGGCTGGAGCCCTTGTATCCCTTCACTTTGACTTCCATTTGCACTACGACTATAAATAGGTCGCCCCCTCCTCCTAGTTAGGGTTAGCATTGGTTTAGCTCATATTTGTGTGAGAGCCTTGCTCATCCACTTGGTTACTTCTCCTCGGAGCTCACGACCTCTTCGGAGAAGATCCCCCAAGCGGATTCAAGACCCCTTTCTAGGGAAGACTATCAAGACCTCCGTACGGAGAAGAACGGTTCCTTTGAATCCTTACCATTGTTGTTTGTGGATCATATGTTACTCTATGTTGTCGGTAATCTAGCACTCGTGTGATTGATTCTATGTCGGTTTAGTGTTTTCTCTTGTTCTCCCCGTGTTTTCCCTCGAGTTCTTCTGCGTGTTCTTCGTGATTCCCCGTAGGATCCACTCCAAATGTGAAAGATCGTCCACATAGGGTTCCACCCTACATCACAAGTTCAATGGGTTGTCAAACATGATGTGACCAAAAGAATTTTCACATGATATCCTATGGAGCATAGCATCACAACTAGGCAACTCAACATGCTCATCATTATATTCATCATAAATAGGTAAGTCAAGGCATGAAGATGTCTCACTAGCGTGAAGCATGGTGATAGGTGGGTCAACATCATCGGAGCAATCGATGTCAAGATAGTCCACTAGTGGGACAAGAGAAGTACCATCACCTATGTTACCGTTGGAGCGTCGCTCATGTGTTGTAGGTGAGGTGTTGAAGATCGTCTCGTTGTCATCTTCATCTTGATGGAACAATGTGGGGGGTGCATCATCGTCCACCATGGCCATCGGTTTCTCCATTGGATGGATGGACTCATCGAGGATAGGCATGTCGTCATGTAGGAGACCTAGCACCAAAGAAGAGAACACACTAGGAGTAGAGGTTAAGTCGTTAGAAATCATAGTGGCCTCACATGTCGTGTCAACTACCTCACTCACTACATGTTGTGGCTCACTCACTCCCTCAAGGATGCTCTCACTCATATGGTTGGTGGAGTCACTCAAATGGCGCTCAACCTCACATAGGATGTGTGGCATGCTCTCATGTGTGGGGCTAGTGGTGGTCACACTCATCCTCTCATAGTAAATGCTCTTAATGTCACGTATGGTGGAGTCACTCATGTCACTCATGTGGTGGTGGCTCTCCTCACATAGCACTTGGGGCATCTCAACATATGTGGGTGTCAGAGAGATGTAGGTGCAAATGTCTCCATGCACAACTCCTATCGCCATGGTCGAAGGGGATGGCCCTTGCTCGACCGTCTTGTCGCCGTCTTGGTGTTGGAGGCCCATATGATGTGGCACCTCGTAGCTCATCTCCATGACCGAAGGGAGTTTCCCATGCTCGGCCATCTTCCTTGTGGGGCTTCCGAAGATGGAAGTGTCGCCCTCGCTTGTAGGTAGTCGCCTTGGACTTGATGAAGTCGTTGAAGGCGTACTCGCAGAAAGTAGGCAAAGATGTCGTACGTCCAATGGCGAAGATGCCTTGAGAACACTTGGCGAAGATGCCGAAGTGGTTGATGTAGTCGTAGCGCCGTCTTGGTGGTGGTCATCTCGCGGTCTTCTTTTGTTTTCTTGAAGCTTGGACTTGGTGTGAAGTAGGGCTTGTTGGGACTTGTGCACTTGTGCTTGTGGAGCATCTTCATGATGGTGATGTCGTTGTCGTGCTTGAGCTCGTAGTAGATGTCGTTCGTCGTCGCCGTGCACATGATGCTTGGAGGTGACTTGCCCTTCATGGCGATGATGATCACAAACGTGATGGTGGCCGCCATGTAGATGTGGACGAGGACGATTTGCACTTGCATCGTGTCCGCGCTCCGAAGACTTGTGTCTTGAATGTCGCCGCCTTGAGGATGACGAAGGGGAAGAAGACTTGATAAAGGCTCTAATCTCCTCCATCCTTGCATCTTGCTCCTCTTTATGTGCGGAAAGCTTCTTGTCGATGCAGTCCCTTTTCCTTGCTTCGGAGTGGAAAATGTCGATGGAGATGTTCTCGATGCGCTCTTGCAATCTTGATTGTGAGCCTTGCATTTGTCGTTGTAGATCGAAGATAGACGCTTTGGAGATGTAGTTGTTCACGCCGTCGTTGTTGTCGTAGACCGGAGAAGGAATGCCTTGCACCATCACAAGACTCGAGCAAATATGAGTGGGAGAAAGAGAAGAACTTATACCAATGTACCTTGATCGATCTTGACAATGAATCAAGTTCACTCAAATGCGGACAATGAAATAGCACTATTGGTACCAATCCTTGTCGGTTCTCACACCTACACAAGTAAAGCTTATGGGTGGAGCTCGGTGAGGATAGTGGCACAAAAATTTGATGCAAAATGTTAGCAAGAGTCAATAATGTTGAAAGAGATTCACAAATTTGCAAGTGAAACAAATGGACCAATAGCAATGAAAGGTACATGGGTACACACACACGGATAGATAAATGGGGTCGTGCAACCAAGAAATGAGAACAAAATGTGGAATCCACAGAAAACGCTCGTGTTGCACAACTCAAGAGAGACGCTAGCACGATTGCTCAATAGGCGGATACGACACTTGTGCACAACCTATAAGATGCAAAATGGATAAACTTTCTATCCCAAGTATGCTATGTATGTATGGTTCCCGGTGTTCTCTCAAGATGATCCAAGATGATCGGATATGACAATCTTATATGCAATGTGGTATGATGCTATGGCACTTGCTTACAAGCTCTTTGCTCTCTTTCTTTTGCTTAAAATCTTTATTCTTTTTTTTCTATGGCCACTTTTGCACAATGCACAAACCAAGATAGCAATTGTGTATATGTGGGAACAAACTTGTAACACAATGGATGATATGATACCAAGATGATATGGTATGGTATGTAATGGGAAGTATGATCACTAATGTGCACAAGTAACGTTGCCGGCAATACTCAAATGGCTAGTCTCGATAGGCAAGTAACACAAAATGGGCTAGGGTTAACAATGCAATGGCAAGGGGAATATACAATGGTGTCGTCGAGGTTACCGTCCTTTGCGATGATGAGTGGCGCTGTTCTTGATGTAGATACCAAGAAGATGGAGACTCATCCCTAAGTAGCCGAAACACCTTAGGAAACGGAAAAACCGCGAACTCAAAATTTGAAATGACAAATGTCAAATGGTGGTAGCGAAAAGCGGTGGTGGTTTTGCACTAGGCAAATGCGGAAGTGGAACTATGGATATACACGTGTCCGAGTTGAAGTTGCCATCCCTAAGTAGCCGAAACACCTTAGGAGACACAAGCCACAACTCAAACAAGCTCAAACAACTATTGGGTTAAGTTGGGGGTGGAGGAAGTGTATGGTGGGCACGCCTATGCGGAAGTGGTGGTGGTGGTTGATGAAGAAGCAATCATCCCTAAGTAGCTGAAACACCTTAGGAGACTCGAATCACTACTCAAGCAACCACTAATGCTATGGTGAACAAAATGGGTTAGGTTGCGGAAGTCGGTGGTGGCTAGGCGGATGATATGGTGGTAACCCTAGGCAAAGATGTCAAAATTCACAAAATTTGATGGAGTCAAATGATGTTGGTGGTATTTTTGTGGGATAGGGGATGTTAAGAGCTTAAAAATGAGCTAAAGAACGTCAAAATCAGAGTTCGGATGAATTAGTTATGGCCGAAACAAGAATCAGCCGAAGTCAAAACCTACAGGTTACGGACGTCCGGGAAGGTCGGATGTCCGGGGCGTCCGACGTCCGGGAAAGTCGGAAATCCGTAAATTTGGCTCGGGTTAGGTGTTCCGGTCGTCCGGAAAGGTCGGACGTCCGGTCGGTCCTAGGGCTCCGGACGTCCATAAAACGCCGGTCGTCTGGTGGGTCGGGGTCAACGCGAGATGCGAGTTCGGGGACACGATTTTGGGCGGAAAATGGAGATTTCGGGGTCAAAATTCACGGGATTTCGTGGATGAATGATGGGGAAACTTGGGGAAATGCTAGATCCACTTGAAACCAAGCAAATCCATGGATCAAAATCAACAAAACATCATCAGACCAACAAATCACAAAAAAATTTGGGGCTATTTTTGGTGGGGATTTTCGGATTTAGGCAAGAACACACAAAATCAAGCTAGAAAAAGAGGGGTAGGGGCTCCAAAAACATGATCAACGTGGCTCATGATACCAAGATGATGTAGGAAGGAACCCTATGGTGACGATCTTTCACGTTTGGAGTGGATCCTACGGGGAATCACAAAGAACACGCGGAAGCACAAAGGAGAAACACGGGGAAAACAAGGGGAATCACGAAACCGACAAGGAATCAATCACACAAGTGCTAGATCACCGAACACATAAGGTAGCACAAGATTCAAAATCAACAAAGGAAGGATACAAGGGTAGCCGTTCTTCTCCGAGAGGAGGTCTTGAATCCACGAGGGGATCTTCCCGTAAAGGGGTCTTGAATCCAAGTGGATCTTCTCCGAAGAGGCCGTGGTCTCTCACGAGGAGGAGATTCGATGGATGAGCGAGCCTCTATCTCACAAATGAGCTAAATCAATGCTAAACCTAACTAGGAGGAGGTGGGGGAGTATATATAGTCATGGGCGACGAAGGGGTAAGTTGGGGGATACATGGACTCGATCCAATACACTGTGCGTAGACAGGCGTCGGACGTCCGGGGGTTCCGGTCGTCCGGAGGCTCGGGAAGGTCCGGACGTCCGGGAGTCTTCGGCCTTCCGTAAATTCAGTTCTATTGGGGAAGTGTCGGTCGTCCGTAGGGTCTCAGTCGTCCGGCGCCTGGGAGTTGTCGGACGTCCGGTGTCCGGCGGTCGTCCGGGCGCTGTAGGTTGCCTCGGCTGCGGTTGATCTGGCTGGTGGAGTCTCCAGGCGTCGGACGTCCGGAGATCGTCGATCGTCCGGTGGCTGTCGGACGTCCGAGCGTTGTAGCTTCCCAGCAGCTCTTCCTCTTGTTCCTCGCGCTTGGTGTCCTCGCCGTCTTGTCCAATGCTTGTAGTTGTTCCATGGCCTTCCTCTTAGTTCCTGGACATGCATAGCACACACGTTTGAGGTAGTAGCCATGTCTCACATGTGGAAAGTGAAGGTTCATAGAGGAGCGAGTTCACCTTGTGTCCAATGGTGTATCTTAGAGGTCTCGTCATATGTCCTCTTGGAGTTTGGAGAGTAGTCGGAGTGTACATGGGGATGAACGTGGGATGCTCCGCATCAGGTGCCCAGCACACGGGGCAGAGGGGGAGTAGGATGCGGCCCTGGCCAGCAGACGTGGTCGACCGCGGGCGATATGGGTGCTGGCCCGCGCGAGGGCGGCTGTGTTGCGACCAGCAGCGACGCACGGCGTCAGCCGCAGGCAGTAGCAGCCGCAGGCAGTGGAAGGCGGGGGCGGGGTGGCGCCCGCAGGGCGGCCATGGCGGCAGGTGCGGGACTGGGGCGCGCGGGCACGGCCGCAATGGGGACCGGGGTTCGGCGGACGCGGGGCTGGGCTTGGTCTGCGGGTCGCGAGCACGAAGCACCGGACGTTGCGACGGCAAGCATGGGTTTGATCGGGCGCAGCACTATAGCACAAGATCGAGCAAACCTAGAGGCTAATCAGCATCTACATGGGCACGGGAGCACTCCAGTGTGCCTAGCTGGCCCCGGGACGGCCGGTAGCCACGGCGGGGAGCACCACAGCAGCGGCGCGTTTTGGCCGGAGCAAAACAAAGACGACGACGGGACTATGGCTATGGATCGAAAGCGTTTAGGAAGGGGAAACGTAGCGCAGCTCACCGCGAGTCGGAAGAGGAGCTCGAGGAGGTCGGGGTTGCAGTTGTGACGCCCGGATAATTAAGCTACAGTGAAACTCCGCTAATGATGCCACGTCACCTCGGTTACTGTTGATAAACCCGCGTAGTTCGAAACCCAGTTCAAAATTCAAATTTAAAATAAAGGCAAATAATAAAAGTTTTCAAACAATGAAACCAAAATGTTCAAGGTGGGTCAGATAAATCAGGTGTAAATACGATGGAGAAACCAAACCTTGATAAAATGTTTAAGGGCTCTAAACTAATTAAAACAGTAGTGAAAACAATTAAACAAATACCTATTGGATTTTATAAAATATTAAAAATATTTTATTATGGGTTAAGAATTGATGTGACAGCAGTTTGTTTATAAATACTACTTTAGGTACCAGTGGTGATTTTTGTAAAAACTAAAGATTAAAAGAAACTAGAAATAAAACAGAAAAAGAAAATACAAAAGAAATGAAAAAAAAGAAAACAAACCCCCTTGGGGCCATGGCCCCAACTGGGCCAACCCACCAGGCCGCCCGACCGGCCCACCCGGCCCAACCTACAGGCCGGCCCACTCCCTCTCCTTATTCCCCCACCCGGTGAGACCCACTCCACCACCGACACCACTCCCCCGAAAATATCTCCCCCTCCCTCTTCCCCCGATTGGATCGGGATCGAGAGGAGGAGGTCGCCCGACGCCGCCCCGCGCCCGGAGCTCGCCTCGCCGGACCTCCCTCACTGGTCTTCTTCCACGCCGTCGCCAGACCCCGCCGCCCTGCCTCGTCCCCGCAGCCCCTTCCTCGACTCCTCGCTCGACTCGATCTGGACGGCGCGCCGCTCCCAGCGCCGCCACGCGCTGCTGCCCGAGGACCTCGTCGCCCGGCGCCGCTCCACCGTCGCTGCCTCGCCTCCACCTCGATGGCTCCAACGAGCCTCGCCGACCCCTCTGCTCTCCAACGCTGGTGAGGGCCGTGCCCTCCTCCTCCCTCTGCCCCATGCGCCACGGCCTCGTCCGCGTGACCGACGTCGTGCCCGCCCACTCCGGCCGCTCGTCGCACTCGCACGCCCGCGCCGTAGCTCGCGCCGCCCGCCCTCAGTGGCCTCATCCGTCGCACGCTCCACGCCACTAGGCTCCCCTGCCACGGCCCCTGATCGCCGCTTCACCGCGGGCAGCGCACCGCTCCGGCCACGGCCTCGCCCCGGGCACCGCTCGTGCCGGCTGCGCCCCTCACCTGCGCCTCCCTGCTCGTCACCGGTGACGCTGCGGCCCTCCTCCGGCCACGCCACCGCCCCCACTAGATGCGCCTCTGCGCGCTCGTTCGAACGAGCCCAGGCGTGCGCGGATCCGTGCCCTGTGCGCAATTTCCGGCGAACTCCGGCGGGTCTGCGCCGTGCTTTTGGTCGCCGGCGGCGAGGGTCGGCCCTGCTGACCTGGCACTGCGGGTCCCACCACCTGGGCCGCTGACTGGTGGGCCCAGGGCCCCCTGTTGACCTGTTGACTGGGTCAACTGCTGACTGGGCCGCCCCTACCTCACTGACCTGTAGGCCCCACTTCAATAAACGAAATAAATAAAAAGAATAATTGTTTAACTAAATAGTTAGCTAATTAAAACCCTAATCTCTCACTAACTGCTGGGTCCCACCCTCTAATTAACCTGTTTAGTTAGTCTAAACCCCCTGTTAATGCCCCTGACAATGACATGTGGGTCCCACTGGACCCACCTGTCTGGTTTGACTGGTCAACCGACCAGTTGACCTGCTGACATCACTCTGATGTCATGCCTACGTCACCACACACTGTTTTGGATAATGTTGGACTTAAATATATAATTAAAATCAGAAAATGATTTAAATCTTTAGGAAATCATATCTTTTAATCCGTAACTCGGATGAAAATACTTTGTACATGAAAGTTGCTCAGAACGACGAGACGAATCCAGATACGCAGCCTGTTCGTCCGCCACGCGTCCCTAGCATAGTGAACCTGCAACATTTCACCTCCGGTTCGTTTGTCCGAAAACGCGAAACACTGGGGATACTTTCCCGGATGTTTCCCCCTTCACCGGTATCGCCTATCCCTACGTTAGGACACCCCTAGCACAACGTATTGCCGCGTCTTGCTTTGTGTTACATTTGATTGCTATGTTATTTATTTGTTCCCCCTCCGTTACTCCTTTCCGGTAGACTCCGAGACCGCTGCTGCTGCCAGTTCGACTACGGAGTTGACGACCCCTCTCTCTTGCCAGAGCAACCAGGCAAGCCCCCCCCCTTGATCACCAGATATCGCCTATTCTACTCTATACTGCTTGCATTAGAGTAGTGTAGCATGTTACCGCTTTCGTTAATCCTATTCTGATGCATAGCCTGACATTGTCGCTACATCTGTTGATACCTTACCTGCAATCCTATATGCTTAGTATAGTATGCTAGTTTATCATCATTGGCCCTACATTCTTGTCAGTCTGCCTTGCTATACTATCGGGCCGTGATCACTTGGGAGGTGATCACGGGCATAGACTATATACTTTACACTGTTACATTACTGGTGATATTGTTTGGAGAAGGGGGCTGAAGGGGCAGGTGGCTCCATCCAGGTAGAGGTGGGCCTGAGTTCCCGACGGCCCCCGACTGTTACTTTGTGGCGGAGCGACAGGGCAGGTTGAGACCACCTAGGAGACAGGTGGGCCTGGCCTTGTTTGGCATTCGCGGATACTTAACACGCTTAACGAGATCTTGGTATTTGATCTGAGTCTGGCTACGAGCCTATACGCACTAACCATCTACGTGGGAGTAGTTATGGGTATCCCGACGTCGTGGTATCAGCCGAAGCACTTCAGACGTCAGCGACGGAGCGGCGCGCGCCGGATTGGAACGTAAGCCTGCTCTTGTATTAAGGGGGCTAGTTCTGCTTCCGGCCGCCCACGCAACGTGCAGGTGTGCTAAGGGCGATGGGCCCAGACCCCTGTGCGCTTAGGTTTAGACCGGCGTGTTGACCTCTCTGTTGTGTCTAGGTGGGGCTGCGACGTGTTGATCTTCCGCGGCCGGGCATGACCCAGGAAAGTGTGTCCGGCCAAATGGGATCAAGCGTGTTGGGCTATGTGGTGCACCCCTGCAGGGAAGTTAATCTATTCGAATAGCCGTGATCTTCGGTAACAGGACGACTTGGAGTTGTACCTTGACCTTATGACAACTAGAACCGGATACTTAATAAAACACACCCTTCCAAGTTCCACAGACAACCCGGTGATCGCTTTTCTACAGGGCGACGAGAGGAGGATCGCCGGGTAGGATTATGCTACTGCGATGCTACTGGAGATGCTACTTGGAGATGCTACTTGGGGGACTTCAATCTACTCTCTTCTACATGCTGCAAGACGGAGGCTGCCAGAAGCGTAGTCTTCGACAGGATTAGCTATCCCCCTCTTATTCTGGCATTCTGCAGTTCAGTCCACTGATATGGCCTCTTTACACATATACCCATGCATATGTAGTGTAGCTCCTTGCTTGCGAGTACTTTGGATGAGTACTCACGGTTGCTTTCTCCCCCCTTTTTCCCCTTTCCTTCCTTCCTGGTTGTCGCAACCAGATGCTGGAGCCCTGGAGCCAGACGCCACCGTCGACAACGACTACTACACTGGAGGTGCCTACTACTACGTGCAGCCCGTTGACGACGACCAAGAGTAGTTAGGAGGATCCCAGGCAGGAGGCCTGCGCCTCTTTCGATCTGTATCCCTTTTTGTGCTAGCCTTCTTAAGGCAAACTTGTTTAACTTATGTCTGTACTCAGATATTGTTGCTTCCGCTGACTCGTCTATGATCGAGCACTTGTATTCGAGCCCTCGAGGCCCCTGGCTTGTATTATGATGCTTGTATGACTTATTTTATTTGTAGAGTTGTGTTGTGATATCTTCCCGTGAGTCCCTGATCTTGATCGTACACATTTGCGTGCATGATTAGTGTACAATTGAATCGGGGGCGTCACAAGTTGGTATCAGAGCCGACTGCCTGTAGGAATCCCCCTTCCACACTCCTTGGCCGAAGTCGAGTCTAGACTTTACAAAACTTTTACCAACATGGCTGTGCGGCCCATGGGCCCACGTCGCCATTGGGTGGTAGTAGGATCTTTTACTCCTCGACCTTTACTCTGGGACTCTGAACTCTCTTCTACTCGGGTTAAACGATTTCTACTAAAATCTGACTTTAGGTTCTCGAAAATACTTTCTCCCGGAGAGCCCCTTCAGTCCAGGTGATCGCCGACTGCACCAGAAGATTTCGAAGTTACTCGCCGAAACTCTTTTGAGACTTTGTGTCCGTTGCTTTTGCAATTCCCTACCATCGAAATATCCCTATGGATAAATACATACACTTGACGTTCTTACTTTTATTCCCAGTTGATCTTGTTATTACAAGATACCCCGAAATTCTCTCTATTGATCCGAGAAGATCTTGTGCCTACTGTCTTGCAATTTCTTGTCACCTGAATACCCCTATGGATAATTCTCGCACTTGTCGAGTATCCGCTTATCCCCAGTTGTTCATGTGTTTCACAAAAGTCTTCAAAATAATATTCGATCTTCCGAAAATCCTCTGGAGCCTTTGGCTCTTGAAATTCTTGCTTGCTTGCATTATGGTTAATCCCATAAGTCTCGTAGTCTTAATGACATTCCTTGTCATTATCATTTTGAGTCTGTTGACTCAATATGTTTGCGAATACCCGCAAACATCATTGATCCTTATAAATTACCTTTCCGGCTGAGCTGCCATTCTTTTAACTGGAATTGGTTCTCGACCAATCCAATTGTCGTTGATTGTACCCTAAGGCTATTCAACTTATCCATCCCTAATCAGAGCATTGCTTCTGATCCCTTGATTTGGAAATCATAATTCCTTTGCATTTGACAATTGAGTTAGTCAGTTGTTTCTATAATTTGATCTCCTTGCACTCTTCTTCCTCTAGTTGAGTACCGATGCTCACGTCAGATCCATTGTGGACCATCAGGCCCATTGTTGGATTTTATCCGTCAGCATCCTTCATATTCAATAACCTTGTGAGCCTTTCCATGGGTATATAATGCCTTGGTAAATTGTGTCATCTGCTTTTGAACAATGCTCTACTTTCGAGCTTGTATTATTTACCCCGAAGTTTGTGGTATATGTTCGTAAGACGCCCTGATGGGTTGAACCTATGCCTTCCTTACTATGTGTGAACTCGGAAGTTTTCACGGGTCATACTCATCTGGTATTTCACCAGGTATAACTTTCAACACTAATGCCATTATCGAAACAGAAGTGAATGTAAGGTTATGCTTTGGAGAAGTGGGAGTCGACCTCGAACCTTGTGTTCATGCCCATGGACGCGATGTATATCCTATCATGGAAGCTTCTTGTAATAATAACTATTTCCTTGATAACTAACATATGGTATCTGTGAATTGATCCCTTGCAACCGCGGTTCCGACCATGATTGTTCTTCCTTGATTCCATTTCTCGGACAAGTTAAAACAATTGTCTTCTATGGATAGATACACCCGTCCAATCTTTACTTTGATCTTGTGTCGAGTATTACCCCCTGGTATCTCAAGATTATCTTGGAACTGCATAACTTCTTATGAGTTCTTCATCAAGTGCTACCTTTCCACTGATTCCAATTTTTCACGGGCTCTGAGTTATTATACACTCAAAGACACCGATAACTGAATCGAGTTTGCATTGCGATTCAACAAGTATTTGAACCCATCACTGCTTACAAATTTATTAATCCTTCAAGTCATTCCTAGCCTGGTCGGCTATATCATTATCGAGCTAATTTTAACTGTGCTACCCGGTCCTTCTTCCCGGAGCACAATTTTCGACGATGAACTAACCTTACGTCGATCATCATCGTCATATCATTTCGCCTTGAACAACAAGCTTGGTTTCGAGTTTGTGTCGTACCCTTGGTTCCAATAACCTTTCACTTTATCATTACTTTGACTTGATGTCATCACCGATCGATTACATCTTCATGAACTCTCGCGACAAATGTGTCGTGAATATCATCAACATTCTGAGCTCTTCCAAGAGATCTATTGAAATCATGATGAGAAATACCATCCTTGCCCTCGATGATTGGTGTTATCAGCGACAACATTATTGCATTCCCTCCAACACAAAACTTGTTCCTGTATTGTGTTGTACCTTGAGTTCCTTGCTATCCAACTTATGTTATATTCTACCGCGGAGTATTACCATCTTTGATGTTAAGAATGTTGTGAGGATTGCTCCACCTCTTAAGAATTCTTGCTATAATGATACTTCTCACCATCACCATTCTTTCTTGGTCCTCGTGTTGATTCCAACCGGGGTACTCACAAGTGAATGGTGTTGTTTGGATTATGCACTTCTAGCAACCCTATTGCTTTGAAGTTAATGATCGATAGTTCATTCTAAGTCCTTCGCTAATTGAATCACCATTCTGACATTGGTCGTGCAACCCAATCCACATTTCGGGCGCACCTTTCAACCAATGTTTAATTGTGTATGTTTTCCTCGAGCATACTTCCTTATATCATTTGATCTGACAAATGTTATCTCCTTGTTCACCTAATGGTGGAAATCCATCTGTTGGGAATATCGGTGAATTGCCGTTGAGTTCACCAGACACCTCCTTGTCCTCTCCTTGGTTTAATGATGAACTATTGTTTCAGGAACCCGCTCCCATAGTTCATTTCCCGAGAATCTTACAATGTCATTTTGTCGATATGTGCCGCAGCTTTTCTTCTCGGACATCCTGAGTCTGAGGTATCCTGACACCAATCGGATCTGAATCTCGGTCAGATATGATGGTTGGGACATTTTCCAAGAGTTATGATGTTGATCCTTTGATGACCCGGTAACATGATGTCATGCCTAGCACCCCCCCTCGGCTGGAGGACCAATCACTATAGATTCCTTTTCAACAAGGTTATCCGTTCATCCATGGGGAAATTGTAAGACTTATTCTACAAGTTATTCCTGATGGATCCTTCGTGTTTCCAAAGTTTGATCTTCACCTGAAGACCATGTCAATTCTATCTCGAAGCATGTCTGTGATACTCTGATTTCAGCAAGAACATTTGAAGCCCAATGCTAAATGTTTCTTGCTCAATTATCCAAACACCGTTGTATGGGTAATGTCATGAAAATTCTCTCCCCTACCTAAGGAGTTTTCTACATTATATCCTGTCATGGATATCATGCTCTGCTTATCCTTGGGAAGGATATACCCTTGAAATATGTGGTTAAACATAATTTCCTTTCCACTGTTCTGTTTAATCTGATGATCATATTTTCCTTCCATTGTTGGTTTAACCTTTCTTGTGAACTATATGATCTGAGCAGTAATATTCTCCTGCTTATGTAAACACCTTGTTGTACAATTCTGTCAGTAAGACCCTGTTACTTTTGTTGATGACATTCCGGTAACCACCGATGGACGAGAACTTCGCCTACTGGTCCGCCTTGTTCAACGAGCAGGAAAATGGTTCTCTTCGTCCCTTGCCCTTGGTACCGACATTGTTGCCGACATAACGGACATGCTACTCTCTGACATGCCTTGCTATCGTGATCGTACAAGATGTCAGCCCCCCCCCCTTTCTACTTTTTAACCCACATGGTGGGCCCATAACCCACAGTTCCACAGGATCGGAACCAGACTCTCCTGTACACCCCCTGTTCCCAAAGTTATTCCTCCCGCGTGGACTCGTATGTAATTCACGGGCCACCGTCATAGTGATCTATTCTGGTATCAGACGTAATGCTTATTCCCGTTGCTCTGAACCCCATTCAAACTCTGTTTCAGGCAACGAACGATTGCCTATGCGCTTGAAACTTCTATTTTGCACCTTCTTGCTTTGCTCTCGATATTGTCTTGAATTTCAATTCGAGAGTTACTTTCCGCCACCTTCCTCGTTGTTGTCTACCAAATAATCTACCCTGCAGAGATCCATTCTTCGGTATACCCCCTTAATCTTTCGTTAGTACGATGAAATTTCCGAAGAAAGGATGATGACTTCATCATGATGACCTGAAGCAGAGAAAGGAAGACATCAATATAATGGGTCGACCTCTTCGAGAAGAGCAACCAAGACTGAGAAGATTCGTTAGGATTTCGTAACCAGACCTTCCCCCTTATACCCCCTCTTAAATCTCGGGACGAGATTTCTTGTAGTAGAGGAGAATTGTGACGCCCGGATAATTAAGCTACAGTGAAACTCCGCTAATGATGCCACGTCACCTCGGTTACTGTTGATAAACCCGCGTAGTTCGAAACCCAGTTCAAAATTCAAATTTAAAATAAAGGCAAATAATAAAAGTTTTCAAACAATGAAACCAAAATGTTCAAGGTGGGTCAGATAAATTAGGTGTAAATACGATGGAGAAACCAAACCTTGATAAAATGTTTAAGGGCTCTAAACTAATTAAAACAGTAGTGAAAACAATTAAACAAATACCTATTGGATTTTATAAAATATTAAAAATATTTTATTATGGGTTAAGAATTGATGTGATAGCAGTTTGTTTATAAATACTACTTTAGGTACCAGTGGTGATTTTTGTAAAAACTAAAGATTAAAAGAAACTAGAAATAAAACAGAAAAAGAAAATACAAAAGAAATGAAAAAAAAAAAGAAAACAAACCCCCTTGGGGCCATGGCCCCAACTGGGCCAACCCACCAGGCCGCCCGACCGGCCCACCCGGCCCAACCTACAGGCCGGCCCACTCCCTCTCCTTATTCCCCCACCCGGTGAGACCCACTCC
>NC_041387.1:287838898-287936524 GCF_002162155.2 Triticum dicoccoides | reverse complement strand
CCACCGACACCACTCCCCCGAAAATATCTCCCCCTCCCTCTTCCCCCGATTGGATCGGGATCGAGAGGAGGAGGTCGCCCGACGCCGCCCCGCGCCCGGAGCTCGCCTCGCCGGACCTCCCTCACTGGTCTTCTTCCACGCCGTCGCCAGACCCCGCCGCCCTGCCTCGTCCCCGCAGCCCCTTCCTCGACTCCTCGCTCGACTCGATCTGGACGGCGCGCCGCTCCCAGCGCCGCCACGCGCTGCTGCCCGAGGACCTCGTCGCCCGGCGCCGCTCCACCGTCGCTGCCTCGCCTCCACCTCGACGGCTCCAACGAGCCTCGCCGACCCCTCTGCTCTCCAACGCTGGTGAGGGCCGTGCCCTCCTCCTCCCTCTGCCTCGTGCGCCACGGCCTCGTCCGCGCGACCGACGTCGTGCCCGCCCACTCCGGCCGCTCGTCGCACTCGCACGCCCGCGCCGTAGCTCGCGCCGCCCGCCCTCAGTGGCCTCATCCGTCGCACGCTCCACGCCACTAGGCTCCCCTGCCACGGCCCCTGATCGCCGCTTCACCGCGGGCAGCGCACCGCTATGGCCACGGCCTCGCCCCGGGCACCGCTCGCGCCGGCTGCGCCCCTCACCTGCGCCTCCCCGCTCGTCACCGGTGACGCTGCGGCCCTCCTCCGGCCACGCCACCGCCCCCACTAGATGCGCCTCTGCGCGCTCGTTCGAACGAGCCCAGGCGTGCGCGGATCCGTGCCCTATGCGCAATTTCCGGCGAACTCCGGCGGGTCTGCACCGTGCTTTTGGTCGCCGGCGGCGAGGGTCGGCCCTGCTGACCTGGCACTGCGGGTCCCACCACCTGGGCCGCTGACTGGTGGGCCCAGGGCCCCCTGTTGACCTGTTGACTGGGTCAACTGCTGACTGGGCCGCCCCTACCTCACTGACCTGTAGGCCCCACTTCAATAAACGAAATAAATAAAAAGAATAATTGTTTAACTAAATAGTTAGCTAATTAAAACCCTAATCTCTCACTAACTGCTAGGTCCCACCCTCTAATTAACTTGTTTAGTTAGTCTAAACCCCCTGTTAATGCCCCTGACAATGACATGTGGGTCCCACTGGACCCACCTGTCTGGTTTGACTGGTCAACCGACCAGTTGACCTGCTGACATCACTCTGATGTCATGCCTACGTCACCACACACTGTTTTGGATAATGTTGGACTTAAATATATAATTAAAATCAGAAAATGATTTAAATCTTTAGGAAATCATATCTTTTAATCCGTAACTCGGATGAAAATACTTTGTACATGAAAGTTGCTCAGAACGACGAGACGAATCCAGGTACGCAGCCTGTTCGTCCGCCACGCGTCCCTAGCATAGTGAACCTGCAACATTTCACCTCCGGTTCATTTGTCCGAAAACGCGAAACACTGGGGATACTTTCCCGGATGTTTCCCCCTTCACCGGTATCGCCTATCCCTACGTTAGGACACCCCTAGCACAACGTATTGCCGCGTCTTGCTTTGTGTTACATTTGATTGCTCTGTTATTTATTGTGTTCCCCCTCCGTTACTCCTTTCCGGTAGACTCCGAGACCGTTGCTGCTGCCAGTTCGACTACGGAGTTGACGACCCCTCTCTCTTGCCAGAGCAACCAGGCAAGCCCCCCCCTTGATCACCAGATATCGCCTATTCTACTCTATACTGCTTGCATTAGAGTAGTGTAGCATGTTACCGCTTTCGTTAATCCTATTCTGATGCATAGCCTGACATTGTCGCTACATCTGTTGATACCTTACCTGCAATCCTATATGCTTAGTATAGTATGCTAGTTTATCATCATTGGCCCTACATTCTTGTCAGTCTGCCTTGCTATACTATCGGGCCGTGATCACTTGGGAGGTGATCACGGGCATATACTATATACTTTACACTGTTACATTACTGGTGATACTGTTTGGAGATGGGGGCTGAAGGGGCAGGTGGCTCCATCCAGGTAGAGGTGGGCCTGAGTTCCCGACGGCCCCCGACTGTTACTTTGTGGCGGAGCGACAGGGCAGGTTGAGACCACCTAGGAGACAGGTGGGCCTGGCCTTGTTTGGCATTCGCGGATACTTAACACGCTTAACGAGATCTTGGTATTTGATCTGAGTCTGCCTACGAGCCTATACGCACTAACCATCTACGTGGGAGTAGTTATGGGTATCCCGACGTCGTGGTATCAGCCGAAGCACTTCAGACGTCAGCGACGGAGCGGCGCGCGCTGGATTGGAACGTAAGCCTGCTCTTGTATTAAGGGGGCTAGTTCTGCTTCCGGCCGCCCACGCAACGTGCAGGTGTGCTAAGGGCGATGGGCCCAGACCCCTGTGCGCTTAGGTTTAGACCGGCGTGTTGACCTCTCTGTTGTGTCTAGGTGGGGCTGCGACGTGTTGATCTTCCGCGGCCGGGCATGACCCAGGAAAGTGTGTCCGGCCAAATGGGATCAAGCGTGTTGGGCTATGTGGTGCACCCCTGCAGGGAAGTTAATCTATTCGAATAGCCGTGATCTTCGGTAACAGGACGACTTGGAGTTGTACCTTGACCTTATGACAACTAGAACCGGATACTTAATAAAACACACCCTTCCAAGTTCCACAGACAACCCGGTGATCGCTTTTCTACAGGGCGACGAGAGGAGGATCGCCGGGTAGGATTATGCTACTGCGATGCTACTGGAGATGCTACTTGGAGATGCTACTTGGGGGACTTCAATCTACTCTCTTCTACATGCTGCAAGACGGAGGCTGCCAGAAGCGTAGTCTTTTCGACAGGATTAGCTATCCCCCTCTTATTCTGGCATTCTGCAGTTCAGTCCACTGATATGGCCTCTTTACACATATACCCATGCATATGTAGTGTAGCTCCTTGCTTGCGAGTACTTTGGATGAGTACTCACGGTTGCTTTCTCCCCCCTTTTTCCCCTTTCCTTCCTTCCTGGTTGTCGCAACCAGATGCTGGAGCCCTGGAGCCAGACGCCACCGTCGACAACGACTACTACACTGGAGGTGCCTACTACTACGTGCAGCCCGTTGACGACGACCAAGAGTAGTTAGGAGGATCCCAGGCAGGAGGCCTGCGCCTCTTTCGATCTGTATCGCTTTTTGTGCTAGCCTTCTTAAGGCAAACTTGTTTAACTTATGTCTGTACTCAGATATTGTTGCTTCCGCTGACTCGTCTATGATCGAGCACTTGTATTCGAGCCCTCGAGGCCCCTGGCGTGTATTATGATGCTTGTATGACTTATTTTATTTGTAGAGTTGTGTTGTGATATCTTCCCGTGAGTCCCTGATCTTGATCGTACACATTTGCGTGCATGATTAGTGTACGATTGAATCGGGGGCGTCACAGCAGTGGAGGTGACGAATTCTTCGATGGAGCCGCGGTGGCCGAAGGTAGAAGACGACGTCGATGTACAAGATGAAGATGGTGGCGATGGCGAGTGTACAGGCCTTCCCCGCTCGATTCGGTCCTCGGGATGGACGAAGTGGACCGTGGCGGTCCTTCTGGGCGTCTTCCCGCGGCGCGGGGAGCATGGTGGTCGCGGCCATGGCGACGGCAGCGGCGGTTTCACGTGGGGAGAAGGGAGAGAGAGCGAGGGAAAGGGGGAGTGGATGAGGAGGAGCGCCAGGGCAAGTAGGAGGGGACGAGGGGAGCCCGAGGCGTCGGGGAATCTTATCCTCTCGCCCATGACGCCGGCGAGGCGGTCGGGGGCAACCATGCCCCTGTAGCGACCGCACCACGGGAACAGGAGGAGAAGGAGACCGGTGGGGGTATGTGGGCTGGCTCGGGTGGGGGTGGGCCGAGGCCCGGAGGAGTCAGGGGAGTTTTCCTTTTATTTTGCCTTTTTTTAAATTGCAAAACTAAAAGAGTTTTGATAGAAAAGAGACTTGTCAACTAAAGCGAGCACATTAATTCTAAGAGTCGCAAAAAGTTTAAGGCCGAAAGTAGTTGTCCAACTATTTTTAGAAATTTAAAATGCCAATTTTAAATGCTGTTGGATCACTAAATAATTCCCAGGGGCACTTTCGAAACCCAAAAGAGGTTGACAAATTGGAATTTTTGACTTTAAATTTTGAGTTTGAATTTGAATCATGATTTGGATCAAGTGAGGATTAACAACAGTAATGTGATGACATGACACCATTAGCAGGGAATTACTATAGCTTAATTATCCGGGCGTCGCAATTCTCCTCCACTACAAGAAATCTCGTCCCGAGATTTAAGGGGTGGAGTAAGGGTGAAAGACTCGAGAAGGACGGAGCTCAACACAAGATAGGTATCTGGGGGCTATCTCAGTGAACGTGGCGTAGAGGCATCTCTCAAGTTGAAATTTGATAAAGATGTCGAGAGCAAGGTAAGTAGTTGTAATAAGAAGCTTCAACCTGGTAGGCAATTGTTCATTGCCTGAAATAGAGAGTGAATGGGGTTCAGAGCAATGGGAATAAGTATTGCATCTGATAACAAAATAGATCACTAGGAATATGGCTCGTGAATTACATACGAAGCTAAGCGCGAGGAATAACTTAGAAAACAGGGATGTATAGAAGAGTCAGGTTTCGATCCTATGGAACTATGGGTTATGGGCCCACCATGTGGGTTAAAAGTAGGAAGGGTGCTTACATTTGCACGGTCATGATAACAAGGCTGGTCAGAGGATAGCATGTCAATTACGTTGGCAACAACTTTGGTACCAAGGGCGAGGGATGAAGAGAACCACTTTCCTGCTCGTAATATGAGGCGGACCAATAGGCAAAGTTCTCGTCCATTGATGGTTAGCGGAATGTCATCAACAATAGTAAAAGGGTCTTACTGACAGAGTTGTACACCGAGGTGCTTACTTAAGCAGGGATTTATCTCTCTCAGACAAGTTAGATGACAAGAAAGGAGAAACAAAACAATGGAAGTGAAAATGTGATTATTATGATAATCAGACCAATGGAAAGGAAAGATGTTTATACCCATGTGTTAGAGTATAACTTTCCCAAGGAAAGGCAGAGCATGATAGGGCTCCAAGTATTAAACCGTTTAGACAAAGGAGAAAGGTATTTATGAGGTTTACCCATACAACAATGTTTGCATACTTGATCAAGAACAGTTAGCATTGCGCTCCCAATGTTCTTGTTGATGATCGGAGTACCACACACATGCTTCGGGATAGTGTTGACATGGTCATCGGGGAAAGGTCAGACTTCAGGTACACAAAGGATCCATCGGAACAACTTATAAAATAAGTCATACAATTTCAGCAAGAAAAAGATGATTTTGTGGCCGGTGGGCTCAGGAAAAATTCATCAAGGGGCAAGGATGGTATTTCTCATCATGAATTCGATTGATATCCTGGAACAGCTTAGAATGTTGGTGATGATCACGACACATTTGTCGAGAGATTTCATGAAGATGTAATCGATCGGTGATGACATCAAGTCAAAGGAATGATGAAGCGAAGATCAACGTAAGCTTAGCTCATCGTCAAAAATTGTGCTCCAGGAAGAATGACCGGGTGGCACAGTTAAAATTTAGCACGATAATGATATAGTCGATCATGCTAGGACTGACACGAAGGATTATTAAATTCGTAAGCAACGAAAATAGCGTAGAGCTATTGAATCGGAGTGCGGAATCGATTCACTTATCGGTGTTCTCGAGTGACCAATAACTCAGAACCCGGGGCAATCTGAAATCGCTGAGGAGCAATACCAAATGAAGACTCATAGGAGGTAACACGGTTCTTTGTTATTCTCAAGATACCGGAGGGTAATACTCGAAGGAAGGTCAAGATAGAGGTTGCGAAGATGCATTGATCTACAAAAGACAAGTGCTTTAACTTTTCTGAGAAATGGAATAAAAGGGGAACAATCATGGTCAGAACCACGGTTTCAAAGGACCAAACATAGTTACCAGATGAACTTATAACAAGGGGATTATTATTATCACAAGAAGCTTCCATGATAAGTTCTACATCGGTTCCATGGGCATGAACACAAAGGTTCAAGGTCGAATCCCACTTCTTCATTGCATAACCTTTCATTCACTCCTCGTTTTCGAAGAATTTGTAGTGCGAAAGATTTATCTGGTGAAGCACCCGAAGAGTATGACTCACATCTCTTTAGAGTTCACACGGATTAGGGAAGGCATAGGTTCAACCCGTATGGGTATCTTAGGAACATATACCACTAAGTTCCGGAGCATATAACATCAGCTCAATAGCAGAGCATGGTTGAAAATAAGCAGAGGATACAATTTATCAAAGACATTATGTATCAGGGGAAGAACTCAAGGATTTGAGAATAGGCAGGAACGGTCAGATAATAATCCACCAAAGGATATGGCGGACCACAACGAATCTGATGTGAGTATCAATGCTCAACCAGAAAAAGAAATAGTGCAAAGGCATCGGATTATAGAAGCAGTTGAATAATTCAACGTTCAAGTTGAAGGGAACTAGGTGGACAATCAATTACAACATGCTTGGCCGAGATCCAACTCATGTCCAGAATGGCGTATGAGCAGGAAGGTCAAATTTCAGGGTTCGACTAATGATTGCGAGCAATCTCAACATAATGAATCAATAGGTTCAGAATGACAATGACAAAGGATGTTAATGAATATTGTCGGGCATATGGATTTAACCATAATGCAGGCAGACAAGATTTACGGGAGCACTAGTGATGAGGACATGACTACCTTTGATATGACCAAATATATTGCATACATGTATATTTGTGAGGTGATTTTTAATGCAAACTATGCAATAATTTATTTAAGTCATCCAGGACAAAAATACTTCACAAACTTTTGTGCCATGTCTAATTGCAGGTGTATGGGACATTTATACAATACACATATGAAGATAAGGGAGAAAGAGATGTTTACTTGCTGTTCAAAAAGTTCTCTCACGTCACTTTTGGCCCAAGAGAAGATAGAGTCCAAGTCTCTCACGTTCTGGACTCAGATTCGGACTGCACAGACATACCTGATTCAAAATGCCAAGAACTCTTTCATCCGGACTCCGAATTGGGTGATTCTTTTTTTGTTGAAAAGTAGATTTCATGCTCTTTCCAACCCAATTGGAATCACCTTAAAATCCGTCCGGAGCGTTGAGTTATGGACGAAACAATATGACGCTGCAGCAGAATCCGAGTCAAACTACAAGTCCAAAGGTGTTACGTCACCTCCACGGGGGCCCATGAGCCTTGTACAATCTAGGATTGGTTTTAGGCTGCCTTGGGACGTTCTCCCACCTCCTTGGCCGCCACCCCTTGCTCCTATATAAGTAGATCCATCTAGTAGCTTTTTCCTTGGGATTTGTTTAGTTAAAAGTTAGCCATTGCAACTTCGTGTACTTTGTTTATGTCCAACGACCAGACCAAGACCGCTTACGGATCCCCACCTTTATCAATACTTCATATATACTCGCAATATTCAGATTGCTTTTATCATATTCTTGCTTGTTCTTCGATTGCTTGCAGGAATAGACCTTCGTGGTCAGGTTGATTGTGCTCCGGCGTGGTCAATAACCTCTCGGAGTTGGTTTAGCGATTTCTAAGGCGGAACATCGTGCACGTTTGTAGTCGGATTGTCAAAGTCATCTTCACCAAATCGATAGTTATCATCTCATCGAAAGATCGGGACACCTCCACCTCTATCAAGTGGAATCATCCTCAGATTCTTCTATGTCACAATGATGCATATAAGATTTGAACTCTTGGTAGTAAGCATGCACAGTGTTGTTGCCTTGTTTAAATTGTTCAAATTTGTGAAGCAATTCACGATGATAGTAAGGAGGGAAAAATTGGTGTCTCATTACATCTTTCAAATGTTTCCAAGTTGTGGGTTGGTTATCAATGTTTTTCTTACAATGCACACTCCACCAAACAGAAGCAAAACCAGTAAATGCTCTAGTGGCATCTCGTACTCTCTCAAGTTCAGAAAAGTCATGGTGACGAAAAACTTGTTCTACTTTAAGCTCCCAAGCTAGATAAATAGCAGGATTAAATCTACCCTCAAATGTCGATAAAGAGATAACCTGTCGATGTGCTTGTGTGTGTTGTCCCAACTCTCTTGATGGTGAAAATTTGTCTGTCGTCCAAGAACTTCTATCTCCGGAACCTGTCATGATTAGTAGAAACAAGAAACAAAATTCGAGAATAATGTTCCTATGCACTACTAGGATGTGGTTGTAAAGTGCTCACAGTAAAGCAAATATCAATATCTTACAAGTTCTTACCATGCGACAGGTGGTGACAGGCAACCAGCGGTGTCAAGTAAATCTGAAGATTGTGTAAAGCGATTGCCAGGGAACGTACGTATACACTGTGTAGAAATATGTGGAGCTGGGTTGGCTATATATGGTAGCAACAATATTTAATAATAATCAATTCAAAGATGCAATGTTGAATAAACGCTCAACGACGGTATTATGCTGGTCCTAGGCTAGACCGGACTAGAGACGTGAGCCTAGAACACTAATGAGGTCACGGTGTAGCACAAATAGCATTAATAAGGATACTAAGTAGCTCTTAACAGCAAGATATAAGTGAAGATCACAACGACAGTGAAGATAATGATGAAAAACAACTGCCAAGTAGGATATACAACAACTCTCTCTCCAACTTCCCTCTTGAAAACTTTGAGCCAATTTTCTGATAAATTCTTACAAAGAATGCTACTAACTCAAGCTTTCCAATGCAAAAAGAATCACTCAATTCCGAGTTGATATAAGGAGTCAAAGAATTCTAAAACTGGCCTGAAAAATTGGAACAAGCTGTGTTCACGAACTTCGGAGGGCAAAAATACCTATTTAGGAGCCGATTTTGAGGTGTCAAATATTGAATAAGCTTCTGCAACTATTTAGATGTGGCTCGTCGCTAGCTTCAATTTGAGTACTCACGGAGCCAAAACGGACTTCGTATGAGGAAGATACACCTGTTTTACTGAATAGTGCGCAAAACACATTCCAATCCGAATTCAGGTATGAGATTGATTCTAGATAGATCCGATTTTTTTTTCTTCTCTCTTTTTTTCTCACGCTTTTTTTCTCTATCTTCTTTTTCTCCCTCTTTTCAATACAAACTAGATAAGATGCAGATTGGATCAGGTGAAGATGTGAGTGACCTCAACTATGATTATGACAATGAACACTGTATAGCACGTGGTGTAAATTGGTGGATGGGATGGTGGACAGTGGATGGGATAATGATGCAGCGGCGGCATGACTAATGTGAACAGAACTTGAAACTCTAAAGGAACTATACACTAAGACCAGCAATTCGACATGGCGATGCAACCGATAATTCAATAATGCAAACAATGAAAAGAAAATTGCAAAGGCTCAGACTGGCTTGGACAAATGATGAATAGATCTAACTTTTTTATGGCTTTTTCTTGGACAATAGGTAAGAAAATAAATCTAATCTAGGAAAACTGGAAATTCTCACCGAGCAACCTGAAAACTAATACCACTTGATAGAGGCGGAGGTGTCCCGATCTTTCGATGAGATGATAACTATCGATTTGGTGAAGATGACTTTGACAATCCGACTACAAACGTGCACGACGTTGCGCCTTAGCAATCGTTAAACTAACTCCGAGATGTTATTGACCACGCCGGAGCACAATCAACCTGACCACGAAGGTCTATTCCTGCAAGCAATCAAAGAATAAGCAAGAATATGATAAAAGCAATCTGAATATTGTGAGTATATATGAAGTATTGATAAATGTGGGGATCCGTAAGCGGTCTTGGTCTGGTCATTGGACACAAACGAAGTACACGAAGTTGCAATGGCTAACTTTTAACTAAACAAATCCCAAGGAAAAAGCTACTAGATGGATCTACTTATATAGGAGCAAGGGGTGGCGGCCAAGGAGGTGGGAGAACTTCCCAAGGCAGCCTAAAATCAACCCTAGGTCGTACAAGGCTCATGGGCCCAAGTGGAGGTGACGTAACACCTTTGGACTTGTAGTTTGACTCGGATTTTGCTGCAGCGTCAGATTGTTTCATCCATAACTCAACACTCCGGACGGATTTTAAGGTGATTCCAATTGGGTTGGAAAGAGCATGAAATCTACTTTCCAACAAAAAAAGAATCACCCAATTCGGAGTCCGTATGAAAGAGTTCTTGGCGTTTTGAATCAGGTGTGTCTGTGTAGTCCGAATCTGAGTCCAGAACGTGAGAGACTTGGACTCTATCTTCTCTTGGGCCAAAAGTGACGTGAGAGAACTTTTTGAACAGCAAGTAAACATCTCTTTCTCCCTTATCTTCATATGTGTATTGTACAAATGTCCCATACACCTGCAATTAGACATGGCACAAAAGTTTGTGAAGTATTTGTCTTGGATGACATAAATAAATTATTGCATAGTTTGCTTTAGAAATCACCTCACAAATATACATGGATGCAATATATTTGGTCATATCCAAGGTAGTCATGTCCTCATCAACTAGGCTGCAGAGGATCTTCGGGAGATCGAATTGCATTCGAAGAATTTTGTGCGACATATGACCAACTAGGGATGAACGAATCCCCAATAAGTGTGAGGAATTATACATAGGGTTATTCAGGCAGAAAAGAGCAACAAGGCAGTCGAAAAAAAGGATTCTCTAAAGTCGGAGAATACTTTCGGGTATCTAGTAATAACAAGAACAACTAGGGATGGAAGTAAGAACGACGAGGGTACGCAGTTAACCATAAGGATTCAACGGTGTTAAGGGATTGCAAAATAAATGAACACAAGTTCTCGGGAGTAGTTCGGAGAGTATCTTCGAAGTCTTCTGGTGAAGCAGGCGACCATCCGAAATGAAGGGGCTCTCCGGGAAAAGTTGTTACGAGAACCTAATGTAGTTATAGTTAGCAAAAATATTTAACCCGAATAGAAGAGAGATCAGAGTCCCAGAGTATAGACGAGGAATAAAAAGATACTACTACCACCCAATGGCGACGTGGGCGCGTAAGACACACAGCCATGTTAGTAAAAGTTTTTTTTGTGACTAGACTCAACTTCGGACAAGGAGTTGGAAAGGGGGCTACCTACAGGCAGTCGGCTCTGATACCAACTTGTGACGCCCCCGATTCAATCGTACACTAATCATACACGCAAACGTGTACGATCAAGATCAAGGACTCACAGGAAGATATCACAACACAACTCTAGACACAAATTAAAATAATACAAGCTTTATATTACAAGCCAGGGGCCTCAAGGGCTCGAATACATAAGCTCGAAAACACAAGAGTCAGCGGAAGCAACAATATCTGAGTACAGACATAAGTTAAACAAGTTTGCCTTAAGAAGGCTAGCACAAAAGCAACATCGATCGAAAAGGCAAGGCCTCCTGCCTGGGAGCCTCCTAACTACTCCTGGTCATCGGCGGTCTCCGTCACGTGGTAGTAGGCACCCTCGGGGTAGTAGCAGTCATCAAAGGTGTCATCTGGCTCCTGGACTCCGTCATCTGGTTGCGTCATCCGAGAAGAATGGAAAAGGGGAAAAAGAGGGAGCAAAGCAACCGTGAGTACTCATCCAAAGTACTCGCAAGTAAGGATCTACACTACGGATGCAACATTGTCAAAGGAAGGTTGTATGTGTGTAGTGGGCTGCAGAAATGCCAGAATAGAGAGAAGGCCTAGTCCTATCAAAGACTAGCATCTTCTAGAAACTACCATCTTGCAGCAACAGGAGGGAGTAGAGTAGCATAAAGTAAAGTAGTAGTAGTGTTATCAACCTCGGCCAGAGATCCTTTCTCGACTCCCTGCGAGAAAGCAATCCCAGAGCCATACTATCCAATTTTCATCACCATCCAATTCTCATCACCATCCAATTTTCATCACAAGTATCCAGTTCTACTTGTATCGATCGGGATACAACTCCGAGTGTCCGTTACCGTAGGACAGGCTATCGGTAGATGTTTTCTTCCCTGCAGGGGTGCACCAACTTACCCACCACGCTCGATTAACTCCGGCCGGACACACTTTCCTGGGTCATGCCCGGCCTCGGCCAAACAATACGTCGCAACCCGACCTAGACTTAACAGAGATATCAGCACGCCGGACTAAACCTATGCCTCCAAGGGTCATGGGCCATCTCCCCGAAAACTCCTGCATGTTGCATACGCGGCCGGTGAGCAGACCTAGCTACCTCCTTCAACAAGGCAGGTGCTTACGCAGTCCAACCCGGCGCGCGCCGTTCATTCGCTGACGTCTATTAAGCTTCGGCCGATGTATACGACGTAGAACGCCCATACTATGCCCACGTGATGGTTAGTGTTATCTGGCCAGAGGCCCCTCGGATCAAATATCCAAATCGTAGTGGATTAGGAGCACGCGGTAACAAGCAGAGACTCACGAAAGATGTGACCCCGTTGCCCCATCTCGAGGACTTGCGGCAAGGGCTAGGAATGCCCGGCCACGCCTCGCAATTATCTCGCGGGCACCTTCCAGGTCAACCCGACTCCACAACACTTGCAATTATGCTCGCGCGGGTACCCCTCAGGGTCGACCCGTCTTTAGTAACATGGTTCAGTGTAAAGTCATAGTAATCATAGTAACTGTGTGTCTAAATATCAAGGGGAAAACCTGAGGAATCACCCCCGGTGAACTCCACTCAATGTAATCATCAAGGTGAACGTAAGAGGGACCACCCTCGAGGTTCACACTTGAGGGGTTGCACGACAGAGTCGTATCAGAAGTGGTTAAAGAGGAAATCACCCTCGATGACCACGACCGAATAGCTACACTACAGGGTTAACATCGTAAGTGTTGTAGAGGTCTCACCCTCGTCACTCGATAGTAACCCAGCAGTGTAGAGCAACTAAGGGGAAAGTGATGTGCGGTGCCGGGGCCTGGTCTTCGATCCCGTTGATCGGGTCTTCAATGATGAAGCAGGGGCAACAAGGACAAGGTGGGGTCACTGATGGATCACTAACCAACCTATGCTAAGTAGTTTAGGATAAGCAGGTAGGTAACAATAAGCAGGTTACAAAAGCAGGTTATGCATCAGAATAGGAGCAAAGAATTACAGTAGCAAAATCTAATGCAAGCATGAGAGAATGGAATGGGCGATATCAGGATGATCAAAAGGGGGGGCTTGCCTGGTTGCTCAGAGAAGAAGGAGGGGTCATCGGTGACGTAGTCGATCACAGCGGCATCGGCAACCGCCACGGGGTCTACCGAAGAAAAGAAGGGGAGAAACAGTAAATACACAGCAAGCAAGTGCATAACAGGACAACAAGCATAGCTAGACATGTTCTAACGCGGTCCTACATGATACCGGCGAGGGGGGAAGTCAACCGGAAATGTTTTCCTGGTTCCGGACCTGTGTCAGACAAATGGCCGGAGGGGGAAAGTTCCATGTTCAGCATGCTAGGGGCATGTGACAGATGAACGGACCACATATTCGGATTCGTTGGATTTTTCTGAGCAACTTTCATATAGAAAATATTTTCATCGGAGTTACGGATTATTTAATATTAATTTTTAATGTTTTTAATGTTTTTTCTTGGATTATTGTTAAATTGGGAAAAGAATAAATTGCTATGGGTACACTGAAGTGTACCCGGCTGTTTGCATTAGGGGCTGATAGGTGGGGTCTTGTTGACTGCCCAGACAGCAGTCAACTAAGACTGTTGACTAGTCAAAGGGACCAGGGGACCCGCATGTCATTGACTGGGCTATCCCAGTCAGCAGTTTGAGTGGTCAATGGGTTGACTGGGGCCACTTGTCAGTGGCTAGACTCAGATAGACTTTAGTTAAGTTACATTAATTAGCAATGGGGGCCACTAGTCATAGGGCCATCTAACTAATGAAACTAATAATAATAAAAAGGTTAATCCCCAATTAGCCAGCCCCAATCTTGCAGTGGCCAGAGGCCACGGCTGGGAGCATGCACAACCGCACGCACAGGTGCGCCGACGGCCGGTGCCCAGCACACGGGGCAGAGGGGGAGTAGGGCGCGGCCCTGGCCAGTAGACGTGGTCGACTATGGGCGATGTGGGTGCTGTCCCGCGCGAGCGCGGCTAGGTCGCGACCAGCAGCGGCGCGCGGCGTCAGCCGCAGTCAGTAGCAGCCGCAGGCAGTGGAAGGCGGGGGCGGGCGTGGCGCCCGCAGGGCGGCCACGGCGGCAGGCGCGGGGCTGGGGCGTGCGGCCACGGCCGCAATGGGGACCGGGGTTCGGCGGATGCGGGGCTGGGCTCGGTAAGGGGGTCGCAAGCACGAAGCACCGGATGTTGCGACGGCAAGCATGGGTTTGATCGGGCGCAACACTATTGATAGAGGCAAAGTTGTCCCGCCTTTCGATGAGATGATGGATATCGCTTTGGTGGAAGTCGACTTTGACGATCCGACTACGAACGTGCGAGGACATCGCACCTTAGCCATCGCTAAACCAACTCCGGGAGGTTATTGACCACGCCGGAGCACGATCAACCTGACCATGAGGGTCTGTTTCCTACGAGCAAACGAAGAACAAGCAAGAAACTGAGATTGCAATCTGGATATTGCGAATATAAGATGAAAGCTTTATTGATCAAGGTGGGGTTCTGTGACGCCTTTGTTTGGTCGTTGAACACAAATGAAGTACGCGAAGTTGCAGCTATGGCGAACTTTTAATCTAAACAAAACCCAAAGTCTAAACGGTGCCCTAAGGGCTGTATATATGGAGGAAGAGGAGGTGAATTTCGTGGCCCTTGGTGGAGGGGTCCAAAATTAACCCTATCTCTTGTTTCCCCACACATACGGACTCTAAAAATAGCCTATACTTATGTATTTCGAAATTACATGGGCCTGGCCCAATAATAAGGTGACGCACCACCTAGAATAGCCTCTGGACGAAATTTATGAAGTGGCATCTTGTATATTTCGTCCAAGGCTTCATGCACTCATTATGGTGGCTTCAAAGTCCTGAAATCATCACTTGTAACACCGTTCTTGTTCCCCTTGCGCATGCCATCATCTCCATGCTTGTTCTTGCTCCAATGTTCACCCTTCTCCAAGCTACGCCCTTCATTTGTAAGCAAAACAAATGTATCCAATTTAGGCAGCATCATATTCTCATGAACATTAGAATCATTACCAAGAAACAAAAGTACCTGATAATTTAATTGGCGTGCGCGAGCTCTAGTAATTGGTCCAGTATATGTAGGAGTAGGGGATGTGGGTGTAACAATGGTATTGATGTCCTAATCATCCTCCCCTTCTTGAAATGAAGTCATCCTCGATGAAAGCTCATCTTCCTCACCCAAATATGGCTTCAAATCTGCAATGTTAAAAGTGGGACTAACCCCAAAATCTGCAGGTAGCTCAAGTTTATATGCATTATCATTTATTTTCTCAAACACCTTAAAAGGACCAGCAGCACGTGGCATTAACTTTGATTTGCGCAAATTAGGAAATCTATCCTTATGCAAATGTAACCAAACAAGATCTCCAGGTGCAAACACAAGACATTTTCTACCCTTGTCTCCAGCAAGTTTATATTTAGCATTCATACGCTCAATGTTTTTTTTAGTTAACTCATGCATTTTTTTAAACAATTCAGCACGTTGTTTAGCATCAAAATTAACCTTCTCCGAAGATTGAAGAGGCAACAAATCAATAGGTGCACGAGGTAGGAAACCATACACAATTTCAAAAGAGCACATCTTAGTAGTAGAATGCAATGAATGATTATAAGCAAATTCAATATGAGGCAAGCATTCTTCCCACATTTTCTTATTATTCTTCAAAACAGCCCTAAGCATAGTAGACAATGTTCTATTGACTACTTCAGTTTGTCCATCAGTTTGGGGGTGACAAGTAGTACTAAAAAGCAGTTTAGTCCCCAATTTAGCCCATAAACATCTCCAAAAGTGGCTAAGAAATTTAGTATCACGATCTGAAACAATAGTATTGGGCACACCATGCAAGCGAATAATTTCACGAAAGAACAAATCAGCAACATCGCTTTTATGACATGGTATAAAGTGTGCCATTTTCGAGAATCTATCCACGACAACAAATATGCTATCCCTCCCCTTCTTTGTTCGAGGTAAACCTAAAACAAAGTCCATAGATATATCCTCCCAAGGAACACTAGGTACAGGCAAAGGCATATATAAACCATGAGGATTGAGTCGTGACTTAGCTTTTTGACATGTAGTGCAACGAGCAATAAAACGCTCAACATTCCGTCTCATCTTTGGCCAAAATAAATGTGTAGCAAGTATGTCCTCCGTCTTCTTCACGCCAAAGTGTCCCATTAATCCTCCTCCATGCGCCTCCTGCAACAACAAAAGACGAACAGAGCTAGCTGGAATGCATAGCTTGTTAGCACGGAACACAAAGCCATCATTAATAACGAACTTGTTCCATGTTCTTCCTTCTTTACAATTCTGCATTACATCTTTAAGATCAGCATCATGCACATATTGATCTTTGATGGTCTCCAAACCAAATATTTTGAAGTCAAGTTGTGAAAGCATAGTATAGCGACGAGACAAAGCATCAGCAATAACATTTTCTTTACCCTTCTTGTGTTTAATGACATAAGGGAAAGTCTCAATGAATTCCGCCCATTTAGCATGTCTATGATTCAGTTTAGCTTGACTTTTAATATGTTTCAAAGATTCATGATCAGAATGTATAACAAATTCTTTGGGCCATAAATAATGTTGCCATGTCTCTAAAGTCCGAACAAGAGCATATAATTCTTTATCATAAGTAGAATAGTTCAGACTAGGCCCACTCAATTTTTCAGAAAAGTATGCAACAGGTTTGCCATCTTGTAATAACACACCTCCTAATCCAATTCCACTAGCATCACATTCAAGCTCAAAAGTCTTATTAAAATCAGGAAGTTGGAGTAAAGGAGCATGTGTCAACTTATCTTTCAATACCGTGAAGGCTTCTTCCTGTGCGGTACCCCAAACAAAAGGCACATCCTTCTTTGTAAGCTCGTTGAGAGGTGCAACAATGGTGCTGAAATCTCTAACAAAACACCTATAGAAACCAGCGAGGCCAAGGAAACTCCTTACTTGTGTGACCGTTTTGGGCTGCGGCCAACTCTGATGCGGAGCATCCCACGGTCATCCCCATGTACACTCTGACTACTCTCCAAGCCCCAAGAGGACATATGACGAGACCTCGAATATACACCATTGGACACAAGGTGAACTCGCTCCTCTCCGAACCTTCACTTTCTACATGTGAGACATGGATACTACCTCATGCATGGATCTTGCATATACTAGGTACAACCGAGATGACCATGGAGAATCCAAGGACCAAGGCCAAGCATGGAAGAGAAGGACGAAGAGAACCTGGCCACTCCAGAACGAGCGGTACTACCGCCCACTCCAAGCGGTACTACCGCTGAGGCCACCCAAGCGGCACTACCGCCCGGCAACCGCCCAACTACTGCTCGGGCGGAACAACCGGCCTCCTGCCGCCCAACAACCGGCCCACCCTCTGTGATCGAGCGGAGCATGGCCGGTGCTGCTCCGGTTGTACCAGTTTCTGCCAAAAGACCGAAACAACCGCCCCGATGACCGGAACAACTGCTGCCCCTTCGGCGTACACCTCCAGATCCAACGCCCGGGCATCAAGCGGAACTACCGCCCCCGCTTGACCGGTACTACCGCCCCGCACGAGCTCCAGCGGAACTACCGGCCTGTCTGCGCACAGTGTAATGGGCCGAGCCCATGTATCCCTTTGCCCTCACTTACCCCTTCGTGGCTCTAGGCTATATATACTCCTCCACCTCCCCCTAGTTAGGGTTAGCATTGGTTTAGCTCATATTTGTGTGAGAGCCTTGCTCATCCACTTGGTTACTTCTCCTCGGAGCTCACGACCTCTTCGGAGAAGATCCCCCAAGCGGATTCAAGACCCCTTTCTAGGGAAGACCATCAAGATCTCCGTACAGAAAAGAACGGCTCCTTTGTATCCTTACCTTTGTTGACTTTGGATCTCGTGTATCTCTTTGTGTTCGGTGATCTAGCACTCGTGTGATTGATTCTATGTCAGTTTAGTGATTCTCTCTCGTTTTCCCCGTGTTTCCCCTTTGTGCTTCCGCGTGTTCTTCGTGATTCCCCCCATAGGATCCACTCCAAACGTGAAAGATCGTCACCATAGGGTTCCGCCCTACATCATCTTGGTATCATGAGCCACGTTGATCACGTTTTTGGAGCCCCTACCCTGTGTTTTCTAGCTTGATTTTGTTGTTTTCGTCCTAAAATCCGAAAATCCCCACCAAAAATAGCCCCAAATTTTTTTTGTGATTTGTTGGTTTGATGATGTTTTGTTGATTTTGATCCATGGATTTGCTTGGTTTCAAGTGGATCTAGCATTCCCCCAAGTTTCCCCTCTTCCCATCCACGAAATCCATCCAATTTTGCCCCCGGAATCATCCATTTCCGCCCCAAAATCGCGCCCCGATTCGATCTGTGAAAAATCCCGACACAAGCGGTACTACCACCCCTCCAAGCGGTACCACAGCTGAGTACCACGAGCGGTACTACCGCCCTCCCAAGCGGTACTACCGCCCCTCCTAGTTTCAGCGTTCCGAGTTTCACTGTTTTGCCCATAACTAATTCATCCGGAGTCCGTTTTCTTTAGCTCGTTTTGAAGCTATTGACATCCCCCATCCCACAAAAATACTTCCAACACCATTTGACTCCATCAAATTTTCGAAAATTTGGCAAGTTTGCCTAGGCCTTCCACCATATCATCCGCATAGCCACCACCGACTTCCGCAACCTAACCCATTTTGTTCCATATAGCATTAGTGGTTGCTTGAGTAGTGATTCGAGTCTCCGAAGGTGTTTCGGCAACTTAGGGACAATTGCTTCTTCATCAACCACCACCACTATTTCCGCATAACCTTGCCCACAATACACTTCCGACAACCCAACTTAACCCAATTTTGTTTGATCTTGTTTGAGTGGAGGCTTGTGTCTCCTAAGGTGTTTAGGCTACTTAGGGACAGCAACTTCAACTCCGACACGTGTATAGCCCATCATTTCACTTCCACATTGCCAAGTGCAAACCACCACCGCTTTCCGCTACCACCATTTGACATTTGTCATTTGAGATTTTGAGTTCGCGGTTTTTGCGTTTCCTAAGGTGTTTCGGCTACTTAGGGACGAGTTCCATCATCTTGGTATCTACATCAAGAACACCGCCACTCATCATCGAAAAGGACGGTAACCTCGACGGCACCATTATATATTCCCCTTGCAAATTGCATTGATAACCCCTAGCCCATTTTGCGTTACTTGCCTATCGAGACTAGCCATTTGAGTATTGCCGGCAACGTAACTTGTGCACATTAGTGATCATACTTCCCATAGCATACATACCATATCATCATGGTGCATATATTGGTATCATCTCTTGTGTCACAAGTTTGTTCCCGCATATACATAATTGCTATCTTGGTTTGTACATTGTGCAAAAGTGGCCATAGAAAAAAAAGAAATAAAGCTTTTAAGCAAAAGAAAGAGAGCAAAGAAGCTTGTAAGCAAGTGCCATAGCATCATATCACATTGCATATAAGATTGTCATATCCGATCATATTGGATCATCTTGAGAGAAACACCGGGAACTATACATACATAGCATACTTGGGATAGAAAGTTTATCCATTTTGCATCTTATAGGTTGTGCACAAGTGTCGTCCGCCTATTGAGCAATCGTGCTAGCGTCTCTCTTGAGTTGTGCAACACGAGCGTTTTGCGTGGATTCCACATTTTGTGCTCATTCCTTGGTTGCACGACCCCATTTATCTATCCGTGTGTGTGTTTCCGTGTGCCATCCATTGCTATTGGTCTACTTGTTTCGCTTGATAATTTGTGAATCTCTTTCAACATTATTGACTCTTGCTAACATTTTGCATTAAATTTTTGTGCCACTATCCTCACCGAGCTCCTCCATACTTGTGTAGGTGTGAGAACCGACAAGGATTGGTACCAATAGTGCTATTTCATTGTCCGCATTTGAGTGAACTTGATTCATTGTCAACATCGGTCAAGGTACATTGGTATAAGTTCTTCTCTTTCTCCCACTCATATTTGCTCGAGTCTTGTGATGGATAGGCAAGGCATTTCCTCTTCGGTCCTCGACAACAACGACGGCGTGAACAACTACATCACCAAAGCGTCTATCTTCGATCTACAAGAACAAATGCAAGGCGCACAATCGAGATTGCGAGAGCGCATCGAGAACATCTCCATCGACATTCATCACTCGGAAGCAAGGAAAAGGGACTACATCGACAAGAATCTTTCCGCACATAAAGAGGAGCAAGATGCAAGGATGGAGGAGATTAGAGCCTTGATCAAGTCTTCTTCCCCTTCGTCATCCTCAAGGCGGCGATATTCAAGCCACAAGTCTTCGGAGCATGAAAAAGATGCAAGTGCAAATCGTCCTCGTCCACATCTACATGGTGACCACCATCACGTTTGTGACCAACATCATCATGAAGGGCAAGTCACCTCCAAGCATCATGTGCACGACGATGACGAACGACATCTTCTACGAGCTCAAGCACGACAACGACATCATCATGAAGATACTCCACAAGCGCAAATGCACAAGTCCCAACAAGCCCTACTTCACGCCAAGTCCAAGCTTCATGAGCAAAACATAAGACCACGAGATGAGCACCACCAAGACGGAGTTACGGCTACATCAACCATTTCGGCATATTCGCCAAGTGTTCTCAAGGCATCTTCGTCTTTGGACGTACGGTATCTTCGCCTACTTCCCATGAGTTCGCCTACATCGACATCCTCAACAACAAGGCGACCACATACAAGTGAGGGCGACACTTCCATCTTCGGAAGCCCCTCCAGGAAGATGGCTGAGCATGGGAAACTCCCTTCGGTCATGGAGACGAGCTATGAGGTGCCACATCATATGGGCCTCCAACACCAAGACGGTGACAAGACGGTCGATCAAGGGCCATCCCCTTTGACCCCGGCGACAAGCGCGAACCTCTTCAACAACATGAAGACGGCGCCCACATTGGACTCATACTCCGAGTCAAGCTACGCGAGTGCGCATGGAGACATTTGCACCTACATCTCTCCGACACCCACATATGTTGAGATGCCCCATTTGTCATATGAGGAGAGGCACCACCCCATGAGTGACATGAGTGACTCCAGCATACGTGACATCGAGAGCATTTCCTATGAGAGGATGAGTGTGACCACCACTAGCCCCACACATGAGAGCATGCCACACATCCTATGTGAGGTTGAGCGCCATTTGAGTGACTCCACCAACCATATGAGTGAGAGCATCCTGGAGGGAGTGAGTGAGCCACAACACGTAGTGAGTGAGGTAGTTGAGACGGCATGTGAGGCCACTATGATTCCTAATGACTTAACCTCTACTCCTAGTGTGTTTTCTTCTTTGGTGCTAGGTCTCCTACATGAGGACATGCCTAACCCCGACGAGTCCATCCCTCCAATGGGAAAACCGATGGCCATGGTGGACGATGATGCACCCCCCACATGGTTCCATCAAGATGACGATTACCATGACTTTGTCTTCAACACCTCACCTACAACACATGAGCGACGCTCCAAAGGTAACACAGGTGATGGTGCTTCTCTTGTCCCACTAGTGGACTCTCTTACCAATGATTGCTCCCATGATGTTGACCCACCTATTCCCATGCTTGATGCTAGTGAGACTTCTTCATGCCTTGACTTACCTATTTATGATGAATATGATGATGAGCATGTTGAGTTGCCTAGTTGTGATGCTATGATCCATAGGATATCATGTGAAAATTCTTTTGGACACATCATGTTTGACAATCCATTGAACTTGTCATACGCTATGAGTGAGATCTCCCATATTGCATCATTACAATCTCAACATAGTAACTATGCATGCCCCATTAAAATCAATCCCATTTGCACTTATGGCATAGATGACGAGATGATGGTCATTGGCTTTTGCTTCTCTTGTGATGATATTGCCATGCTTCCTTTACATGATTTGCGCAATTCATCTACTATGTCATGTCATGATCACATTGTTCCAAATATGCATTGTTTTGGATGTTGTCAATATTCTCCATGTGACGTTTCCACTAATGCTCATGAGGAGACCCCCATAGTTTCCTCATACATATTAGGAGATCTTGATGCATTTCATACTTTGCATGATTCCCATGATAGTGTACATCATATGCATTCCATGAATAACAATGCTCTAGATGTTGTTCGTGATGCATTACACAATTTGAGTCTCCATTATGCTATACATATTAACAAACCTCTCATTATGGATGACATGTTTCTATATCACGCATCTCATTTATTTGAGCATTGGATATTATGTGCTAACCGACACATGCACGTGCGCATCATGATGGATGATGTGTACATATACCACGCACACACAATTTTCCTTTGCCTTTGTTTTATGTAGGTACTCATGTATACTCATCAACCTCTCAATCCCAAGAGTTGACGAAACGAGCTCTGGAGAGCAACAACGGTTTGAGATCCCGTGGACTATCCTTACCACCATTCCCTTCGTGCAAGGACTGCGCGCATCTCTTCTACTTGGCTCTCACACGACTATGGGCTATATATCACTTGTCCCTTTATGCCCATACTATTGTGTTCACTTTGCATGTTATGCTTGCTCCTATGCCTTTGCCATGCAATTGTGACCCTTGCTTGCATCTACCCATGATTCGTCATTATGCTACTACTATGTGTATTTGCATGCTTGGCGGAGATCCTTGTTGCTTTTGCCATGATTATCATGTGCCTCATGCTATTGTTGATTCTTGTGTTGGGAAAGTCATGATGTTACATTGCTATTTACATAGGACTTCTTGCCAACACCATGAACCTACTTTCCTCATATCTTGCTTTCCTGCTTGTGATATGTCATGTGCATTATTCATGCCCACTATTTGCACACATGACATGCTTGCCATTATTCCCTCTAGTATGTTGCATATTCGCACTACTAGCATGCTTGACTTGATCGATATGATTGCTTGCTATGTTGCATCACCCATGTTCCACTATTACTTGCTTTCTTGGGTTGATGACATATATGCTCATGCCTCGCACATGATATATCTTGATCATTGTCTCTTGTGTCCATTAGTTGCCTCTTTCATATCCACTTGTATTGAGTGCAACCATACTATGCTTATCGATCTTGGAGACTTTCACACTTTACTTGTGATGCATGCTTGTTTGATTGAGCCTATTGTATTTGGTTGTTATTGCACCATATGCCTCCATACTATGCAATACTCCCTTGTCCTTTCTTATGATGAGCATGATGCATACACTTGTTGGGTATATTGCCACTCGAATGATAGGTTTTGCATGTCCTCTAACCTCAGTTGTTTTTCCAAGTGTTTGTCATGTTCTTTCATTTTGAAGGATTCACAAGGCATTACCGTCATGAGACATTGATGAGGACATGACTACCTTGGATATGACCAAAAATATTGCATATATGCATATTTGTCAGGTGATTTCTAGTGCAAACTATTCAATAATCTATTTATGTTATCCAGAACAAAAATACTTCACACACTTTTGTGTTTTGTCTAATTGCAGGTGTATGGGACATTTGTACAATCCACATATGAAGATAAGGAAGAAAGAGATGTTTATTTGCTGTCCAAAAAGTTCTCTCACGTCACTTTTGGCCCAAGAGAAGATAGAGTCCAAGTCTCTCACGTTCTGGATTCAGATTCGGACTGCACAGACACACCTGACTCAAAACGCACACAAATTTTTCATACGGACTCCGAATTGGGTGATTCTTTTTTTGTTGGAAACTAGATTTCGTGCACTTTCCAACCCAATTGGAATCACCTTCAAATTCATCCGGAGCGTTGAGTTGTGGACGAAACAATCTGATGCTGCAGCAGAATCCGAGTCAAACTACAAGTCCAAAGGTGTTACATCACCTCCACTTGGGCCCATTGGCCTTGTACGACCTAGATTTAGTTTTAGGCTGCCTTGGGACGTCCTCCCACCTCCTTGGCCTCCACCCCTTGCTCCTATATAAGTAGATCCATCTAGTAGCTTTTCCTTGGGATTTGTTTAATTAAAAGTTAGCCATTGCAACTTCGTGTACTTCGTTTTTGTCCAACGACCAGACCAAGACCGCTTACGGATCCCCACCATTATCAATACCTCATATATATTTGCAATATTCAGATTGCTTTATCATATTCTTGCTCGTTCTTCGATTGCTTACAGGAATAGACCTTCGTGGTCAGGCTGACCGTGCTTCCGGCATCATCAGTAACCTCAGGAGATTGGTTTAGCGATTGCTAAGGCGCAACGTCGTGCACGTTTGTAGTCGGATCGTCAAAGTCGTCTCCACCAAATCGATAGTTATCATCTCATCGAAAGATCGGGACACCCTCGCCTCTATCAAGTGGTATCAGTTTTCAGGTTGCTCGGTGAGAATTTCCAGTTTTTCCTAGATTAGATTTTTTTTCTTACCTATTGTCCAAGAAAAAGCCACAAAAAAAAGTTAGATCTGTTCATCCTTTATCCAAGCCAGTCTGAGCCTTTGCAATTTTCTATTCATTGCTTGCATAGTTGAATTATCGGTTGCATCGTCGTGTCAGTTGCTGGTCTTAGCGTCTAGTTCCTTTAGAGTTTCGAGTTCTGTTCACATTAGTCACGCCGCCGCTGCATCATTATCCCTTCCGCTGTCCACCATCCCATCTATTAATTTCCACCACATGCTACGCACTGTTCATTGTCATAATCATAGTTGAGGTCATTCACATCTTCGCCTGATCGAATCTGCATCTTATCTAGTTTGTCTTGGAAAGAAAGAAAAACAAGATAAAGAAAAAAAAAGAGAGAAAAAAGGAAAGAAAAAAAAGAAAAAGAGGGAGAAGAAAAAGAAAAAAAAAGCGTGAGAAAAAAAAGAGAGAAGAAAAAAAATTGGATCTATCTAGAATCAATCTCGTACCTGAATTCGGATTGGAATCTGTTTTGTGCACTGTTCAGTAAAACAGCTTGGCTATTGTTTCACATCATTATCTTTACTGCCATTTTGATCTTCACTTATATCTTGCTGTCCAGAGCTACTTTGTATCCTTCATTGATGCTGGTTGTGCTACGACGTGACCTCATTAGTGTTCTAGGCTCGCGTCTCTAGTTCGGTCTAGCCTAGGACCAGCACAGTACCGTCGTTGAGCGTTTATTCAACATTGCATCTTTGAATTGATTATTGCTAATCTTTTGCTACCATATATAGCCAACCCAGCTCCACATATTTCTACACCGTGTATACGTACGCTCCCCTGGCAATCGCTTTACTCAATATTCGGAGTTACTTGACACCGCTGGTTGCCGATCACCGCCTGCTGCATGGTAAGAACGTGTAAGACATTGATATTTGCTTTACTGTGAGCGTTTTACCACCACATCCTAGTAGTTATAGGAACATTATTTTTGGGTTTTGTTTCTTGTTCTACTAATCATGACAGGATCCAGAGTCAATTCATGGGCTTTGTCAATCGCGGGAGACGTGCCACCACCTTTGCAAATACCACAACCGTCACGAGAGGTGCACAAACATCCAAATGCACATGATCAGGTTAATGTATCTATACCACCATTTAATGGCCGTTTTAAACCTGCTTTATATATTGAATGGGAGTTCGACATAAAAAATATATTTGCTTCCCATAATTTCAATGAACATAAAAAGGTTAAGGTTGCGGTTGGTTCTTTCACTGGTTATGCTTTGGTTTGGTGGAGTGAATATTGTCGGTTACACCCTGATTATATACCTACTACTTGGGATGATTTGAAACTTGCCATGCGACATACTTTCGTCCCTACTTATTATACTCGTGACATGATTAAGAAGTTGCAACACTTAAAACAAGGTAGTGAAACTGTAACAAAATATTATGATGATTTACAAACTACCTTGTTGCATTCCTCTTTAGAAGAAAGTGAAGATGATTTTATGGATATATTTTGGGGAGGATTAAACCGTGATATTCAAGAGATACTAGTTCATGAAGAGTGTTATCCTATGGACCATTTGTTTCATCTTGCTTGCAAAGCTGAACAGGAAATAAAATGACGTGTTGGCCACGAGGAGAACAAGCGCACGGTGCACATTCCAAGAGTTGATATGATTGTTCCTTCAACTACTAGGCATACTATGACAACCACATCCATTGTTGTCAGGACTACATCACCTCCACCATGTGACACATCGCCCTCGAGAGTGGCTACATCATCTGAGTTGATCATAAGAGGTAATGACAAAGGTACTGATCTTCCATCTCTACATGAGAATGATGAATGCCTTGTCAATTTGAATGCACCATCTGATGAGCTACCCACTACTTTGATCACACCACCTATTTTAGAGGACTACGTTGATAATTTGACTTTGCCATGTGATCAAACAACTGAAATACCAACAATTTTGAGTGCACCCATTGAATTAACTATTGATGCAAAAGAACCAATGTTTAATCATTTTGATATGACCTCTAATCTTGGTGATGATTCTGTGTTAAATGACTTATTGCATGTTTGCTTATTTAAGCATGTTGTAGCATGTAAATTTGATGCAAGTAAGGTTTGTTCACCAATGTTGGGATGGTTTAATGATGAACATTGTCAATCTTTTGAAATGAATAAGAGCTTCACTTATATGTGCAAACTGAGTTGCAATATTTTCATGCCTTCTACTTCTTGTGCTAATTTTTTGGCTTTAGATTTTATGAACTATGCAAGTTACTCATCTATTCATGTGTCATATATGCAAAAATCAAGGGAAGTAAAAATGGATGACATATACATATACAACATGTACACCTTGTCTTTTTTGTTAGCCACATTTCAGATTAAGCAACACCGAGGACGGCTTTATTTTCAAGAAGGGGAGGATGATGAGGACATGACTACCTTGGATATGACCAAAAATATTGCATATATGCATATTTGTCAGGTGATTTCTAGTGCAAACTATTCAATAATCTATTTATGTTATCCAGAACAAAAATACTTCACACACTTTTATGTTTTGTCTAATTGCAGGTGTATGGGACATTTGTACAATCCACATATGAAGATAAGGAAGAAAGAGATGTTTATTTGCTGTCCAAAAAGTTCTCTCACGTCACTTTTGGCCCAAGAGAAGATAGAGTCCAAGTCTCTCACGTTCTGGATTCAGATTCGGACTGCACAGACACACCTGACTCAAAACGCACACAAATTTTTCATACGGACTCCGAATTGGGTGATTCTTTTTTTGTTGGAAACTAGATTTCGTGCACTTTCCAACCCAATTGGAATCACCTTCAAATTCATCCGGAGCGTTGAGTTGTGGACGAAACAATCTGATGCTGCAGCAGAATCCGAGTCAAACTACAAGTCCAAAGGTGTTACATCACCTCCACTTGGGCCCATTGGCCTTGTACGACCTAGATTTAGTTTTAGGCTGCCTTGGGACGTCCTCCCACCTCCTTGGCCTCCACCCCTTGCTCCTATATAAGTAGATCCATCTAGTAGCTTTTCCTTGGGATTTGTTTAATTAAAAGTTAGCCATTGCAACTTCGTGTACTTCGTTTGTGTCCAACGACCAGACCAAGACCGCTTACGGATCCCCACCATTATCAATACCTCATATATATTTGCAATATTCAGATTGCTTTATCATATTCTTGCTCGTTCTTCGATTGCTTGCAGGAATAGACCTTCGTGGTCAGGCTGACCGTGCTTCCGGCATCATCAGTAACCTCAGGAGATTGGTTTAGCGATTGCTAAGGCGCAACGTCGTGCACGTTTGTAGTCGGATCGTCAAAGTCGTCTCCACCAAATCGATAGTTATCATCTCATCGAAAGATCGGCACACCCTCGCCTCTATCAGACATATTGGTTATGTGAAGGCATACATGATGTGCAACTTCAACATCTTCAGGCACATTCATAAGGTGAACTCCTTCTCTTTGAGCCATCCTCAAATACGCATATTGGATGGGTCACTCTTTCATTGTTGTTTCCTTCTTGTTGTCTACATGATACACCTTGTGATCGGAGGAGCAACATTGGAGATTGGCTACATGGACCTTCACATTGAGGAGCGCTCGCACTTATTGGATGCACCTTCGGAACTCCACTCATGCCTCGACATCGAGCATTGGTACACCAACACCTCCATATTTGTTGATTGTGCTCCTACATGTCATGCTCGATGGACATTTCATACTCACCACAAGTTTGCACCTCATGCATGGATTGACTCACATTATGCTTGTCTTGTTGCATCTATTTCCATGTCATCCATGATATATTAGCTTATGCACTTCCTTAGCAAATTTGTTGTGATCTACCTTGATGGCATATTCATACATCATTATCATATCGTCCACCATCAATTGCATGATAGCTTACACATATTGAGCATCCATTGCCATATTCATGCTATTGATAAACCGTCTCACTATGACATCATTTTTCACCGTGGTTGCATTAATCATATTTACAACACATTTGTGTGCTCAATGATTGCATTTCCTACCATGAATGCTTTGCATCTCATTCTAGATCATCTTGATAATCTTCATGCGCTTTGTCATGACCAATCTTGCCGCACGGACTCATTCTTACATGCTGGACACTTTGTGTGTGCTAACCATTGTATTTCCGAGTGTCACTTGTGTTTGCTCATTTTGCATGTCTATCACTCCGGAGACACCTTGGACTACTTGGATTGCGCCATGTATTCAACTTCGTCCAACTACAAGTCCGTCCACGACAACCGTTTCCATGGTGATGAGGATCACAATCCGAGGTTGGATCTTTCCCGAGGGGGGGGGGAGATGATGCGGAGCATCCCACGGTCATCCCCATGTACACTCTGACTACTCTCCAAGCCCCAAGAGGACATATGACGAGACCTCGAATATACACCATTGGACACAAGGTGAACTCGCTCCTCTCCGAACCTTCACTTTCTACATGTGAGACATGGATACTACCTCATGCATGGATCATGGAGAATCCAAGGACCAAGGCCAAGCATGGAAGAGAAGGATGAAGAGAACCTGGCCGCTCCAGAACGAGCGGTACTACCGCCCACTCCAAGCGGTACTACCGCTGAGGCCACCCAAGTGGCACTACCGCCCGGCAACCACCCAACTATTGCTCGAGCAGAACAACCGGCCTGCTGCCGCCCAACAACCGGCCCACCCTCTGTGATCGAGCGGAGCATGGCCGGTGCTGCTCCGGTTGTACCGGTTTCTGCCAAAAGACCGAAACAACCACCCCGATGACCGGAACAACCGCTGCCCCTTCGGCGCACACCTCCAGATCCAGCGCCCGGGCATCAAGCGGAACTACCGCCCCTGCCTGACCGGTACTACCACCCCGCACGAGCTCCCAACGGAACTACCGGCCACATGACCGGTACTACCGGCCTATCTGCGCACAGTGTAATGGGCCGAGCCCATGTATCCCTTCGCCCTCACTTACCCCTTCGTGGCTCTAGGCTATATATACTCCTCCACCTCCCCCTAGTTAGGGTTAGCATTGGTTTAGCTCATATTTGTGTGAGAGCCTTGCTCATCCACTTGGTTACTTCTCCTCGGAGCTCACGACCTCTTCGGAGAAGATCCCCCAAGCGGATTCAAGACCCCTTTCTAGGGAAGACCATCAAGACCTCCGTACGGAGAAGAACGGCTCCTTTGTATCCTTACCTTTGTTGACTTTGGATCTCATGTATCTCTTTGTGTTCGGTGATCTAGCACTCGTGTGATTGATTCTATGTCGGTTTAGTGATTCTCTCTCGTTTTCCCCGTGTTTCCCCTTTGTGCTTCCGCATGTTCTTCGTGATTCCCCCCGTAGGATCCACTCCAAACATGAAAGATCGTCACCATAGGGTTCCGCCCTACATCAAACTCTCAATAGCTTCAATCTTGGCTTTATCAACTTCAATTCCCTGTGCAGTAACAACATAGCCAAGAAAAGATACTCGGTCGGTGCAAAAGGTGCACTTCCCAAGGTCACCAAACAAACGTGCATCACGTAGAGCAATAAAAACAGCACGTAAATGTTCCAAATGTTCTTCCAAAGATTTGCTATAAATCAGTATATCATCAAAATAGACTACCACAAATTGTCCAATGAAAGCACGTAAAACTTCGTTCATTAGTCTCATGAAAGTACTAGGCGCATTAGTTAACCCAAAAGGCATGACTAACCACTCATATAAACCAAACTTAGTTTTAAATGTTGTTTTCCATTCATCTCCCAATTTCATACGAATTTGATGGTATCCACTACGCAAATCAACTTTGGAGAATATTGTAGAGCCACTCAATTCATCAAGCATATCATCTAGCCTAGGAATAGGATGACGATAACGAATAGTAATATTATTAATGCCTCTACAATCAACACACATACGCGACGTACCATCCTTTTTAGGCACTAGTATAATAGGAACAGCACAAGGACTAAGAGATTCACGTATATAACCTTTGTCGAGCAGCTCCTGTACTTGACGCATAATCTCCTTCGTCTCCTCTGGATTGGTACGGTATGGTGCACGGTTGGGTAGCGATGCACCGGGAATTAAGTCAATTTGATGCTCAATCCCTCGAATAGGTGGTAATCCCGGTGGCACATCCTGTGGAAAGACGTCAGCAAACTCCTGCAAAATGTTAGTGACAGCAGGGGGCAAAGAGGAAGGCACGTCCTCGAATGAAAATAATGCCTCTTTACACACAAAAGCATAGCAAACAGACTTGCTAAAATCTAGCTCATCAATATCAGATTTGGTGGCAAGTAAACATGCACTTTTCAATTTAATTTCAGAAGCAACAGTAGATGGTTTATTATTAGGCTTCATTTGTTGCTCAAATTCTTTTGCCACAATCTGATTTTCACTCTTATTTTTCTCCTGTTTTGCTTTATTAGCTCTATTAATATCATCTTTCAAAATGGAATCAGGAGTCATAGGAAGCAAAGTAATATTTTTATCCTTATGAACAAGAGTATACTGGTTGTTTCTACCATGGTGTCCAGAATTTTTATCAAATTGCCATGGTCTACCAAGTAATAAGGAACATGCTTGCATAGGTACCACATCACAATCAACATAATCAACATATGTGGAGATACTAAAATGCACACGAACAGTACGTGTTACCTTAACCTTGCCGCTGTTGTTGAACCATTGGATGTAGTAAGGATGTGGATGTGGTCTTGTGGTGAGAGATAGCTTCTCCACCATCTCCATCTATGATCACGCGAACAGAACGTTCCTTCACAACTCCCTTTGTATGGAACAAATTATGCCTCTGATTTTGCTCAGCTTGTGTAACCTACACACTCAAAACACGTTGAGCAACTAAACATTCATACCTGTCAACATCTTCAGGAGCCATGTATTGTGTCTCATGATCAGAATCATCTCCACCGTGTTCTTCACGTGTAATAAGAGCCAACGTCTCCTCATCGTAGTCACTAGCGGACTCATACCCACCATCCTCAGTAGCAATCATCACACGCTGAGATTTGCATTCTCTCGCATAATGACCTCTTCCCTTACAACAACGACAAATAATATCACTTGTGTGCCCAGTTGATGCCATGGAAGAAGAAGAGCTCTGTGTAGACCCAGCGGGTGCGCTCTTGGCAGATAGTGGTGGTTGTGCCTGCTTTCTTGTATCACGGCTGGAGGTGGCACCTAATGGAGGTGCTGGTGTAGTGGAAGTAGAAGGTGCACGCGGTGTCCATGATGAAGGTCGACCTGCAGAAAAGTTAGTTCACGCCAATGCCTGTCGATCCTGCACTTCACGTTCAGCTTTACAAGCAAGATGGAATAAACGAGTGATATTAGTATACTCCTTATACTCTAGAATAGTGTGAATCTCTCTATTTAATCCACCCATAAAACGTGCAAGCATAGGTTCATTCTCCTCAACAATACCACATCTAATCATGCCAGTTTGTAATTCCTGATAATATTCTTCTACAGAATTTTTTCCTTGTCTCAAACGCTGCAATTTTTGAAGCAATTCACGTTGATAATATGGTGGAACCCAACGAGTACGCATAGCGGTTTTTAAAGCAGCCCAAGTAGCTGGAACGGGATATAATCTACAATGTTCAGACCACCAAACACATGCAAAGCTAGTGAAAGCACAAACAGCAGCAGGAACACGTCTCTCCTCGGGATATTGTAAACATGTAAATCGTTGTTCAGTTTCTAACTCCCAAATAAGATATATATCAGGAACATATCTACCCTCAAATGGTGGAATATTCAATTTCAGTTTAGGGAGATGGTCATGATCTCGTACCTGAGGGGGGGCCCTAACATTGCCATTATTTGCATGTGGACGACCTGGTGGTTGTGGTGCTGGTGGTTGCACGTAGTTCTGATTTTAATCAACCTCATCCTCGTAATCTCCCGCATAATCATCCTCCTCCCCATCAGCAGCAGGAGCCACAGAATTATCAACAGCAGCACCAACAGTTTGGCCAGGCTGAAGAGGAACACGGCTCGCTCGGCGGAGGGCTGTTGATGAGGACATCAATACCATTGTTACACCCACAGCCCCTGCTGCTATACATACTGGACCAATTACTAGAGCTCGCGCACGCCAACTAAATTACCAGGTACTTTTGTTTCTTGGTAATGATTCTAATGTTCATGAGTACATGATGCTGCCTAAATTGGATACATTTTTTTTGCTTACAAATGAAGGGCCTAGCTTGGAGAAGGATGAACTTTGGAGCAAGAGAAAGCAAGGAGATGATGGCATGCGCAAGGGGAACAAGAACGGAGTTACGAGTGATGATTTCAGGTCTTTGAAGCCACCATAACAAGTGCATGATGCCTTGGACGAAATATACAAGATGCCACTTCATAAATTTTGTCCAGAGGCTATTATAGGTGTTGCGTCACCTTTTTATTGGGCCAGGCCCATGTAATTTCGAAATACATTAGTATAGGCTATTTTTAGAGTCCGTATGTGTGGGGAAACAAGAGATAGGGTTGATTTCGGACCCCTCCACCAAGGGCCACGAAATTCCCCCTCTCTTCCTCCATATATACAGCCCTTAGGGCACCGTTTAGACTTTGGGTTTTGTTTAGATTAAAGTTCGCCATAGTTGCAACTTCGCATACTTCGTTTGTGTTCAACGACCAGACAAAGGCGTCACAGAACCCCACCTTGATCAATAAAGCTTTCATCTTATATTCGCAATATCCAGATTGCAATCTCAGTTTCTTGCTTGTTCTTCGTTTGCTCGCAGGAAACAGACCCTCGTGGTCAGGTTGATCGTGCTCCGGCGTGGTCAATAACCTCTCGGAGTTGGTTTAGCGATTGCTAAGGCGCGACGTCCTCGCACATTCATAGTCGGATCGTCAAAGTCGACTTCCACCAAAGCGAAATCCATCATCTCAACGAAAGACGGGACACCTTTGCCTCTATCAAGTGGTGTCAGATTTCCAGGTTGCTCGGTGACATTTTACAGTTTTTCGTAGTTTAGATCGAGTCTGTTCTTCATACCTATAGTCCACGAAAAAGCCACAAAAAAATTTAGGGTTATTTCATCATATCCGAACCAATCTGAGCCTTTGCATAATCTTTTTAGGGTTTTGCTTTGTTGAATTTGCGGTTGCATCGTCGTGTCTAGTTGTTGGTCTTAGAGTCTAGTCTTTTAGAGTTTCGAGTTCTGGTCATAAGTTGTCACGCCGCTGCCGCACCATCATCATCGCCCCTGCCATCTACCACCACTGCTTATCCGCCACCGCTTCGAATCCGTATCCATATACCACCACCGCTGCCATATACCACCACCGCTGCCATCTACCACCATATATCCACCACCAATCCGAGTTCCTTGCATATTAGGTTTGTTTTCGAGATCCATCTAGTTTCCGATTCGTGTTTCCTTGCCGGAGTAGGTTTCGGAAACCACCCTCCGTTTAGGCCCAAAATTTTCCGAAAACGCACTTGTCGAAAAAATTTCTGGCTATCCTTTTTTTAGGTGTTTCTAAGCGTATTGAGACAGTCGCCGTTATAGAAAGTTTGTTTTGACCCATTTCCAGTTTTTGGGTCCGGGCAGTCGGAAAAAAAAATTGGTCGAAAAAAATTTTGTGCCCATCCTATCAGTTTGACCTGGAAAGAGTTTTGAGACACTCGCCATTATAGTGATTTTTCGCAAAAAAAAAGAGCAGCGCAAAAAAATAGCGAAAAAAAAATCCAGAGTGTGCTTTTCCCTTGTTTATGTACATCGTCGTGATTTTGTTAGTGTTCTAGGCTCGCCTCTAGCACAGTCTAGCCTAGGACCAGCACAGTACCGTCGTTGAGCGTTTATTCAACTTTGCATCTCTGAATTGATTATTGCTGACCCTTTTTGCTACCATATTATAAGCCTTCCCAGCTCCACATACATCTACGTCGTGCGTTTGATTCTCCCTGGTAATCGCTCTATCCAAGCTTTGAGAGTTTTGACTACAACGGTTGCCGATCACCACCTGCTGCTGGGTAAGAACTAGTAAGAATTTGAGATTCGCTTGAAGGATTTGTGACACACCACCACCACCGCTTCCTAGTAGTCTGTAGAATCATATTATTTTGTGTTTCTATTGCTGCTAACCATGCCAGGATCACAAGCCGATGAGACTGATTGGGAGAACCTGACGAACAAACAGCTACATGATAAATTTCAGCAAATGATGAGTGGACAGGTGCAAGATCTGCTAAACAGATTTGACGAGGCCATGGAGAAGATAGATGGCATTGGGAAGACGTTCAAAACAAAGCTTGATAGCAAGTTTAATGAATTGCTCGCGCGTTTTCCACAACCACCGCCGACTGCACCTAACGCACCTCTCCAACAACAACAACAACAACGACTACCTCCACGTCATGAAACAGACCTCCGCCGAGCGAGCCGTGTCCCTCTTGCGTTTGGCCAAACTGTTGGTGCTGCTGTTGATACTTCTGTGGCTCCTACTACTGATGCGGAGGAGGATGATTATGTGGGAGATTACGAGGATGAGGTTGATCAAAATCAGAGCTACGTGCAACCACCTGCACCACACTCACCAGGTCGTCCACATGCAAATATTCGCAATGATAGGCCTGCACCACCACCTTAGGTACGAGATGATGTCCATATTCCTAAACTGAAATTGAATATTCCACCATTTGAGGGTAGATATGTTCCTGATATATATCTTACTTGGGAGTTAGAAATTGAACAACGATTTACATGTTTACAATATCCTAAGGAGAGACGGGTTGCTGCTGCTGTTTGTGCTTTCACTAGTTTTGCATGTGTATGGTGGTCTGAACATTGTAGATTATATCCTATTCCAACTACTTGGACTGCTTTGAAAACTGCTATGCGTACGCGTTGGGTTCCACCATATTATCAACGTGAATTGCTTCAAAAATTGCAGCGTTTAAGACAAGGGAAAAATTCTGTAGAAGAATATTATCAGGAATTACATACTGGCATGATTAGATGTGGTATTGTTGAGGAGAATGAAGCCATGCTTGCACGTTTTCTGGGTGGATTAAATAGAGAGATTCAAACCATTCTAGACGATAAGGAGTATACTAATATCACTCGTTTATTCCATCTTGCTTGTAAAGTTGAACGTGAAGTGCAGGATCGACAAGCATTGGCGCGAACTAACTTTTTTGCAGGCCGACCTTCATCATGGACACCGCGTGCATCTTCTACTTCAACTGCACCAGCACCTCAATCAGGTGCCTCCTCCAGCCGTGATACAAGAAAACAGGCACAACCACCATTATCTGCCAAGAGCGCACCTGCCGGGCCTGCACAGAGTTCTTCTTCTTCCATGGCATCAACAAGGCACACAAGTGATATTATTTGTCGTTGTTGTAAGGGAGGAGGTCATTATGCGAGAGAATGCAAATCTCAGCGTGTGATGATTGCTACCGAGGATGGTGGGTATGAGTCCGCTAGTGACTATGATGAGGAGACTTTGGCTCTTATTACACGTGAAGAACATGGTGGAGATGATTCTGATCATGAGACACAATACATGGCTCCTAAAGACGCTGACAGGTATGAATGTTTAGTTGATCAACGTGTTTTGAGTGTGCAGGTCACACAAGCTGAGCAAAATCAGAGGCACAATTTGTTCCATACCAAGGGAGTTGTGAAGGAACGTTCTGTGCGCGTCATCATAGACGGAGGGAGCTGCAACAAGTTGGCTAGCATGGAGATGGTGGAGAAGCTTTCTCTCACCACAAGACCACATCCATATCCTTACTACATCCAATGGTTCAACAACAGCGGCAAGGTTAAGGTAACACGTACTGTTCGTGTGCATTTTAGTATCTCTACATATGCTGATTATGTTGATTGTGATGTGGTACCTATGCAAGCATGTTCTTTATTACTTTGTAGACCATGGAAATTTGATAAAAATTCTGTACACCATGGTAGAAACAATCACTATACTCTTGTTCATAAGGATAAAAATATTACTTTGCTTCCTATGACTCCTGATTCCATTTTCAAAGATGATATTAATAGAGCTAATAAAGCAAAACAGGAGAAGAATAAGAGTGAAAATCAGATTGTGGCAAAAGAATTTGAGCAACAAATGAAGCCTAATAATAAACCATCTAGTGTTGCTTCTGAAATTAAATTGAAAAGTGCATGTTTATTTGCCACCAAATCTGATATTGATGAGCTAGATTTCAGCAAATCTGTTTGCTATGCTTTTGTGTGCAAAGAGGCATTATTTTCATTTGAGGACGTGCCTTCCTCTTTGCCTCCTGCTGTCACTAACATTTTGCTGGAGTTCGCTGACGTCTTTCCACAAGACATGCCACCGGGATTACCGCCTATTCGAGGGATTGAGCATCAGATTGACTTAATTCCCGGTGCTTCACTGCCAAACCGTGCACCATATCGTACCAATCCAAAGGAGACGAAGGAGATTATGCGTCAAGTACAAGAGCTTCTCGACAAAGGTTATATACGCGAATCCCTTAGTCCTTGTGTTGTTCCTATTATTCTAGTGCTGAAAAAGGATGGTACATCACGTATGTGTGTTGATTATAGAGGCATTAATAATATTACTATTCGTTATCGTCATCCTATTCCTAGGCTAGATGATATGCTTGATGAATTGAGTGGCTCTACAATATTCTCCAAAGTTGATTTGCGTAGTGGATACCATCAAATTCGTATGAAATTGGGAGATGAATGGAAAACGGCATTTAAAACTAAGTTTGGATTATATGAGTGGTTAGTCATGCCTTTTGGGTTAACTAATGCACCTAGTACTTTCATGAGATTAATGAACGAAGTTTTACGTGCTTTCATTGGACGATTTGTAGTAGTTTACTTTGATGACATATTGATTTATAGCAGATCTTTGGAAGAACATTTCGAACATTTACGTGCTGTTTTTATTGCTCTACGTGATGCACGTTTGTTTGGTAACCTTGGGAAGTGCACCTTTTGCACCGACCGAGTATCTTTTCTTGGCTATGTTGTTACTCCACAGGGAATTGAAGTTGATAAAGCCAAGATTGAAGCTATTGAGAGTTGGCCGCAGCCCAAAACGGTCACACAAGTGAGGAGTTTTCTTGGCCTCGCTGGATTCTATAGGCGTTTTGTGAGAGATTTCAGCACCATTGTTGCACCTCTCAATGAGCTTACAAAGAAAGATGTGCCTTTTCTGTGGGGTACCGCACAGGAAGAAACCTTCACGGTATTGAAAGATAAGTTGACACATGCTCCTTTACTCCAACTTCCTGATTTTAATAAGACTTTTGAGCTTGAATGTGATGCTAGTGGAATTGGATTAGGAGGTGTGTTATTACAAGATGGCAAACCTGTTGCATACTTTTCTGAAAAATTGAGTGGGCCTAGTCCGAATTATTCTACTTATGATAAAGAATTATATGCTCTTGTTCGGACTTTAGAAACATGGCAACATTATTTATGGCCCAAAGAATTTGTTATACATTCTGATCATGAATCTCTGAAACGTATTAAAAGTCAAGCTAAACTGAATCGTAGACATGCTAAATGGGTTGAATTCATTGAGACTTTCCCTTATGTCATTAAAAACAAGAAGGGAAAAGAAAATGTTATTGCTGATGCATTGTCTCGTCGCTATACTATGCTTTCACAACTTGACTCCAAAATATTTGGTTTGGAGACCATCAAAGATCAATATGTGCATGATGCTGATTTTAAAGATGTAATGCAGAATTGTAAAGAAGGAAGAATGTGGAACAAGTTCATCGTTAACGATGGATTTGTGTTTCGTGCTAACAAGCTATGCATTCCAGCTAGCTCTGTTCGTCTTTTGTTGTTGCAGGAGGCGCATGGAGGAGGATTAATGGGACACTTTGTCATGAAGAAGACGGAGGACGTACTTGCTACACATTTCTTTTGGCCAAAGATGAGACGGGATGTTGAGCGTTTTATTGCTCGCTGCACTACATCTCAAAAAGCTAAGTCACGACTCAATCCTCATGGTATATATATGCCTTTGCCTGTACCTAGTGTTCCTTGGGAGGATATATCTATGGACTTTGTTTTAGGTTTACCTCGAACAAAGAAGGGGAGGGATAGCATATTTGTTGTCGTGGATAGATTCTCGAAAATGGCACACTTTATACCATGTCATAAAAGCGATGATGATGTTAATGTTGCTGATTTGTTCTTTCATGAAATTATTCGCTTGCATGGTGTGCCAAATACTATTGTTTCAGATCGTGATACTAAATTTCTTAGCCACTTTTGGAGATGTTTATGGGCTAAGTTGGGGACTAAACTGCTTTTTAGTACTACTTGTCACCCCCAAACTGATGAACAAACTGAAGTAGTCAATAGAACATTGTCTACTATGCTTAGGGCTATTTTGAAGAATAATAAGAAAATGTGGGAGGAATGCTTGCCTCATATTGAATTTGCTTATAATCGTTCATTGCATTCTACTACTAAGATGTGCCCTTTTGAAGTTGTGTATGGTTTCCTACCTCGTGCACCTATTGATTTGTTGCCTCTTCCATCTTCGGAGAAGGTTAATTTTGATGCTAAACAACGTGCTGAATTGGTTTTAAAAATGCATGCGTTAACTAAGGAAAACATTGAGCGTATGAATGCTAAATATAAACTTGCTGGAGATAAGGGTAGAAAACATGTTGTGTTTGCACCTGGAGATCTTGTTTGGTTACATTTGCGTAAAGATAGATTTCCTGATTTGTGCAAATCAAAGCTAATGCCACGTGCTGATGGTCCCTTTAAGGTGTTAGAGAAAATAAATGATAATGCATACAAACTTGAGCTGCCTGCAGATTTTGGGGTTAGTCCCACTTTTAACATTGCAGATTTGAAGCCTTATTTGGGTGAGGAAGATGAACTTCCGTCGAGGACGACTTCATTTCAAGAAGGGGAGGATGATGAGGACATCAATACCATTGTTACACCCACAACCCCTGCTGCTATACATACTGGACCAATTACTAGAGCTCGCGCACGCCAACTAAATTACCAGGTACTTTCGTTTCTTGATAATGATTCTAATGTTCATGAGAACATGATGCTGCCTAAATTGGATACATTTGTTTTGCTTACAAATGAAGGGCCTAGGTTGGAGAAGGATGAACATTGGAGCAAGAGAAAGCAAGGAGATGATGGCATGCGCAAGGGGAACAAGAACGGAGTTACGAGTGATGATTTCAGGTCTTTGAAGCCACCATAACGAGTGCATGAAGCCTTGGATGAAATATACAAGATGCCACTTCATAAATTTCGTCCCGAGGCTATTTTAGGTGCTGCGTCACCTTATTATTGGGCCAGGCCCATGTAATTTCGAAATACATAAGTATAGGCTATTTTTAGAGTCCGTATGTGTGGGGAAACAAGAGATAGGGTTGATTTCGGACCCCTCCACCAAGGGCCACGAAATTCCCCCCCTCTTCCTCCATATATACAGCCCTTAGGGCATCGTTTAGACTTTGGGTTTTGTTTAGATTAAAAGTTCGCAATAGCTGCAACTTCGCGTACTTCGTTTGTGTTCAACGACCAGACAAAGGCGTCACAGAACCCCACCTTGATCAATAAAGCTTTCATCTTATATTCGCAATATCCAGATTGCAATCTTAGTTTCTTGCTTGTTCTTCGTTTGCTCGCAGGAAACAGACCCTCGTGGTCAGGTTGATCGTGCTCCGGCGTGGTCAATAACCTCTCGGAGTTGGTTTAGCGATTGCTAAGGCGCGACGTCCTCGCACGTTCGTAGTCGGATCGTCAAAGTCGACTTCCACCAAAGCGATATCCATCATCTCATCGAAAGACGGGACACCTTTGCCTCTATCAGCTGTTTCGCGATGTGGAGGTAGTCGTTGTTGTTGTTGTTGTTGCAGAGGTGCGGCAGGTGCAGCCAGTGGTGGAAGACGTGCAAGCAGTTCATTAAATCTATTATCGAGCTTTGTTTCGAACGCCTTCTCAAGGCGAGTGATCTTCTCCATGGCCTCTTCAAAATTGTTCAGCACATCTTTCACCTGTTCAGTCATCATTTGCTGAAACTTATCATGAAGCTCCTTGTTCTTAAGTTCTCCCAGTCAATCTCGTCGGCTTGTGATCCTGTCATGGTTAGCAGAAATAGAAACACACAAGAATATGATCCTACAGACTACTAACAAGTGGTGGTGGTGGGTGTCACAAATCCGTCAAGCAAAACTGAAATTCTTACCAGTTCTTACCCAGCAGCAGGTGGTGATCGTCAACCGTTGTAGTCAAAACTCTTAAAGCTTGGATAGAGCGATTACCAGGGAGAGTCAAACACACGACGTAGATGTATGTGGAGCTGGGAAGGCTTATAATATGGTAGCAAAAGGATCAGCAATAATCAATTCAGAGATGCAAAGTTGAATAAACGCTCAACAACGGTACTCTGCTGGTCCTAGGCTGGACTGTGCTAGAGACGCGAGCCTAGAACACTAACAAAATCACGGCGCTGCACTTAAACAAGGGAAAAGCACACTCTGAAAAAAAAATGCTCTTTTTTTGGCGCTACTCTTTTTTTTGCGAAAAATCACTATAATGGCGAGTGTCTCAAAACTCTTCCCAGGTCAAACTGACAAGATGGGCACGAAATTTTTTGACAATTTTTTTTCGGAAATCAGGGCAGCAGCGATGAAAAAGTGCGACAAAAAATCACTATCATGGCGAATGTCTCAAAACACTCCTGGGGACCTAAAAATAGGATAGGGAAAAAATATTTTCGGTCGCCAAAATTTTGGCCTAAAAACTGCCCGGGGGTCTCCAGACTCTTTTTCTTTTTCTTTTTTTTATTTTTTTTCCGAAACCTACTCAGGCAAGGAAACACGAATCGGAAATTAGATGGATCTCGAAAACAAACCTAATACAAAAAGAACTCGGATTGGTGGTGGATATATGGTGGTAGGATATGGCAGCGGTGATGGTATATGATAGCAATGGTGGTATATGGATATGGATCGGTGGTATATGGCAGCGTTGGTGGGATATGGCAGCGGTGGTGGTATATGGCAGCGGTGGTGGTAGAAGGTAGCGTTGGTGGGATATGGCAGCGGTGGTGGTATATGCCAACAGCGATGAAGATGGTGCGGCGGCGGCGTGACAAACTATGATAGAACTCGAAACTCTAAAGGACTAGACACTAAGACCAGCAACTAGACACGACGATGCAACCGCAAATTCAGCAAAGCAAAACCCTAAAAAGATTATGCAAAGGCTCAGATTGGTTCGGATATGATGAACTAACCATAATTTTTTGTGGCTTTTTCGAGGACTGTAGGTATGAAGAACAGATGCAATCTAGACTACGAAAAACTGGAATCTCACCGAGCAACCTGAAAACTGATACCACTTGATAGAGGCAAAGTGATAGAGGCGAGGGTCCCGATCTTTCGATGAGATGATGGATATCGCTTTGGTGGAAGTCGACTTTGACGATCCGACTACGAACGTGCGAGGACGTCGCGCCTTAGCAATCGCTAAACCAACTCCGAGAGGTTATTGACCACGCCGGAGCACGATCAACCTGACCACGAGGGTCTGTTTCCTGCGAGCAAACGAAGAACAAGCAAGAAACTAAGATTGCAATCTGGATATTGCGAATATAAGATGAAAGCTTTATTGATCAAGGTGGGGTTCTGTGACGCCTTTGTCTGGTCGTTGAACACAAACGAAGTACGCGAAGTTGCAGCTATTGCGAACTTTTAATCTAAACAAAACCCAAAGTCTAAACGATGCCCTAAGGGCTGTATATATGGAGGAAGAGGGGGGGAATTTCGTGGCCCTTGGTGGAGGGGTCCGAAATCAACCCTATCTCTTGTTTCCCCACACATACGGACTCTAAAAATAGCCTATACTTATGTATTTCGAAATTACATGGGCCTGGCCCAATAATAAGGTGACGCAGCACCTAAAATAGCCTCGGGACGAAATTTATGAAGTGGCATCTTGTATATTTCGTCCAAGGCTTCATGCACCCATTATGGTGGCTTCAAAGTCCTGAAATCATCACTTGTAACTCTGTTCTTGTTCCCCTTGCGCATGGCATCATCTCCATGCTTGTTCTTGCTCCAATGTTCATCCTTCTCCAAGCTAGGCCCTTCATTTGTAAGCAAAACAAATGTATCCAATTTAGGCAGCATCATATTCTCATGAACATTAGAATCATTACCAAGAAACGAAAGTACCTGGTAATTTAGTTGGCGTGCACGAGCTCTAGTAATTGGTCCAGTATGTATAGCAGCAGGGGCTGTGGGTGTAACAATTGTATTGATGTCCTCATCATCCTCCCCTTCTTGAAATGAAGTCGTCCTCGACGGAAGTTCATCTTCCTCACCCAAATAAGTCTTCAAATCTTCAATGTTAAAAGTGGGACTAACCCCAAAATCTGCAGGCAGCTCAAGTTTATATGCATTATCATTTATTTTCTCTAACACCTTAAAGGGACCATCAGCACGTGGCATTAACTTTGATTTGCGCAAATCAGGAAATCTATCCTTACGCAAATGTAACCAAACAAGATCTCCAGGTGCAAACACAACATGTTTTCTACCCTTATCTCCAGCAAGTTTATATTTAGCATTCATGCGCTCAATGTTTTCCTTAGTTAACTCATGCATTTTTAAAATCAATTCAGCACGTTGTTTAGCATCAAAATTAACCTTCTCCGAAGATGGAAGAGGCAACAAATCAATAGGTGCACGAGGTAGAAAACCATACACAACTTCAAAAGGGCACATCTTAGTAGTAGAATGCAATGAACGATTATAAGCAAATTCAATATGAGGCAAGCATTCCTCCCACATTTTCTTATTATTCTTCAAAACAGCCCTAAGCATAGTAGACAACGTTCTATTGACTACTTCAGTTTGTCCATCAGTTTGGGGGTGACAAGTAGTACTAAAAAGCAGTTTAGTCCCCAACTTAGCCCATAAACATCTCCAAAAGTGGCTAAGAAATTTAGTATCACGATCTGAAACAATAGTATTTGGCACACCATGCAAGCGAATAATTTCACGAAAGAACAAATCAGCAACATTAACAGCATCATCACTTTTATGACATGGTATAAAGTGTGCCATTTTCGAGAATCTATCCACGACAACAAATATGCTATCCCTCCCCTTCTTTGTTCGAGGTAAACCTAAAACAAAGTCCATAGATATATCCTTCCAAGGAACACTAGGTACAGGCAAAGGCATATATAAACCATGAGGATTGAGTCGTGACTTAGCTTTTTGACATGTAGTGCAGCGAGCAATAAAACGCTCAACATCCCGTCTCATCTTTGGCCAAAAGAAATGTGTAGCAAGTACGTCCTCCGTCTTCTTCACGCCAAAGTGTCCCATTAATCCTCCTCCATGCGCCTCCTGCAACAACAAAAGACGAACGGAGCTAGCTGGAATGCATAGCTTGTTAGCACGAAACACAAATCCATCGTTAACAACAAACTTGTTCCACATTCTTCCATCTTTACAATTCTGCATTACATCTTTAAAATCAGCATCATGCACATATTGATCTTTGATGGTCTCCAAACCAAATATTTTGAAGTCAAGTTGTGAAAGCATAGTATAGCGACGAGACAATGCATCAGCAATAACATTTTCTTTTCCCTTCTTGTGTTTAATGACATAAGGGAAAGTCTCAATGAATTCAACCCATCTAGCATGTCTACGATTCAGTTTAGCTTGACTTTTAATATGTTTCAAAGATTCATGATCAGAATGTATAACAAATTCTTTGGGCCATAAATAATGTTGCCATGTTTCTAAAGTCCGAACAAGAGCATATAATTCTTTATCATAAGTAGAATAATTTAGACTAGGCCCACTCAATTTTTCAGAAAAGTATGCAACAGGTTTGCCATCTTGTAATAACACACCTCCTAATCCAATTCCACTAGCATCACATTCAAGCTCAAAAGTCTTATTAAAATCAGGAAGTTGGAGTAAAGGAGCATGTGTCAACTTATCTTTCAATACCGTGAAGGCTTCTTCCTGTGCGGTACCCCAAAGAAAAGGCACATCTTTCTTTGTAAGCTCATTGAGAGGTGCAGCAATGGTGCTGAAATCTCTCACAAAACGCCTATAGAATCCAGCGAGGCCAAGAAAACTCCTCACTTGTGTGACCGTTTTGGGTTGCGGCCAACTCTCAATAGCTTCAATCTTGGCATTATCAACTTCAATTCCCTGTGGAGTAACAACATAGCCAAGAAAAGATACTCGGTCGGTGCAAAAGGTGCACTTCCCAAGGTTACCAAACAAACGTGCATCACGTAGAGCAATAAAAACAGCACGTAAATGTTCCAAATGTTCTTCCAAAGATCTGCTATAAATCAATATGTCATCAAAGTAAACTACCACAAATCGTCCAATGAAAGCACGTAAAACTTCGTTCATTAATCTCATGAAAGTACTAGGTGCATTAGTTAACCCAAAAGGCATGACTAACCACTCATATAATCCAAACTTAGTTTTGAATGCTGTTTTCCATTCATCTCCCAATTTCATACGAATTTGAGGGTATCCACTACGTAAATCAACTTTGGAGAATATTGTAGAGCCACCCAATTCATCAAGCATATCATCTAGCCTAGGAATAGGATGACGATAACGAATAGTAATATTATTAATGCCTCTACAATCAACACACATACGTGATGTACCATCCTTTTTCGGCACTAGAATAATAGGAACAGCACAAGGACTAAGGGATTCGCGTATATAACCTTTGTCGAGAAGCTCTTGTACTTGACGCATAATCTCCTTCGTCTCCTCTGGATTGGTACGGTATGGTGCACGGTTTGGCAGTGAAGCACCGGGAATTAAGTCAATCTGATGCTCAATCCCTCGAATAGGCGGTAATCCCGGTGGCACGTCTTGTGGAAAGACGTCAGCGAACTCCTGCAAAATGTTAGTGACAGCAGGAGGCAAAGAGGAAGGCACGTCCTCGAATGAAAATAATGCCTCTTTGCACACAAAAGCATAGCAAACAGATTTGCTGAAATCTAGCTCATCAATATCAGATTTGGTGGCAAATAAACATGCACTTTTCAATTTAATTTCAGAAGCAACACTAGATGGTTTATTATTAGGCTTCATTTGTTGCTCAAATTCTTTGCCACAATCTGATTTTCACTCTTATTCTTCTCCTGTTGTGCTTTATTAGCTCTATTAATATCATCTTTCAAAATGGAATCAGGAGTCATAGGAAGCAAAGTAATATTTTTATCCTTATGAACAAGAGTATAGTGATTGTTTCTACCATGGTGTACAGAATTTTTATCAAATTGCCATGGTCTACCAAGTAATAAGGAACATGCTTGCATAGGTACCACATCACAATCAACATAATCATCATATGTAGAGATACTAAAATGCACACGAACAGTACGTGTTACCTTAACCTTGCCGCTGTTGTTGAACCATTGGATGTAGTAAGGATGTGGATGTGGTCTTGTGGTGAGAGAAAGCTTCTCCACCATCTCCATGCTAGCCAAGTTGTTGCAGCTACCTCCGTCTATTATGACGCGCACAGAACGTTCCTTCACAACTCCCTTGGTATGGAACAAATTGTGCCTCTGATTTTGCTCAGCTTGTGTGACCTGCACACTCAAAACACGTTGAGCAACTAAACATTCATACCTGTCAGCGTCTTCAGGAGCCATGTATTGCGTCTCATGATCAGAATCATCTCCACCATGTTCTTCACGTGTAATAAGAGCCAATGTCTCCTCATCATAGTCACTAGCGGACTCATATCCACCATCCGCGATAGCAATCATCACACGCGGAGATTTGCATTCCCTCGCATAATGACCTCCTCCCTTACAACGACGACAAATAATATCACTTGTGTGCCCTGTTGATGCCATGGAAGAAGAAGAACGCTGTGCAGGCCCCGCAGGTGCGCTCTTGGCAGATAATGGTGGTTGTGCCTGTTTTCTTGTATCACGGCTGGAGGTGGCACCGGATGGAGGTGCTGGTGCAGTTGAAGTAGAAGATGCACGTGGTGTCCATGATGAAGGGCGGCCTGCAGAAAAGTTAGTTCGCCCCAATGCTTGTCGATCCTGCACTTCACGTTCAGCTTTACAAGCAAGATGGAATAAACGAGTGATATTAGTATACTCCTTATAGTCTAGAATGGTCTGAATCTCTCTATTTAATCCACCCAGAAAACGTGCAAGCATAGCTTCATTCTCCTCAACAATACCACATCTAATCATGCCAGTTTGTAATTCCTGATAATATTCTTCTACAGAATTTTTTCCTTGTCTTAAACGCTGCAATTTTTGAAGCAATTCACGTTGATAATATGGTGGAACCCAACACGTACGCATAGCAGTTTTCAAAGCAGCCCAAGTAGTTGGAATAGGATACAATCTACAATGTTCAGACCACCATACACATGCAAAACTAGTGAAAGCACAAACAGCAGCAGCAACTCGTCTCTCCTCAGGATATTGTAAACATGTAAATCGTTGTTCAGTTTCTAACTCCCAAGTAAGATATATATCAGGAACATATCTACCCTCAAATGGTGGAATATTCAATTTCAGTTTAGGAATATGGACATCATCTCGTACCTGAGGTGGTGGTGCAGGCCTACCATTACGAATATATACCTGAGGTCGACCTGCTGGTGGTGGTACAGGTGGCTGCACGTAGTGTTGATTTTGATCAACCTCATCCTCATAATCTCCCACATAATCATCCTCCTCCGCATCAGCAGCAGGAGCCACAGAAGTATCAACAGCAGCACCAACAGTTTGGCCAAACGCAAGAGGAACACGGCTTGCTCGGCGGAGGTCTGCTTCGCGACGTGCAGGTAGTCGTTGTTGTTGTTGTTGTTGGAGAGGTGCGTTAGCTGCAGCGGGTGGTGGTGGTGGAAGACGCGCGAGCAATTCATTAAACTTGTTATCGAGCTTTGTTTCGAACGTCTTCTCAAAGCCAGTGATCTTCTCCATGGCCTCTTCAAAATTGTTCAGCACATCTTGCACCTGTTCAGTCATCATTTGCTGAAACTTATCATGAAGCTCCTTGTTCGATAAATTCTCCCAGTCAATCTCGTCGGCTTGTGATCCTGGCATGGTTAGCAGAAATAGAAACACACAAGAATATGATCCTACAGACTACGAACAAGTGGTGGTGGTGGGTGTCACAAATCCGTCAAGCAAATCTCAAATTCTTACCAGTTCTTACCCAGCAGCAGGCGGTGATCGGCAACCGTTGTAGTCAAAAACTCTCAAAGCTTGGATAGAGCGATTACCAGGGAGAGTCAAACGCACGACGTAGATGTATGTGGAGCTGGGAAGGCTTATAATATGGTAGCAAAAAGGGTCAGCAATAATCAATTCAGAGATGCAAAGTTGAATAAACGCTCAACGACGGTACTGTGCTGGTCCTAGGCTAGACTGTGCTAGAGACGCGAGCCTAGAACACTAACAAAATCACGGCGCGGCACGTAAACAAGGGAAAAGCACACTCTGGAATTTTTTTTTCGCTCTTTTTTTTTGCGCTCTTTTTTTTTTGCGCTGCTTTTTTTTTTGCGAAAAATCACTATAATGGCGAGTGTCTCAAAACTCTTCTTAGCTCAAACTGACAGGATGGGCACGAAATTTTTTTGACCAATTTTTTTTTTGACTGCCCGGACCCAAAAACTGGAAACGGGTCAAAAAAAACTTCCTATAATGGCACCTGTCTCAAAACACTCAGAAACACCTAAAAATAGGATAGCCAGAAAGTTTTTCGAAAAATGCGTTTTTGAAAAATTTTGGGCCTAAACGGAGCGTGGCTACCCGGCAAGGAAACCCGAATCGGAATCTGGATGGATCCCGAAAACCTACTCCGGCAAGGAAACACGAATCGGAATCTGGATGGATCCCGAAAACAAACCTAATAAGCAAGGAACTCGGATTGGTGGTGGATATATGGTGGTGGTATATGGCAGCGGTGGTGGTAGCGGTGGTAGTATATGGATATGGATCGGTGGTGGTATATGGACACGGATTGGGTGCGGTGGTGGTAGATGGTAGGGGCGATGATGATGGTGCGGCGGCGGCGTGACAACTTATGACCAGAACTCGAAACTCTAAAAGACTAGACTCTAAGACCAGCAACTAGACACGACGATGCAACCGCAAATTCAACAAAGCAAAACCCTAAAAAGATTATGCAAAGGCTCAGATTGGTTCGGATATGATGAACTAACCCTAATTTTTTTTTTGGCTTTTTCGTGGACTGTAGGTATGAAGAACAGACTCGATCGAAACTACGAAAAACTGTAAAATCTCACCGAGCAACCTGGAAATCTGATACCACTTGATAGAGGCGAGGGTCCCGATCTTTCGATGAGATGATGGATATCGCTTTGGTGGAAGTCGACTTTGACGATCCGACTACGAACGTGCGAGGACGTCGCGCCTTAGCAATCGCTAAACCAACTCCGAGAGGTTATTGACCACGCCGGAGCACGATCAACCTGACCACGAGGGTCTGTTTCCTGCGAGCAAACGAAGAACAAGCAAGAAACTAAGATTGCAATCTGGATATTGCGAATATAAGATGAAAGCTTTATTGATCAAGGTGGGGTTCTGTGACGCCTTTGTCTGGTCGTTGAACACAAACGAAGTACGCGAAGTTGCAGCTATTGCGAACTTTTAATCTAAACAAAACCCAAAGTCTAAACGATGCCCTAAGGGCTGTATATATGGAGGAAGAGGGGGGGAATTTCGTGGCCCTGGGTGGAGGGGTCCGAAATCAACCCTATCTCTTGTTTCCCCACACATACTGACTCTAAAAATAGCCTATACTTATGTATTTTGAAATTACATGGGCCTGGCCCAATAATAAGGTGACGCAGCACCTAAAATAGCCTCGGGACGAAATTTATGAAGTGGCATCTTGTATATTTCGTCCAAGGCTTCATGCACTCATTATGGTGGCTTCAAAGTCCTGAAATCATCACTTGTAACTCCGTTCTTGTTCCCCTTGCGCATGCCATCATCTCCATGCTTGTTCTTGCTCCAATGTTCATCCTTCTCCAAGCTAGGCCCTTCATTTGTAAGCAAAACAAATGTATCCAATTTAGGCAGCGTCATATTCTCATGAACATTAGAATCATTACCAAGAAACGAAAGTACCTGGTAATTTAGTTGGCGTGCACGAGCTCTAGTAATTGGTCCAGTATGTATAGCAGCAGGGGCTGTGGGTGTAACAATTGTATTGATGTCCTCATCACAAAGGTGTCCCGTCTTTCGGTGAGATGATGGATATCGCTTTGGTGAAAGTCGACTTTGACGATCCGACTACGAACGTGCGAGGACGTCGCGCCTTAGCAATTGCTAAACCAACTCCGAGAGGTTATTGACCACGCCGGAGCATGATCAACCTGACCACGAGGGTCTGTTTCCTGCGAGCAGACGAAGAACAAGCAAGAAACTGAGATTGCAATCTGGATATTGCGAATATAAGAAGAAAGCTTTATTGATCAAGGTGGGGTTCTGTGACGCCTTTGTCTGGTCGTTGAACACAAACGAAGTACGCGAAGTTGCAGCTATGGCGAACTTTTAATCTAAACAAAACGCAAAGTCTAAACGGTGCCCTAAGGGCTGTATCTATGGAGGAAGAGGGGGTGAATTTTGTGGCCCTTGGTGGAGGGGTCTGAAACTAACCCTATCTCTTGTTTCCCCACACATACGGACTCTAAAAATAGCCTATACTTATGTATTTCGAAATTACATGGGCCTGGCCCAATAATAAGGTGACGCGGCACCTAGAATAGCCTCTGGACGAAATTTATGAAGTGGCATCTTGTATATTTCGTCCAAGGCTTCATGCACTCATTATGGTGGCTTCAAAGTCCTGAAATCATCACTTGTAACTCCGTTCTTGTTCCCCTTGCGCATGCCATCATCTCCATGCTTGTTCTTGCTCCAATGTTCATCCTTCTCCAAGCTAGGCCCTTCATTTGTAAGCAAAACAAATGTATCCAATTTAGGCAGCGTCATATTCTCATGAACATTAGAATCATTACCAAGAAACAAAAGTACCTGATAATTTAATTGGCGTGCGCGAGCTCTAGTAATTGGTCCAGTATATGTAGGAGTAGGGGCTGTGGGTGTAACAATGGTATTGATGTCCTCATCAACTATAGCACAAGATCGAGCAAACCTAGAGGCTAGTCAGCATCTACATGGGCACGGGAGCACTCCAGTGTGCCTAGCTGGCCCCGGGACAGCCGGTAGCCACGGCGGGGAGCACCACAGCGGCGGCGCATTTTGGCTGGAGAAAAACAAAGATGACGACGGGACTATGGCTATGGATCGAAAGCGTTTAGGAAGGGGAAACGTAGCGCAGCTCACCGCGAGTCGGAAGAGGAGCTCGAGGAGGTCGGGGATGCAGTGGAGGTGACGAATTCGTCGATGGAGCCGCGGTGGCCGGAGGTAGAAGACGACGTCGATGTACAAGATGAAGATGGTGGCGATGGCGAGTGTACGGGCCTTCCCTGCTCGATTCGGTCCTCGGGATGGACGAAGTGGACCGTGGCAGTCCTTTTGGGCGTCTTCTCGCGGCGCGGGGAACATGGTGGTCATGGCCATGGCGACGGCAGCGGCGGTTTCACGCGGGGAGAAGAGAGAGAGAGCGAGGGAAAGGGGGAGTGGATGAGAAGGAGCGTCAGGCCAAGTAGGAGGGACGAGGGGAGCCCGAGGCGTCGGGGGATCTTATCCTCTTGCCCATGACGCCGGTGAGGCGGTCGGGGGCAACCATGCCCCTGTAGCGACCGCACCACGGGAACGGGAGGAGAAGGAGACCGGTGGGGTTATGTGGGCTGGCTCGGGTGGGGGTGGGCCGAGGCCCGGAGGAGTCAGGGGAGTTTTCGTTTTATTTTGCCTTTTTTTTAAATTGCAAAACTAAAAGAGTTTTGATAGAAAAGAGACTTGTCAACTAAAGCGAGCACATTAATTCTAAGAGTCGCAAAAAGTTTAAGGCCGAAAGTAGTTGCCAACTATTTTTAGAAATTTAAAATGCCAATTTTAAATGCTGCTGGATCACTAAATAATTTCCAGGGGCACTTTCGAAACCCAAAAGAGGTTGGTTCCAACATGACAATTATCCAGAGATTATTTGCCACACTTTGAACATTTTAGTTTTCATGTTTGGCAAATTGGAATTTTTGACTTTAAATTTTGAGTTTGAATTTGAATCATGATTTGGATCAAGTGAGGATTAACAACAGTAATGTGATGACATGACACCATTAGCAGGGAATTATTATAGCTTAATTATCCGGGCGTCACACAGTGTTTGGACTGCAATACTTGTGAACACCCAATGCGGAAGATACTGCTCGGATCCTAACACAGAATGCAGCAAGATGATTTCCTGGGATGGTTGGAAGCATCGACTGCATGCATTGGAAATGGAAGAACTGTCCATTTGCTTGGCAGGGGTTGTACAAAAGCGCCAAAGGCGGTTGCAGTGTGGTACTTGAGGCAGTGGCCACACAGGACCTCTGGATTTGGCACTCTTTCTTTGGGATGCCAGGAACTCACAATTACATCAACGTCCTGCAGTGCTCCCTGTCTTTGCCAAGCTTGTTGAAGGTCATTCTCCTCCGGTGAACTTCGAGGTCAATGGGCGGCACTACAACAAGGGGTACTACCTAGTTGATGGCATGTATCCAAGATAGTCGACATTTGTGAAGACTATCTCAAACCCTGTGCCAGGAGGCAAGAATGCCTTCTTTGCGAAGGTTCACGAGGCTTGCAGGAAGGATGTCGAGCAGGCATTTGGTGTGCTCCAATCTCGATTTGCTGTTGTCCGGTACCCTGCTCAGACCTAGTCGAAAGATCAAATGTGGGAGATCATGACTTGTTGTGTCATCTTGCACAACATGATCATTGAGAGCGAGCAGGAAGAGCCAATGTTGGACACAGAACCATTTTACAGGCAGGGTCCTCTTGCCCAAGTTGATCACCAGCTACCGGCAACCTGGACCGCCTACCTCAATATGGGTCAGGAGATCCGAGACCCACAAGTGCATCAACTACAACACGATCTGGTGGAGCACCTATGGAGGCTCAAGGGCGACGCCGGGAATGACGTGTGATGAAATATGAGTTTTTATTTGTTGAACTATATAATTTGTATTGAAATATTTGTTGAACTATTTGATTTCTATTGATTTTTTGTGATGAAATATGCAGGCAAAAACACGCCGAACCACGTCAAACTATGTGATGAACTATTTGATTTCTATTTGTTGAATTATTTATGGGAGAATTCACACTGAAACATGCCGAACCGCGCCGAATATGGACCGATTCACGCAGATATCAGATCGGTTTTGGACGAAAGTGCACCGAATGATGGGCCGAAATCGGCGCCTAGGGGCGACGGTTGGGTGCCCAACCGCCCCCAGAGCCAAATTTGCCGCCAGCTTGCCCCAGGCGGCGATTTTTATGCCTCTGGGGGGCAACGGCTGGAGATGCTCTAAGGCGGTGTTTGGTTGACCTCAACTCCCTATACCGGCGGCTGGCTGTGTTGATTTGCATGGTTAAGCCGAGGTTGAAGATGGGTCCCGCTTGCTCGATGATGCCCGTGGATTTCAAGTTGTGAAGAAAATTACTCCCGTGCTGTTTTTACCCTGGAATTTCTCACCCTAGCAACCAAACATAGCCTTGTCGAGACGTAATGTATCCCCGAGTCAGACTAGAGACCTGATCAGCCAGCATCAACTGACCTCTTCAATTATGTTGGAAGGGAGAGAGGGATTGGTGGAATAGTTGTTGTATTGCTTGAGCCTTGTGGGCATATATATAGGAGTACATGGTCATCTTGGAGTACAAGTCAAGGCAGGAACAAATCCTATGCTATCCTATGTTTCCTAAATAAACATTATACTCAACATCCCCCCGCAGTCACAAGGTAGCGACGCAGATGATGAGACTGGAGAAGAATCCGAAGGCAAGCCGACAGACACCCCCCACAGTCGTAATGGTCGATGCATCGCGAAAGTCGTGGTTGGAGTGGAAACCGACGAGGTTGTTCAAGCAAGGCGGTAGCCCTTTGTGCCGTTTGTCGATGTAGCCGAGAGCGTGGGTGGTGGAGCCGTGGTCGAGGTAGCCGTGCGAAGAATGTCGTGGTCGATGTCGAGTCAGGGTGGCCGGTGTCGAGGAAGTCACCGTGGAGCCGCGGGCGCAAGGGGGCGCCGAATTAGCATGGGCGCAGTGGTGTCGAAGTAGGGGTGCGCCGGGGAGATGATGTTGTTGACGACGCGTCACGGCGGGTTTGCCAAGCCCGGGAACACATCGTAGATGAAGGCACGCACCGGTGTTGCCAGCACCGGGCATGTGTAGATGGACGAAGACGAAGTTGACGAAGTGTTGCACCAGGCTTGCCAGGCCTGGGGACACGTCGTGGATGAAGGCATGCATCGGTGTTGCCAGCACCGGGCATGCGTAGACGAGGGACCTGCACGAGCTGTACGCCATGTCGAAGAAGTCGGAGAGGCCAGTAGAGAAGAACTCAACGACAATTGTGGCGTCCATCGGCGCGGGGCCAAAGTCGCCTGCAGTTGTCAGAGTAGATGAAGTGCTCGGGGTAGATGACGGCGACGCTGGCGACTGGCTGGTGCTGGACGAAGATGAAGGGAGGTGGACGGGCGGCGGCGTCGGCTACGGGGGTAGCAGCTGCGGCGGCCGAAGAAGAGCGGTGGCGGCGGCCTGATGGCGGCGACGGCTAAGTTAGGAGCGCGGCAACGGTGCTCGAAGTAGGCGAGGAGAACCCAACAGCATGATGAAGACGGCGCGGACGGTGGCGTTCCCGCGCCAAGGGAGGCGTAGCGACGCGTACCATGGGAAGTCGACGCACAGCGACGACGGTGGACCGTGGGCTGCGGCGCTACGGCCCGAAGGGGCGACGCAGTGGCGACGGGCGGGTCAAGGCGACGACGGAAGACCTCGGGGCGGCGGCAGGGACCGCGGGCCGCGGCGCGACAGCCCGAAGGGGCGGCGCGGCGGAGAAGCACGGGTCGGTGCAACCGCGGGGACGGCCTCGGGACGGCGGCGTGAACCGCATGCCACACTCGCTACGGCCCGACGGGGCAACGCAGCGACGACGCGAGGGTCGGTGCTGCCACGGGGACGACCTGGAGCAGACGGCCTCGGGGTGGCGGTGGATCGCGGGCCGCGGCACTACGGCCCGAAGGGGCGACGCAGCGGTGACGCGGGTCGGTGCAGCCGGGAGAAGAACCACGGGGTGGCGGCACTGCGGCCCGACGGGGCGACGCAGCGTCAGCCCGTTGCTCAATCGGTAGAGGGGCGCGCTGAACTCGGGACGGTCTTCACGGGCCTGCGGAGGCGCGCGCCACCGACGGGCCAGGTCGGTTGCACGGCGTAGATGAGGTGGATCGCGGCGGCGGGCGGGTAATCAATCCGATCGCGCACAAGGTTGGGGACGCCGCTCGGTGGAGACGGGGTGGGGGCGGAGTCCGAGATGAAGCCGGCGACAGCGGGCGACAGCGGGCGGCAGGGCGGCTATGATTGGCCGTCGCATGGTGCGAGGCCGCCGGGTCGGGGTGATGCAGGAATCCCGATCGAAGCAGGGCTGTGACAGCCTACGTAGATCGACGGGCGGGCCAGCCCACGAACGGTGGCGGTGAAGGGCCACCACATGACGCGAGGCCGCCGGATCGGGGCGACCGACGGGCAGACGCGCGGACGACGCGCGAGGCCGATGAGTCGGGGCGACCGGCGGGCAGACGTGCAGACGATGTGCGGGGCCACCGGATCAATGAAGAAGAGGCGCGCAAGGTCGACGGTGGCGGGGGGGCGACGCAAACCGATCAAGATTAGATCGAAAAGCCAAAAAAAAACGCCGATCAAGATGACCGGCGGGAGAGAGAAAACCCCGAAGCAAGGGTCCGAGGAAAAGACTCTCTAGGGCAGCTGGTCAACACAACCGGCGGACGAACCCTAGATACGGACGGCGTGGCCCCGGGCGGCAGTCATGGAGGCCGACCGCCCCAGGGGCGGCGCCGTCCATACCTAGGATTCGTCCGCCGGTTGTGTTGACCGGCTGCCCTAGAGAGTCTTTTCCCCAGACCCTTGCTCCGGGGTTTTCTCTCTCCCGCCGGCCCCCGGCGGCGGTCATGGAGGCCGACCGCCCCAGGGGCGGCGCGCGGGTGCGGAAGCGGCAGCGGCTAGAGTTTAGAACCAGGAAACTGATATCATGTTGGAAGAAAGAGAGGGATTGGTGGAATAGTTAAGGTAGGAACAATCCTACGCTATCCTATGTTTCCTAAATAAACATTATACTCAACAAATTATAGTCTGATCACGTTGTTTTCCTGTCTCAGTATACAGAAGTGAATTGATATGTATAACAGAAAGAGCTAAGCATTGCGGCAAAGACCGTCGTGACATAACAAATCCATTCGATATTAATATCCCGTGATAGAACAATTACATAACTGCAACCAGGTGTAGGTTACAGCAAATACAGACTAGTGGTCCTCGTGCGCTATTCCATATAGTTACAGTTTCTCGAAGGGTGATGTCGTTGCTATCTTAAAAAAGCCGCATCAGCGCCTTGTGATTTCAAGCTGAAACTTAAAGCCTTAATGGGATGCTGCTACCAGCAAGTTCTTCAAACTCAGGAATCCACGGGTGCTACATTGCTACATTCTGCCTTCCCCATCACTTCACAGTTCTGTTGGGAACTTGTCATTTGTTGTCACCTGCTTTAGGCCAACAATGAGCATAGTTAGTGGCTGCGGCAACAGTAAAACCACTTACTGTACAAACAAGACATTTGAAAATAAGTTGGTTGCTTCCGGCCACGTGTCTTATGAAGTGCATACCATATGGCATTAGAAACTCTCATTGAGTTGGTGCGACAGATAGCATTATTTCTGAGAACGCTTAAAGAGTTAAAAGATCAGACCATATGTGGAACAGCCCCTGGATCTGAGGGCTATCCAGTGGTCTGGGGGTGCTTGGGGGCCGACGGGTCATCGGCAAGGCGGCCGTTGCCGGTGCAGTAGCAGAAGGTAGCGGGGATTAGAGATAGAGAACAGGGATTAGAGAAACTAGACTTTATTGATTATTGATTGCCTCTAGCTTACACGGGGAGGCCCTTTATATAGGACAGCGAACTAGTACTACTTTGACATGTTTTGGGCTCCAATTTGAATCTGACTCAAACTAGAGTACCTTACCAGAAGCTGCAAACTACTTGATGGTAACATGCCCCCAGGGTGTACCAGCAAAGGCAGGAGTCGGCCCATTAGCCACGGGATGGCACAATCCCATGGCTCGGCCCATGACATACACCGGGGCACACATCAAGACCTGGCGTACGGAAATACGCGTCTCGCAAGATCTGGTGTAATCCTGTATGATTAGGCTAGATCATACCAACCCGGATACATTTAACCCTAGCCCTGTCCCCCCTATATAAGGCTGTCGGAGTGTGATCTCATGATATCAGAGTCAGGTGACCCCCTTTTTATGATTTGGCCAGGGGCTAAAACACACTCAAGACAAACAACTAGCTAAATCATCATCTCAAGACATGATTCTTTTTTACCCAGGTTCAGGCCGCAATGATGCGTAATACCCTACTCATGCCTTGTTCCGTTTATATGGTAGATATATGGAGGGTACAAGTGCTCGCGCACTATTGGGGAGTGCTCGGGGATAGCTAAGTGATCAGAGCGTACTGGCCCGGGCACCCCTATTCTTCTCTCCTCTCTTCTACCACTTGATTTGTTGTGTCTAAAAGACTTTTCCTTCTCCTGGCCGCGGCTCTCCCCTTATATACCATCAGGGGGGAGGGTGGGGGGGGCACCACAGTGGCCTTCCATATATACTATGAACTTGGACGTAATTAGTCACACGCCTTATCTTTCACTTGGGTGGCTGCTGTCAGGCAATTGGTCGTTTGACACGAGTAGGCTACCAAGCACTCGAGTCCTCCTGCCTCTTGCGGGCCCATGTGCCAGTGAGAGGGTGAGGCAGCGTTGTTTCTTAGTCAAAAGACTCCATGTACTGTCGTTGTCAACAACTTGATAGGCGCAGATGACGGTGCAGAAAACCATCAGATCCGACGGTACGGTAGCGAGCGTGGCCTGAAGTACCAGAGGCGAATTCGCACGGAGGGTTTACCCAGGTTCGGGCCATCATGGTGAGGTAATACCCTAGGTCCTGCTTTGTTTTGTATTGATGTGGGAGCACCTCGTGCGAGGGGGTTACAAGAGAATGGTGAATATGACTACCGAGAGTACTGTCTATGTCATGGAACAGATGGATATGAGCTACCCCTAGCCTCGCCTTATAAAGCGGACGAGAGCTAGGGTTTACTGGGCTCCTAACCGACCTCATGCATGAGGGCTTCTTGGCTTGCACGCCAAGATGAACTCCTTGCTCCTAGCCGGGCCTGTGGACTGCCTCCTGGAGTCACGTTGGCCGCTGTAGAAAGCCAACAGATCACCCTGGTGAAGAATGGGGCTGAAACCAGAGCTGGAAGCATCACACTTGACGATGAAGCGAGTGCCAAAGTCAAGCATCTCAAGGACTGAGGCTGTACTGAGGAGGCGCTTGTGCGCACCAATCGTGGCCTGAACTTCTTCGCACCAACATAACCCCTCCTTTCTTCAGAAGCTTGGTGAGCGGGGCTGCGATGGTACCAAAGTTCTTGATGAACTTGCCCGTAGCAGCCTGCAAGGCCAAGGAAACCGCGTCTAGGACACGAACTAGTACTACTTTGCCATACTCTCGACTCTACTTGGAATATAACTCAAAGTAGACTACCTTAACAGAACCTGGAGACTACCAATACAGAAGCATCCTTCAGGACATCAAACTGCCCTTGTCTAGCCACAGCCTAACCTGCCCCTGCTGCCTTGCGCCTACCATGAGGAATTCCCCAGATAACAATACGCATGGCACACATCAACTTCAAATTGACAAGGAATATAAGCACAGAAACACTGGTCACTTCATTTGTTAGACATCCAGAACAATTTTAAGCAATTAACAGGTTATTTGTCCAAATTACTGTTTACTACCCCCGTCCCAAAATAATTGAAGTTCTAAGATTGTCCTAAGTCAAACTTCATTAAGTTTGACCAAGTTTATATGAAAATATATCAACATCTACAAAACCAAAATTACTTCATTAGATTCATTATAAAATATATTATCATATTGTATATATTTGACATTGTAAATCTCTCTGGATTTGTCTATAGACATGGTCAAACTTTAAAAAGTTTGACTTAGGAAAATCCTAAAACTTCAATTCTTTTAGAACAGAGGGAGTAATAAGCCTTTATGTTCAAGCACCAGATAAACTCAGGGGATTAGTGATGATATAATTATGGAGGTTGAAAGGTGAGAAAAATACATACTTGATTTGGGATCAACGTGCACAAAAAAGCTTGCGGCAACTATGAGATAGCATAATATGAGCATAAAGCCTTTAAAATAGTTCGACGTGCCTTCCTGGAAAAAGCATAGACTAAAGTGTTAGAGTTGCACTTGATCAAATTTAAAAGGAGCACATTGTTGCAACTGCATAAACTACAGAATACATTATAAATGCTGACTCGTTCTGCAAACATACCTGTAGCATAAATGCCACCACAAGTACTGTTATAAAAAGAGTTGCTGTCTCAAACAATTGAAAGTTCAAGTCCATCTCTTCCCCCATCATCCAGCCAATTACCACACAGAATGGAATCTGCAAACCATGCAACATGGGTGTTGGTTGCAATTGTTTAACCTTGCAAAAAAAATATTGAAAATATACAGGACGACAGTTGAATCTTGTTGAGTAAATGAACTTACCACAAACATAGATATCTGTGTTGACGACCCTATGGCGACACCCAATGTAATGTCCTTGTGGCATGCAAGAGATTAAAGATGAGAACAGAATCACACAATTGAGTTGCAGAAAGCAGGGGCTACTTACAAGTTTGTTTTTCATGGCAAACATAATGGCGCTTGCATGCTCAGCAGCATTCCCCACGATAGGAAGCAGAATAACACTAATAAAGGCCAGTGGCATTTTTAATGATTCAGAGGCCCCCTGTTACAACATAGTAAAGAAGCACAGTTTGAGCAGGAGATAATGCATTGATGTAAAATAGTGATTATATTTGTATCCTGATGTAAACATTTCATTACCTGTATGGCATCTACCAGGTACCCAGAGAGAATTGAAATCCAAATAGTCAATACAAAAAGCCAGGAGATAGCTTCCCCCTGTGCTATCTCCTTTTCATCCTCCTCATCCTCAGTGCTTTCTTCTTCCTGTTCTGGCAAGTAGGAAAATTAGGATTTGAAGGAACTGTGCACAAATTTAAGTCCAGATTTTCTCTGGTTTGTTTTGATGGGCAATTATTCCTTTTTGCCTCATGTGACTTTGAGAAAACAGCAAATGATTACATGACTAATTAAAAGAGCCTGAACTGTTTGGAAAGTGTGGTGAAGTGACACATATATAAGTCAGAAGGGATATTCAAAGAAAGGTATGTGATGTACTAGTGCAGAGCTAACATATTTAAAGGCAAAAGGATTGTCGCTGCATTGTCGATGATAAGTAGAATTACCTATGGCCTGGGACCTTAACGTCGTGTCAACAGCCACCACTAAATCAACAGATAGGATATCGCACCAAGGAGGACCGCCACCGACCACGGAGGAGACTTCCCATCAAAGTACAACATATCAAAGGAAACTCCCTGCGACTTACGAAAGGCTATACGTGTTGTAAACCAACACCAGTCCAACTCCTACTCCTATACGCCCCACGCACTGATATGGACTCACCCGTACCTGTTGAGGGATTTTACGTCGATCCTAACAGCGGTAATAGAGCGAGTGTGGAATTTGTAGTCGATGGGACGTCACGTCAGGAGATCAGAGGGTCTTGAGCACAGAACACGAAGACACATGATATACCCGGGTTCAGGCCCCAATTGTGAGTGAAAGCATACCACTGGTTATGGATGGCTCCATATGTGCGATGGGGTGTGCAGAGATAGGAGTCGGATACGGTGTCAGTATACAATGCGTTTGGCCCTCTTCCTATGTTCCATACAATATTTTCCTACTCCTTTAATTTCATTCGATGGCAGGTCTCCTGAGGGAGTGGCGCTTCTCCATGTGTTGAGGTGCTATCTTTGGGCTTTGCAGGGCCCATTTGAGCGGCGATGGGAGACATGCCGTACGCAATTTCACTTACGCCGACAATGTCAGAGCTATAAATAGGGGCCACATAGAAGGGGGTCCACTCCTTTCTAACTAGTTTTAGCATACTACTCCATGCATAACGATTTCGGCGCTTATCGTCCAAATCTCCATCATAACTCGACGGGCATCCCCCGACGTTGTAATCCTCGATATATAAAGAAAAGAGCAAGGCAGGAAGTAAGGCGATTACCCACCATGGGGGCTGAACCTGGGTAAATCATGGTGTCCCCTTTACTTGTGTTCTAGATCTATTGTATCCTAAAAGTTAGGTCCCCTCAACTACAAAGTCCACGTACTTGCTCTAGTGCCGATGTTAGGACACAGCGAAAATCTCTCAACAACTGGTGCCGACCATGTGGTTGTCACAAAATCAGATCAAATCTATGACATCATTTCATCATCATCGTCGGACGAGGAATCATCCAGGGCAATGACAAATAGCCAAGGGTCACGGGAGAAAGACTCGGGGGCTTACTCAGCGAGAACGCCCCTACTTCTTTTCCGACCCGGCCAAGGGAAGTCCAAATGCACAGGAGAAGGCGTCATAATTCAAGTCCTCCGACCCCAAACGCCTGACGAATTCAGCCAAGGAGGAGAATCATGAGAGATTCATGGTGAAAGAGGTCGCTACCAACTGCAATGCATGAGACAGATCGGGGTATCCACCCTAGAACTTCATCAACGGTCTGGACAACCAAAGGGTGAAGCAAAACTTATGTTGCCAGAAGGCAATACACAAGATCATAGGGAAGAGGATCGTTCAAGAGAGAACACGTATACAAGTAGAGCGGAATCAGGAGCGTCTCTCTGAAGAAGAAACTGTGCGTGGAGTGTTCAACTTGTCAGCTTCGCAGGAACATGATGAAGCAATCCAAAATCTCATGTACTATCCTCACAACTCGCTGAGTTTCCATGACTCGAGGGGTACCCCTGACATTGTAATGCCTGATATCCTCGATATATAAAGAAAAGAGCAAGTTGGGTAGTAGGGCTTTCACCTTGGGGCCCTAAATCTGGGTAAATCATTTGTCCCCTTTTACTTGTGTTTTAGATCTACTGATATCCTGACGCGACGTCTTCTTAACTACAAATTCGATGTACTAGCTCTAGTACCGCTGTTAGGACCCGCGAAAACCCCTAGACATATATTGCATGCATACTGTGCAGCTTGATCACTTACTTACACCACCCAATGCAGAAGACACAATTTTACATGGATGACTATAATAACTATGATACAGCATTAAAATGATATGTGCCCCTCAGAGTAAAACCTTATGCATCCATATCTCGCTTTACAGTTTTCAGTGTTTGCATAAACTATTTCCCCTTATCTAAAAAAAGTGTTTGCATAAATTAGCTACTTACTTCGCCAATTGGGCTGTACAGACTGCGCTGGCTCTTGAGTTGAAAAAAAAGATAGCTAGCATAAGCCACAAGCATTATGCAGCTACTAAACCTTGAAAGAGAAACTTCGGATTTTCCATAGTGCGCTTCAGAATGTGTAAAGTGAAGCACCGCTGGAAACATTAGACCCAAGACAGCCATCAACAACAACCCAGAGTTCACAACAGCTGATGCCTACATAGAAAAATGCAAGTTAATAGAGATAAAATGTGTGGATAATAATGGAAATAACCACCTTTTTATTCTTACCTTATTGAAGACCTGATCTCTATTAGGATGAGCAAGCCCACCAGCAAAGAAAGCACACCCAAGAACTAACAGCATGTTTGATAATATAGAGCCTAGTAGTGACTGCTGTACGACACGAATCATTCCGTTTTTCAGAGCATATATCGAGATAATCATCTCTGTCGCATTTCCAAAAGTAGCATTTAGAAGCCCCCCAACTGCAGTTTCAAAAAGGAAGAGTCTTTACCGATTGCTGAAGTCAAGATTTGAATTAGGAAGCTAAGATAATATGGAATGAAGACACATACTTGTTGGGCCAGTGTAGCAAGCAAGTTGCCTGCACAAGACAAGGCATCTGTTATTGAAAATGCTAAATGGAGCTCGAGCTCCATGTGGGCGGAATTTTGAAAAATTCAAAATCACACTTTTATGTTTCAAAACATTCTGAAAAATATGCATACACCGAGAGACGTAATGTACATGTGTGTAAAATTTCATGTTGAAATACGTTAAAATGAGAGCTACACAAAAAAACAAATATGTGGCTGTTTAGCACATGCACTATTCATTCTCAAAGTCAACAATTTTGTTGTCTTTTGTGCGGCCAATTCATGGTATTTCACCGTGAAATTTTACACACGTATACATTACATCTTTGTATACGTGTATATTTTTGTTCATGATTTTTTGGAACTGAAAATTTTGATTTTTGATTTTGTTTTTTCAATAACAGGCTCCATGGAGCCCGTCCTCCAAAACGCCCTACTCATCCATTGTAATATACAGTAAGTTATATAACATACAGAAGCTAGATTAGACAAAATCCACTAGGCACTTACTCAGTTGCATATCCCAATCTCTCGGCCAAGGGTGTGATACCAACTAGGCTGAAAAGGAAAACCCATCCTTGCTGTGAAGCATTTGAAGGAAGCAATCCCAGAAATGGAAAGCGTTATCAGGTCAGTCTTGCTGTTGCAAGTAAACGTGACGAAGAATGCAGCAGAAAAAATGAAAGCATGCGCCCCTATTATAGATTCAAAAGTAGTACAGTAGTAAAAACGAAAGAAGCTAACAAAGCAGAAAGAGTAAATCATACTGCATCAACTCTGATGAATGCTGCAGAGTACTCAGTTTAGATGGGTGATCATTGTGGGCATGTTCCTTACGTGGTTCCCGGAGAGGTAGTGAAGCGTGATGGCGAGGGGCCCGAAGGGCAGGAGCACATTGATCTTGGCCTGGAAGATGACGATGCGTATGCTCCTGAGCGCCATCCGCCACTTGCTCCGGGGCGAGAGCGACTCCGCCACCGCCGCGAGCGAGCCGATGTGCTCGAAATCGAGCGACTGCATCTTCCTGGCCGGCGGCGGCGTGTCGGCCGCCATATCATCCTCCTCCTCGAACCCTAGTTCGGCCTTGTCCGCCGCCCCCATCATCTGAACAAATCCAAAACGAAGCGAATCCAAATCAAGAACCGCCACCGATCCCTGTCAACCGCCGGACAGCGCAAGAATCCTACCTCCCGCTCGACGCGGACAGATGAAGATAGCGCTCCAGGAAATGCGAAGGATTAGGGCTCGGATTTGGATGGTCGATTTCCAATCAACAAGGCCTCTCCTCGTTCGTTCTACTAATCTTTTTCTCCTCCCGCTGGTTTTGTTGCGCGACGCGACGGACACGGGACGAAGCTGCCTGCGTGCTTCGTTGTGGGCGGATCCGGCCGTAAGCTGGATCGGCTTCGGGCCCGCGTGTCATGGAGAAGAAATGTGCGTCAGTGCCTTGCCCACGCTTCATGGGTGGTGGTCGGAAGAACCCTTTTTTAAAAATAAAAAAACTAGCTACACGGGGCTATATATATTTCAGTAGTATACAGCCATAGTTCAATGTAAACAATTTGAACTGAAACTCATGATTTTTGATAGGTAGGAAGCACATCTAGATAACACTAGGATTTGTGGCCTTATACATAAGAGATTCAGTGAGTTTATGGCAGAGCTTGATTATGTGGTTTTCGCAAATTATAACCTTGCCATGCGTGAGTTGATTGATTACCATAACTGCCATATATAAGATTATCAGGAGTTTATTTCTTTACCATATGTGAATTGATTGATTACCGTAATTACCATACTACATTTGAGATACACTGGGATTTCACGGGCATGACGGGCAGACGAATAAAGTAGTAAGAGAGAAAAATCCAGTGGAAGGCGAAGGAAAATCGGTGGGGGTGGGGGTTCTGAGAAGTGGATGTGCATCATAGGTGTAATCCACTGCATAATATATCTTGGTACGTCCATGAAAGCAATTGTTTTTTTAGGTGAAGATTTTGTATCCTACGAACCTTGTAAAGCACATTAATATTTCAAGCACTTACCACGTAGCATGGATTACTAACTCTGATTTAGTAAATAAGTACTAAACTTCCTTATATGAGGAAAAGTCATTGGAGATCAAGTGCTAACTCCACTCTAATGAAACTATTGGCAAGTTGAGAGGATACTAAAACTGAGTTTGAGGCATAAAAAATGAAAAAGAAAGCATATTATTGTTTGGACAATTGTACAGTCTGATCACACGACAGTAAACTTTTCCGGTGATGTGAAATATATCAAGGTCCTTTCAGAGGAAATATTACACAATTGTCATGGATCAGTGTAAGTTATTCATAGCAACACACCCAGATTACGGATCATCAGAATGCATGAACTAAACACGTGAAAAAAGCCTGGAATTTTGACTTCAGGTTCCTTTCATGCTTTCATGGTTCCCGTGAATCCGAATGGCAAGCAAAAATCATTAAAGGAACAATCTAACAAAAGCTATACTGGATGGAGACCAACCACGACCTACTCTGGAAGGAGGGTCCAATGGTTAAGTGATATTTTCAGATAATAAGTTTGAAAGCGCGGGTTATCTCCTAGAGGGGGGTGAATGGGAGATTTTTAGAAATTCGTCAAACTCTGAAGAATTCGACGAAGACCAGAGTGAAGAAATAGAAACACGAGGGAAAATAAGTCATCACAGAATCAGAGTGCATGCAATCAGGATACATAAGAGTGAAGAACATGCAATCATACATTCATACAAGCATGAAGAATATGAACTAAGGAAATAAAAGATAGTGTGATGAAATTCTTCAGTTCAAATTCGTCAGAGCATAGATCACAAATTCTTCAGCAACGGAATAATGTAAGAGAGAGTTGGAATTTGAAACCAGGTTGGCTTGGTGAAGACAATGGAATTTGATAGACCGGTTCCAGTTGCTGCATCAACTATACGTCTGGTTATGGCGGCTGAGTCGCAACTCAGAGGACACACAGTCCTCACTATATTCCTCCTGAAGTAAAACCCGCAGATCTCGTCCAATCACTCGTGGTAAGTCTTCAAGGTAGACTTCCAAAACCTTCACAGACTTGTTCACCGGCGCACCATGATGACTCTTGGTATACTCAAAACTTGACGCCTAACCGTGTGGAAGAATGACAGTATTCAAAGGTTGATGAGGACATCAATACCATTGTTACACCCACAGCCCCTGCTGCTATACATACTGATGCGGAGCATCCTACAGTCATCACCATGTCAAGAGTTCGTTTGGCAAGTGACACGTGCGACCTCTACTTCACATACACAAAGGTGAATCTTCTCCTTTACACGTGCTCACTTGACCCCTTCGAGGATGGTGTACTACTTGACACTTCTCCCGTGTGCATGCATAGGTATTGTCGGAGCTTCACAGATGTTGAGGAGGAGTTCAAGCGCCAAGGAACAACTACACCATCCGCGAGGGAGGCATGGAAGCGAAGACGGAAGAAAAAGGAGTTGCGGAGTCTACAGCGACCGGACGACCGGAAGCCACCGGACGTCCGACACCCCTACAACGCCCGGACGACCGGACTACACCAGACGTCCGACACCTGGAGCTCCAGCCAGCCCAAGAGACCTGCCGACGAAAGCTACAGCGGCCAGACGACCGACAAACGCCGGACGTCCGACAAGTCCCAGCGCACGGACGACCGACACCGACCGGACGACCGGTGCTACGGCGACAGAGAAGAATTTACGGAAGTCCGAAGTCTTCCGAACGTCCGGACCGTCCCGAGCTTCCGAACGTCCGACCCCCACCGGACGTCTGACGCCTGTGTGCGCAGCCGCTGGCCTTTGGCCTTGTATCCCTCTCCCACTTACCCCTTCGTGGCTTAGACTATAAATAGACCACCTCCACCACCTTTCTAGGGTTAGCAAAGTGATAGCTCATTTGTTTGTGAGCTTTGCTCCTACCTATCTCTACTCTTGAGAGAGAGACCACTACTCCATTGGAGGCCAAGACCTCCATCTAGGAGAAGATCCTGCGGCATATCATCAAGACCCCTTCATGGGAAGATCCTTCTAGGATTCAAGCCCCCAACTCCTTTGGACTTGGGATGAACCTTACCTTGTATCTTTCCCTTTGTTGTTCATGTACCTTGTGATCTTGTGTGTTTGATTGTCTAGTGGATGTGTGATTAGACTTGTTCTTGAGTGTTTCCCCTTGTAATTTCTCCCCGTTCTTCCTCGTGTTCTTCGTGCTCTTCGAGGGATCCCACTCCAAACGTGAAAGATCGGCCAACACCGGGTTAGCCCCGTATCATATGGTATCGTGAGCCACGTTGATCACGTATTTGGAGTCCCTCCCACCGTTTTCTAGCCTTGTTTTGTTGTGTTCTTCCCCAAAATCCGAAAATCCCACCCAAAAATAGCCCCAATTTTTTTGTGATTTGTTGGTTTGATGATGTTTTGTTGATTTTGATCCATGGATTTGCTTGGTTTCGAGTGGATCTAGCATTTCCCCAAGTTTCCCATCTTTCTTCCATGAAATCTCGTCAATTTTGACCCCAAAATCTCCATTTTCCGCCCAAAATCGCGCCCCGAACTCGCATCTCGCGTTGACCCCGACCCAACGGACGACCGGCGTTTTACGGACGTCCGGACCCCCATGAAGCACCGGACGTCCGACCTTTCCTGGATGACCGGAACCCCTAACCTGAACCAAATTTACGGATTTCCGACTTTCCCGGACGTCCGACACTCCGGACATCCGACCTTTACGGATGTCCGTAACCTGTAGATATTGACTTCGGCTGATTTTTGTTTCGGCCATAACTAATTCATCCGAACTCCGATTTTGACGTTCTTTAGCTCGTTTTGAAGCTCTTGACATCCCTCTTCCCACAAAAATACCACCAATACCATTTGACTCCATCAAATTTTTGAAAATTTGGCAAGTTTGCCTAGGTCTTCCACCATATCATCCGCATAGCCACCACCGACTTCCACAACCTAACCCATTTTGCTTGCCATAGCATTAGTGGTTGCTTTAGTAGTGATTCGAGTCTCCTAAGGTGTTTCGGCTACTTAGGGACAATTGCCTCTTCATCAACCACCACCACCACTTTCGCATTGCCTAGTGCAAAACCACCACCGCTTTCCGCTACCATCATTTGACTTTTGCCATTGGAGATTTTGAGTTTGCGGTTTTTTCTGTTTCCTAAGGTGTTTCGGCTACTTAGGGACGAGTCTCCATCATCTTGGTATCTACATCAAGAACACCGCCACTCATCATCGCAAAGGACGGTAACCTCGACGACACTATTGTATATTCCCTTGCAATTGCATTGTTAACCCCTAGCCCATTTTGCGTTACTTGCCTATCGAGACTAGTCATTTGAGTATTGCTGAGCCACGTTACTTGTGCACATTAGTGATCTACACCATCCATTGCATACATACCATATCATATTGGTATCATATCTTGTGTCACAAGTTTGTTCCCGCATATACACAATTGCTATCTTGGTTTGTGCATTATGCAAAAGTGGCCATATCAAAAAAAAAAAAGCTTTTAAGCAAAGAAAAAGAGAGAGCAAAGAGCTTGTAAGCAATAGCCATAGCATCACAATATATCGTATGTTATCATACTCGATCATCTTGGATCATCTTGTGAGAAACACCGGGAACCATACATATATAGCATACTTGGGATAGAAAGTTTATCCATTTTGCATCTTATAGATTTTGCACAAGTGTCGTATCCGCCTATTGAGCAATCATGCTAGTGTCTCTCTTGAGTTGTGCAACACAAGCGTTTTCCGTGGATTCCACATTTTGTGCTCATTCCTTGGTTGCACGACCCCATTTATCTATCCGTGTGTGTGTTTCCGTGTGCCGCATATTGCTATTGGTCTACTTGTTTCGCTTGCGAATTTGTGAATCTCTTTCAACATTATTGACTCTTGCTAACATTTGCATCAAATTTTTGTGCCACTATCCTCACTGAGCTCTACCATAAGCTTTACTTGATAGGTGTGAGTGAACAAGTCCGGTATCAATTCCACTATTCTTTCATCTCACATTGAGTGAAACGGGATACATCCTCAACTTTGGGAAAATGTAACTTGGTATTGTTTATCTCATTTCCTACTCACCTCTACTCGAGTCTTGTGATGGATAGGCAAGGCATTTCACCTTCGATCTACAACAACAACGACGAGTTTGATGCCACGAACAACAACTCCGACGCCAAGATGCAAGCTCAAATGGAGGAGATCAAAGCCCTCATCAAGTCCTACAAGCGATCTTCCTCATCTTCTAGAAGACGCTCAAGAGCACATCCTTCCGAGCGACCATCTTCGGCAAGATCACATCGGCGTCGACACCATCACCATCAAGAACGTGAAGGTCAAGAGCTCTACACCAACAACTGTTCAAAGACTTCACCATCTCCCTTGGCATCTTCGCCAAGCGACTTCAAGGCATCTTCGCCTATGGACATACGACATCTTCGCCAACAAGCAACTCAAGACTACGCTCAAGAGAAGCTCCCCAAGCTCAAGTCCGCGACTTCCATGAGCTACTACAACCTCGACATCGACCATGCGATTCCTTTCTATGGAACTCAAGAACCCGAGGAGTACCTCGAGTGGGAGCGTTTGATGGACGACTACCTCAAGCTACGTCAAGTCCCTTCCGAAGATCAAGTGAAGTGCCCACAAGAAACTTCCACGACTACGCATCGGCATGGTGGCTTCACACACCTTCGAAGAGCTACGAGATGAGTTGGCCCAAGACGAAGAGAGCTTTGCGACGAGAGTTTGTGCCTCCAACCTACACGGAACAACTTCAACGCCAGTTGGAGAACACCATTCAAGGATCCAAGTCCATCGACGCATACTTCAAGGAGATGAGAATGCCTTGCGACGAGCCGGCATGGACGACCCCATTTGGATGAAGTTCCACTTCATGATGGGATTGAACAACGACATCTCCAAAACAATCTTCCTCGAGAACTATGAGTCCCTCGACGACAACTACATTGGTGCTCTCAAGGTGGAACAAGAACTCATGAAGGCCAAGGCTTCTCCACCCCAAGCAAACTTCGCGGCGACCAAGCTCCATGAGAACGAGCATGAGGATAGTACCACCAAGATGTCCAAGCCCGACGAGCTCCAAGATGATGCTCCCAAGTTCGAATTCACCACCATCCCTCTTTGTGGCATTGATGGTGCCGAGTCTACTTCGACTCTTTTTGAAGACGGTGCGGCGACGAGTACGACTACGGAGACCCTCAAGGACCAAGCTTTGGAGGCGAGCGACAAGGTGGCGAGCAAGGATGATGCTTCCATCTTTGGAGGCGAGAGTGATGATGTGCCATCTTCGGCCTTCATCCACGGTGACGACGACGAGATGATCGAGCATGGGATTTTCCCTTCGGTCATGGAGGAGAGTGATGATGTGCCATCTTCGGCCTTCATCCACGGTGACGACGACGAGATGGTTGAGCATGGGATCTTCCCTTCGACCACGACGACGTATGATGACTTGAGTGACTTATGCCACCATATTGAGAGTGAGAGTGACTTCACCACTAGCCTCATATATGATGAGTTGCCACAATTCCCATGTGAGGAGAGCCACAACACCCACCACTTGAGTGAGATGAGTGACTCCACCATATGTGACTTTGATTGCACCTACTTTGAGGGAGTGAGTGAACCACCACATAGAGAGAGTGAGATAGTTGATAGGTCTCGTGAGGTCATTTGCGTTTCTAACAACTTGACCTCTACTTCTATTGTGTCTTCTCATTTGGTGCTAGGTCCCATTTATGATGACGCGCCGATCCTCGACAACTTCGTCCTCCCTTTGGACAAGACGATGGCCATGGTGGAATATGATGCACCCCTCACATGGTTCCATCAAGATGAAGATGACCACCACTTGGTCTTTCCCAACTCACCTACACCACTTGAGCGGAATGACAAAGGTAACATAGGTGACGGTGATGCTCTAGTCCCACTAGTGGACATTCTTGACATTGATTGCTTGCATGATGTTGATCTACCTAGTTCCATGCTTCATGCTAGCATGATTTCCCCATGTGATGATTTGCCCATTTATGATGAGTATGATGATTCTCTTGTGGAGTCTATTAGTAGTGATGCCATGTTACATAGGATTTCTTGTGACAATTCTTTAGGTCCATCATGTTTGATAATTAGCTTGACTTGTCATATGCTATGCATGAGATCCACCATATGTCTTATTTGCAATCTCTTCATAGTGACTATGCATATGCCATTAAAATAAACCCAATTTGCACTTATGTTATAGATGACAAGCCCATGGTTATTGGCATTTGTTTTTCTTGTGATGATATTGATATGCTCCCTTTGCATCATTTATCTCATATGCCATACCATGACCACCTAGCTTCGGATATGCATTGTTTTGGATGTTGTCCATTTTCTCCATATGATATTTCCGCTATTGCTCATGAGGAGGCCCCCATAGTTTCCTCATACATTTTAGGAGATTTTGATACATCCCATTCATTGCATGATCCCCATACTTGTGTGCATCATATGCTCCCAATGAATAAACCTGCTATTGATATGCCATATACTTGCATTCTCAATTTGTGTCCCCATTGTTTCATACACAATAACTATTCTTTCATGATGGATGACATGTTCTTATACCATGCATCAAATTTCTTTGAGCGATGCTTATCTTGTGCTAACTCACACGTGCACATACACATCATAATGGATGATGTGTACATTTACCACGTGCACAATTTTTTTGGTTTGTGTCTCTTTTGTGTAGGTACCCATGAATACTTGTCAACCTCACAATCCCACGAGTTGACAAAACGAGCTCTAGAGAGCAACGATGATTTGGGATCCCATGGATTGTCTTTCCCACCGCTCTCTTCGTGCAAATACTTCGCGCATTCATTCTACATGGCCCTCACTTGGCTATGGGTTATTATTCATTACATATCATATGCCCATCTTGCCATGTTCACTTTACATGATATGCTCATTCCTATGCCTTTGACATGCATTTGTGACCCATGCTTTGCATTACACATGATGATTGATTATAGTACTTGTATGTGTATTTGCAAGCTTGGTGGAGATATTGCTTGTTCTTGCCATGCTCCTTTTGTGCACCATTCCTATGATGATACTTCCATCTTGCTTTGTGTTCGTGCTTGTGATATGTCATGGGGATTGTCTATGCCTATTATTTGCTCACATGACATGATTGCCATGATTTATTCTAGTGTGTTGCATCTTCGCTCCACTAGTTTGCACGACTTGATTACTATGCTTAATTATGTTGCATCACCATTTCATGCGGTTGATGAAAACCATCTATATGCTTTGCACATGATTCATATTGCTTCTTGTCATATATCTCCATGTGTTGCCTCTCTCATGCTAGATGATTTGCCATGTATTGAGTGCAACAATGATTCTCTTCTTGCTCATGAGATTTCCCCCATAGCATTCTCGCATATATTTGGGGATTTTGACATAATTCTTGTGAAGCATGCTTGTCTTACTTCTTTGCACCATATACCTAGTGCCATGAATTTAGCCATTGTTGCATCATATTATTCATGCACTTGTGCTTCTAATGGTTTTGTGCAAAAGATGAGAACCATCATGATGGATGATGTGTTTGTCTACCACGCACATACTTTCTTTGTTTTGTTTTGTGCATGTGTAGGATACTTGGACTTTGTGTCGACTTCCACTTCATGTGAGTTGACCATTCAAGCTCTTGAGAGCGAGCCTCATACATTCTACCATGACTCGCTTCTACACCGTATTTGCTTCCACTTCGGCATTGTGAAGAATGCACAAGGACACGCCTTCAAGGTGACATCCTTCCTGAGCTTGGATATTGTGGATCATACTTCATGTGTTGCTTGCACCATTTGCACGCATATTCGAGATATTGCTTTCACCCATGATTGCCACATTTCCATGCTTCATGATATATATACCTTGTGTGTTGCATCCAATTCTTGGTCTACTTGCTACTATCATATGATTGGTTGCACCAATATCATTTCTTCACATATGCCATGTCCCTTTGCTTGTCACATGCTTGACTTGATTGCCTCACACATGATGAACACTTGCTCTTTCTATTGTGTTGAGTGCCACACTATATTCACTACACCCTATGCACATTATGCTTGGATTGTCTTGCACTTGACCCATGTGTTTAGACATCTCATCTTATTTGGTGTTGTGAATGATTCCTATGCCTACCATCGACCATTTGTCGAGCACTTTATGCATGTTTGCTATGATCTTGAGGTAGATGCTTATTCTCTTGTCACACACATTTGCATCACTACCTCACATTTGCATACTTGTCCCCATGATATCTTTGCTTGTGCGCGATTGATATGCTTACATGCCATGTCACAATCCTTTGTCAAACCATATGCTATGCTTGATGACAACACTTGTTTGGTGAATCACCTCTTCAATGCTTGGTTTTGCACCAACGCTAACCACATTTGTTTTTCCAAGTGTTTGTTCTATTTGCTCCTTTTGAAGGAATCCCAAGACGGTGCGACATTGGAGAGTGCCCATTTCGAGCTACTAGACGATGAGTGCTTGGTGATCGACAACTTTGACACGGCACCGCCATCTCTTTCCCATGGTGATTTGGTTTTCGATCCGAGGTCGGATCTTTTCCAAGGGGGAGGGGATGATGCGGAGCATACTACAGTCATCACCATGTCAAGAGTCCGTTTGGCAAGTGACACGTGCGACCTCTACTTCACATACACAAAGGTGAATCTTCTCCTTTACACGTGCTCACTTGACCCCTTCGAGGATGGTGTACTACTTGACACTTCTCCCGTGTACATGCATAGGTATTGTCGGAGCTTCACGGATGTTGAGGAGGAGTTCAAGCGCCAAGGAACAACTACACCATCCGCGAGGGAGGCATGGAAGCGAAGACAGAAGAAGAAGGAGCTGCGGAGTCTACAGCGACCGGACGACCGGAAGCCACCAGACGTCCGACACCCCTACAGCGCCCGGATGACCGGACTACACCGGGCGTCCAACACCTGGAGCTCCAGCCAGCCCAAGAGACCTACCGACGAAAGCTACAGCGGCCGGACGACCGACAAACGCCGGACGTCCGACAAGTCCCAGCGCACGGACGACCGACACCGACCAGACGACCGGTGCTACGGCGACAGAGAAGAATTTAGGAAGTCCGAAGTCTTCCGGACGTCCGGACCGTCCCGAGCTTCCGGACGTCCGACCCCCACCGGACGTCCGACGCCTGTGTGCGCAGCCGCTGGCCTTTGGCCTTGTATCCCTCTCCCACTTACCCCTTCGTGGCTTAGACTATAAATAGACCACCTCCACCACCTTTCTAGGGTTAGCAAAGTGATAGCTCATTTGTTTGTGAGCTTTGCTCCTACCTATCTCTACTCTTGAGAGAGAGAGACCACTACTCCATTGGAGGCCAAGACCTCCATCTAGGAGAAGATCCTGCGGATATCATCAAGAACCCTTCATGGGAAGATCCTTCTAGGATTCAAGCCCCCAACTCTTTTGGACTTGGGATGAACCTTACCTTGTATCTTTCCCTTTGTTGTTCATGTACCTTGTGATCTTGCGTGTTTGATTGTCTAGTGGATGTGTGATTAGACTTGTTCTTGAGTGTTTCCCCTTGTAATTTCTCCCCATTCTTCCCCGTGTTCTTTGTGCTCTTCGAGGGATCCCACTCCAAACGTGAAAGATCGGCCGACACCGGGTTAGCCCTGTATGACATACTGGACCAATTACTAGAGCTCGCGCACGCCAACTAAATTACCAGGTACTTTCGTTTCTTGGTAATGATTCTAATGTTCATGAGAATATGATGCTGCCTAAATTGGATACATTTGTTTTGCTTACAAATGAAGGGCCTAGCTTGGAGAAGGATGAACATTGAAGCAAGAACAAGCATGGAGATGATGGCATGTGCAAGCGGAACAAGAACGGAGTTACAAGTGATGATTTCAGGGCTTTGAAGCCACCGTAACGAGTGCATGAAGCCTTGGACGAAATATACAAGATGCCACTTCATAAACTTCGTCCAGAGGCTATTCTAGGTGCTGCATCACCTTTTTATTGGGCCAGGCCCATGTAATTTCGAAATACATAAGTATAGGCTATTTTTAGAGTCTGTATGTGTGGGGAAACAAGAGATATGGTTGGTTTCGGACCCCTCCACCAAGGGCCACGAAATTCCCCCCTCTTCCTCCATATATACAGCCCTTAGGGCACCGTTTAGACTTTGGGTTTTGTTTAGATTAAAAGTTCGCCATAGCTGCAACTTCGCGTATTTCGTTTGTGTTCAACGACCAGACAAAGGCGTCTCAGAACCCCACCTTGATCAAATAAAGCTTTCATCTTATATTCGCAATATCCAGATTGCAATCTCAGTTTCTTGCTTGTTCTTCGTCTGCTCGCAGGAAATAGACCCTCGTGGTCAGGTTGATCGTGCTCCGGCATGGTCAATAACCTCTCGGAGTTGGTTTAGCGATTGCTAAGGCGCGACGTCCTCGCACGTTCGTAGTCGGATCGTCAAAGACGACTTCCACCAAAGCGGTATCCATCATCTCATCGAAAGATGGGACACCTTTGCCTCTATCAAGTGGTATCAGATTTCTAGGTTGCTCGGTGAGATTTTACAGTTTTTCGTAGTTCAGATCAAGTCTGTTCTTCATACCTACAGTCCACGAAAAAGCCACAAAAAAAATTAGGGTTAAGTCTTCATATCCGAACCAGTCTAAGCCTTTGCATAGTCTTTTCAGTCTTTTGTTTTGTTGAATTTGCGGTTGCATCATCGTGTCGAGTTGCTGGTCTTAGTGTCTAGTCCTTTAGAGTTTTGAGTTTTGTTCACAAGTTGTCACGCCGCCACCGCATCATCATCATCATCACCGCTGCCATATAACACCATCATCGTCACCGCTACCATATACCACCATCGTCATCACCGCTGCCATATACCATCATCGTCATCACCACTGCCATATACCACCATCATCATCACCGATGCCATATACCACCATCGTCATCACCGCTGCCATATACCACATATTCACCGCCATCTCGATAATCCGAGTCCACCCCCATCAGTGATTCGCCACCAGTCTGTGTTCCACCGCCCTACATATATCCGCCACAAGTCCGAGTTTCCACTAGATTCATCTCCGCCACCAGTCCTAGTCCGAGTCCAGTATTTGTTGGTTTGATTTCGATTTCCAGATCACGCCATACTCCGAGTCGTGACCAAGTCGGACTTCCCAACATCAGTGCCACCTGTACAAGAAAAATAGTTCCAGTTTAAAAAAAACTAAGTCTGGAAAATTCTGGCTAGGCAGTTTTTAGACCATTTGTAGACTTTTTCGAAAAAAAATTGTTGCGAAGCAAAAAAAAGAGGGGGAAAAGTGCAAAAAAAGAGAAAAAAATCAGAGTGTGCTCCCCCCTTGATTACGTGTCGCGCCGTGATTTTGTTAGTGTTCTAGGCTCGCGTCTCTAGCACGGTCTAGCCTAGGACCAGCACAGTACCGTCGTTGAGCATTTATTCAACTTTGCATCGTTGAATTGATTATTGCTGACCTTTTTGCTACCATATTATAAGCCTTCCCAGCTCCACATATGATGAGGACATGACTACCTTGGATAAGACCAAAAATATTGCATACATGCATATTTGTCAGATGATTTCTAGTGCAAACTATTCAATAATCTATTTATGTTATCTAGAACAAAAATACTTCACACACTTTTGTGTTTTGTCTAATTGCAGGTGGATGGGACATTTGTATAATCTACATATGAAGATAAGGGAAAAGGAGAAGTTTAGGTGCTGTTCAAAAAGTCCTCTCACGTCACTTTTGGACCAAGAGAAGATAGAGTCCAAGTTTCTCACGTTCTGGATTCAGATTCGGTCTGCACAGACGTACCTGACTCAAAATGCCAACAACTTTTTCATACAGACTCCGAATTGGGTGATTGTTTTCTTGTTGGAAAGTAGATTTAATGCTCTTTCCAACCCAATTGGAATCACCTTAAAATCCGTCTGGAGCATTGAGTTATGGACGAAACAATCTGACGCTGCACCAGAATCCGAGTCAAACTACAAGTCCAAAGGTGTTACGTCACCTCCACTTGGGCCCATTGGCCTTGTACGACCTAGGGTTAGTTTTAGGCTGCCTTGGGACGTCCTCCCACCTCCTTGGCCGCCACCCCTTGCTCCTATATAAGTAGATCCATCTAGTAGCTTTTCCTTGGGATTTGTTTAGTTAAAAGTTAGCCATTGCAACTTCGTGTACTTCGTTTGTGTCCAACGACCAGACCAAGACCGCTTACGGATTCCCACCATTATCAGTACTTCATATATATTTGCAATATTCAGATTGCTTTATCATAATCTTGCTCGTTCTTCGATTGCTTGCAGGAATAGACCTTCGTGGTTAGGCTGACCGTGGTTCCGGCATCGTCAGTAACCTCAGAAGATTGGTTTAGCGATTGCTAAGGCACAATGTCGTGCACGTTTGTAGTCGGATCGTCAAAGTCGGCTCCATCAAATCGATAGTTATCATCTCATCGAAAGATCGGGACACCCCGCCTCTATCAAGTGGTATTAGTTTTCAGGTTGCTCGGTGAGATTTTCCAATTATCCCTAGATTCGATTTATTTTCTTACCTATTGTCCAAGAAAAAGCCACAAAAAAAGTTAGATATATTCATCATTTGTCCTAGCCAGTCCAAGCCTTTGCAATTTTTCTTTTGAATGTTTGCATTATTGAATTATCGGTTGCATCGTCGTGTCGAGTTGCTGGTCTTAGTGTCTAGTTCATTTAGAGTTTCGAGTTCTGTTCACATTAGTCACGCCGCCGCTGCATCGTTATCCCTTCCGATGTCCATCACCCATCCATCAATTTCCACCATGTGCTACCCACCGTTCATTGTCATAATCATAGTTGAGATCGTTCACATCTTCGCTTGATCCAATCTGCATCTTATCTAGTTTGTTTTGGAAATAGGGAGAGAGAAAAAAAAGACAGAAAAAAGAGAGAAAAAAGAGAGAGAAAAGTAAAGAAAAAAAGTCAGAGAAAGAAAAAGAAAAAAGTTTGAGAAAAAAAAGAGAAGAAAAAAAAGAGAAGAAAAAAAAAACAATTTTCGGATCTATCTAGACTCAATCTCGTAGTTGTATTCGGATTGGAATCTGTTTTGTGCACTATTCAGTAAAACAGGCATAACTTTCTCATACGAAGTCTGTTTTGGCTCCGCGAGTACTCAAATGAAAGCTAGCGACGAGCTGCATCTAAATAGTTGCAGAAGCAAGTTCTATATTTGGCCCCTCAAAATAGGCCTCTAAATAGGTCTTTTTGTCCTCCGAAGTTCGCGAACACAGCTTGTTCCAGTTTTTCAGGCCAGTTTTAGAATTTTTTGACTCCTCATATCAACTCAGAATTGAGTGATTCTTTTTGCATTTGAAAGCTTGAGTTAGTAGCATTCTTGGAAAAGAATTATCAGAAAATTGGCTCAAACTATTCAAGAGGAAAGTTGGAGAGAGAGTTGTTGTATATCCTGCTTGGCAGTTGTTTTTCATCATTATCTTTACTGCCATTGTGATCTTCACTTATATCTTGTTGTCCAGAGCTACTTAGTATCCTTCATTGATGATAGTTGTGCTACATCGTGACCTCATTAGTGTTCTAGGCTCGCGTCTCTAGTCCGGTCTAGCCTAGGACCAGCACAGTACCGTTGTTGAGCGTTTATTCAACATTGCATCTTTGAATTGATTATTGCTAATATTTTGCTACCATATATAGCCAACTCAGCTCCACATATTTCTACACCATGTATATGTACGTTCCCCTGGCAATCTGATGTTTGGCGGAACCCTAGGGGCCGATCTTTCACGTTTGGAGTGGATCCTACGGGGAAACACGAAGAACGCGCGGAAAACACAAAGGGGAAAACACGGGGAGAGACGAGAGAATCACTAAATCAACAAGTAATCGATCACACAAGGGCCAGATCACCGAACACATAAGGTAGCACAAGATTCAAAATCAACAAAGGAAAGATACAAAGGTAGCCGTTCTTCTCTGTGAGGAGGTCTTGATGGTCTTCCCTTGAAGGGGTCTTGAATCCGCTTGGGGGATCTTCTCCGAAGAGGTCGTGAGCTCCGAGGAGAAGTAACCAAGTGGATGAGCAAGGCTCTCACACAAACTATGAGCTAAACCAATGCTAACCCTAGAAAGAGGAAGGAGAAGGAGTATATATAGTCTAGGTGGGCAGGTACATGGGCTTCGACCCTTTACTATGCGCAGACAGGCGGGGCCAGATGTCCGGGCGACGGGCCGGATGTCCGGGGCTTCCGGAGGGGCCGGATGTCCGGGCGAGGTGGCCGGATATCCGGGCAGGAGGCGAAAGCTGGGGCCGGATGTCCGGGCTGGACGCCGGATGTCCAGGTCCTGTAGACTTGGCCAGCTTGGCTGTTGCTGATGAAGACGCTCCAGGGGCCGGATGTCCGGGGCCTTGGCCGGATGTCTGGGGCCTGGAAGGTGAGCTTGCCCTTTTCCGTTGGTTCTCTTCATCCATGGAGTTGGCGGCTTGTCCGTCTTCACGTGCAGCCTCGGGAGGTTCCTCTTGACACCTAATCATGCATAGCATATCGGACTCAGGTAGTAGCCATGTCTCGAGTGGATCATATGTGATATCACTAAGGAAGGAAGTCACCTCGTTCTCGAGAGCTCTAGCTCGTGCTCGTGTCATAGGTACTCTTGGCCCTTGATGAGATGAAGGTAGGTCCATGGGGATGACCGTATGATGCTCCGCATCATCTCCCCTCCCTTGGGAAAGATCCGACCTCGGATCGAAATCCTCATCACCATGGTACGGGGAGAGATCGGAGATGTTGAAGATGTCGCTCACGTTGTACTTGTCGCGTGGGAGATCGATCTTGTAAGCGTTGTTGTTGTAGCGTACTAGCACCTTGAAGGGTCCGTCGGCTCGAGGGAGAAGCTTGGACTTGCGTTCGTTGGGGAAGCGGTCCTTGCGAAGGTGTAACCACACGAGGTCTCCAATGTTGAATATCATGGGATGCTTGTTGACGTTGAGCTTGGTCGCGAGTCGTTGTACTTGGCGCTCGATGGTGTGCCTTGTATCTTCATGCATCTTCTTGATGTAGCTTGCACGGGCAGTTGCGTCGAGGTTGGTGCGCTCTTGTAGAGGAAGAGGTAGAATGTCCAATGGGGACAACGGGTTGAAGCCGTAGACGACCTCGAAGGGAGACTTGCCGATCGTCGAATGTCTTGCACAGTTGTAGGCGTACTCGGCGATGGGTAGACACTCCTCCCACTCCTTGATGTTCTTCTTGATCAACACGCGAAGTAGAGTGGAGAGTGTACGGTTCGTCACCTCCGTTTGGCCGTCGGTTTGAGGATGATATGCGGATGAGAACAAGAGCTTGATTCCGAGCTTGGCACATAGGATCTTCCAAAAGTAACTCAAGAACTTGACGTCGCGGTCGGAGACGATTGTCTTTGGTACTCCATGGAGACGCAAGATTTCCCTACAAAAGAGATTTGCAACGTGTGAAGCATCGTCTATCTTGTTGCAAGGGATGAAATGTGCCATCTTAGAAAATCGGTCCACAACAACAAACACGGAATCCTTGCCATTTTGAGTTCTAGGCAAACCAAGTACAAAATCCATGCTAATGTCTTCCCAAGGTTGATAAGGAATAGGAAGAGGCGTGTAAAGGCCATGGGATTGAGCTTTAGACTTAGCTTTGCGACATGTAGAGCATCGGGTGGTGAAGCGTGAAACGTCGCAGAACATCTTGGGCCAAAAGTAGTTCTTGGAGAACGTGGCGAATGTCTTGTCGCGTCCGAAATGTCCCATGAGTCCGCCTTCATGAGCCTCTTGCAAAAGGAGCAAACGAAGAGAAGACTCGGGAATGCATAGTTTGTTAGCTCTCATAAGATAACCATCCTTGATGTAATATTGTTCCCAAGAAGTATGTGTCAAACACTTAGCATAAGTAATAACAAAAGTTGGATCATTAGCATACAAGTCTTTGATGTGCTCAAAACCAATAACATTCAACTCAAGTTTAGTCACAAGCGTGCATATGCGTGGAAGTGCATCCGCAACTACATTTCCCTTACCCTTAATGTACTTGATCACATAGGGGAAAGATTCAATAAATTCACTCCATTTGGCATGACGCTTGTTCAACTTAGTTTGACCTTTTAAGTACTTAAACGTTTCATGATCGGTATGGATGACAAACTCATGAGGTCTAAGATAATGTTCCCAAACATGTAACACACGCACTAAAGCATACAATTCTTTATCATAGATGGGATAGTTAAGTTGAGCACCGGAGAGTTTTTCACTAAAATATGCAATGGCTCGTTTTTCTTGCATCAAAACTCCGCCAATTCCGGTACCACTTGCATCACAATGAACCTCAAAAGTTTTGTCAAAATTGGGCAAAGCAAGAATCGGAGCATGAGTAAGCAAAGACTTGAGCTCATTAAAAGCGGTGGATTGCAAAGATCCCCAAACAAAAGGAGCATTCTTCTTACTCAAAGCATGCAAAGGAGCGGTAATAGTGCTAAAATATTTCACAAAGCAACGATAAAAACCTGCTAGACCAAGAAAACTACACACTTGTTGCAAATTGGTGGGTTGGGGCCAAGTTTTAATTGCTTCAATTTTAGATTCATCAACATGGACACCCTTGGAAGATACAACAAAACCCAAGAAAACCACTTTGTCAACACCAAATGTGCACTTTTTCATGTTTGCATAAAGACTTTCCTTGCGAAGGGTTTGCAAAACAGCCCTAACATGATTAAGATGCTCTTTCATGGTTTTACTAAACACAAGAATATCATCGAAGTAAACCACAACAAAGACTCCAATATAAGGGCAAAGCACATAATGCATGAGACGCACGAAAGTACCGGGTGCCTCCGATAAACCCATTGGCATGACTAACCATTCGTATAAGCCAAATTTGCTTTTGAAAGCAGTTTTCCATTCATCACTCTCTTGAATGCGGATTTGGTAATAGCCACTTTTAAGATCAATTTTTGAGAAAAAGTTGGCTCCACTAAGTTCATCAAGCATATCATCTAAGCGAGGAATGGGATGCCTATAGCGAACGGTGATAGCATTTATAGGACTACAATCGGAACACAAGCGGAAACTTCCATCGGGCTTAGGCACAAGTATAACCGGAACGGCACAAGGGCTTAAGCTTTCACGTACATGACCGTTGTCGATTAGTTGTTGTACTTGCCGTTGAATCTACTTGGTTTCTTCGGGATTGACACGGTATGGAGCTTTGTTTGGAAGTGGCGCTCCGGGGATGAGGTCGATTCGATGCTCAATGCCTCGTAGAGGAGGTAGACCCGGAGGTAGCTCATCGGGGAAAACATCTTGGAATTCCTGCAAAAGATATTGAAACACTATAGGTAGCTTGTGAGAGGTGTTAGTTTTTGGTTCTCCATCCTTGCACACAAGGACAAAGTGCATCACACTCGATGGGTTCTCACACACTTCTCTCATCTCACTCTTTGTTGCAAATAGTATGAGGTTTTTCTCTCTAGATGAAGAGGCGCTCAAGTTTGGCTTGTGGCTCTCACTCACTTTTTGGTGGATCACTTTCTCACTCTTCTCTCTATGATGGGTGTCTTGCTTGTCGGCTATCACTTGACTAGGAGACATAGGTCGTTGCACATATTCCTTCCCTTTCATCTTGAAGTTATATTGATTGGTGCGCCCGTTGTGGATGACACCACGGTCGAATTGCCATGGTCGACCAAGAAGGAGGTGGCAAACGGTCATGGGGACCTCATCACACTCCAAAGTGTCTTCTTATGCACCAATTTTGAAGGAGACTTGGACCGTATGCTCAACTCGGATAGTGTTAGAGTCACTTAGCCATTGAACCTTGTAGGGGTGCGGGTGTTTCCTCTTTACCAATTGAAGCTTGGAGCATAGTTCTTCACTTGCCAAGTTGTGGGAACTACCTCCACCGATGATGACCTTGACGGATCGTCCATTGATGCCGGCCTTAGTGTGGAAGATGTGGCATCTTTGGTCTTCTTCTTGTTGATGTTGAAGAGTCAAGACCTTGGAGACAACAAGAGCGGGGATCGTATCTTCATCACAAAAGACTTGATCATCTTCATCCTTGTTCACGCGCCGGTGCATGGCCACTTGCTCAAGAGCTTCCATCTCCTCATCACTCATGGAGTCATATGTGCCATCGTCGTTGAGGATCATGGTGTGCTTGTTTGTGCATTCATAGGACTTGTGGCCTCGGCCGCCGCAAGTGAAAGACTTGAAGGAGCTTGTCTTGACGGTCTCATCGGTCGGAGTAGATGAAGAAGCACGCGGCTTGAAGTTGCTTGTAGTAGGAGGAAGACGACTTGAACTTGACGAAGTTTTCTTGTAACTCGGCTTGTCGTCGTTGCTTGGAGAAGGTTTGGTTGATGTAGATGTTGGAGGAGTTGTTGAAGCTTGGTTGTTGGAGAAGCCGTAGGTCTTGGATGAGTACTTGGCGTACTTGAAGTCATCTTGCACTTGACGTTCCGCCTTTGTAGCTTGATGTACGAGCTCAATGAGGTTGGAGTAGGGTTGGAAGTCGGCGATCTTCTTGATGGGATGATTGAGTCCATTCAAGAATCATGCCATTGTTTGCTCATCATCCTCCGTGACATTGGCTTGAATCATGGCAATCTCCATTTCCTTGTAGTATTCTTCAACACTCTTTGTTCCTTGCTTGAGGAGTTGTAGCTTCTTGAATAGATCGTGGTTGTAGTAGGTTGGCACAAAACGTGCTCGCATGACATCCTTCATTTGAGCCCAAGTGGTGATTGGAGGTTCACCTCTTGCTTGTCGGGGCTTAAGGACTTGTTCCCACCATATGAGCACATAGTCTTGGAACTCAAGTGATGCCATAGCGATCTTCTTCTCTTCCTCATAGTTGTGCAAACGAAAGATTTTGTCGACCTTCAATGCCCATGAGAGGTATTCTTCGGGATCATTGCTTCCATTGAACTCGGGCATTGTGAATTTGAGCTTGCCATAGCGTTGCTCTTCATTGTGTTGTTGGCGATGGTGATGATGGCGCCCTTGACGTGGAGGGTAATCATCCTCATGTTGCTCTTGGCGTAAGGAAGTCCATGATCAAATTGCTCTTGTTGAACTTGAGGTTGAGGTGGAGCTTGACGAGCTTGTGGAGGAGCTTGGGGAACTTGACGTTGCACGCGCGGATGGTAGTTCCTCTCTTGGATTTCTTCTCGAAGGGCTTCCTCTTGATTGCGCCATTCGCGATTGCGGTTGGCGATGGCTCGACTTGATTCTTGAAGGGCACGTTGCACCTCAAGAGCTTGCGCTTCACGTAGTTGTTGTTGAAGACGTTGAGCCTCGGCGTCTTGTTGCTCTTGGTGTAGATGCGCTCGTTCTTCTTCTTATTAACGATGAAGACGTTGTCGTTCTTGAGCTTGAGCAAATGCGACTTGGTTTGATTGAGGATGAGGGACTTGCTCATCGGCTTGCTCTTGTGGATGCTTGACGTGTAGCGGGTTGCGAGATGCATGACGGTCTTGACGCGCGGTTCGTCGAAGAGTGTTCGATGACGGTGTACTTGAGCCAGAGAAGGAATCGTCGGAGTGTCGACTTGAGTGGGTCCGTCTTGAGTATTACGATGTAGGAGGCCGGTTCACCAACAAGGCGCGGATCTCGTCCATTCTTGCATCGTTCTCTTGTTTATGCGCGTCAAGCTTGTTGTCGAAGTAGTCTCTTGTATGTTGCTTGGAGAGTCGTAAGTCGGTGGCGAGGTTGTCGATGCGGTCGTTCATTGCTTGTTGCTCTTGATGCAACGCTCATTGTGCACCAAAGAGGTGGCTCTTGGTGACGTATGATGACATGTCATCGTCTTGCTCGATGGAGAGTGGGTTGGTAGAAGTACTTGGCCTATCCATCATTCCAAGCAAAATGTGAGTGGTAGAAGGAGAAGAACTTATACCAATGTACCTTTGACCGATGTTGATGATGAATCAAGTTCAGTCAAATGCGGACAATGAAATAGCACTATTGGTACCAATCCTTGTCGGTTCTCACACCTACAGAAGTAAAAGCTTATGGTGGAGCTTTGTTAGGATGGTGGCACAAAATTTGATGTGATTGAAAGTGAGATTCAATAATGTTGGAAAAGATTCACAAATTTGCGAATGCAACAAGTAGACCAAGCAAGTAGGGGTACACGGAAACACACACGCAAATAGATAAATGGGATTGTGCAAACCAAAAGTGAGCCAAAATGTGGAATCCACGAAAATGCTCTTGTTGCACAATACTAGAGAGACGCTAGCACGATTGCACAATAGGCGAATACGGAGCTTGTGCACAACCTACTAGGCAAAAATGCAACGATCTCTATCCCAACTATGCTATATGTATGGTATTTCGGTGCTATGATCCAAGATGATCTTATATGACAATCTTAATGTAGTATGATTCTATGGTTCGTGCTTATAAGCTCTTTGCTTATCTTTCCTCTTTGCTTAAAAGCTTGGGTGGCTCTTTGACTTTTGAGCTCTTTTCTCATGCAAAACTTCACAAACCAAGATAGCAATTTTGTATGCTATGACAACTTTGTGACACACAAGTTGATTCCAAGATATGCACCATGGTGGTATGGTATGTATGCTATGGAGTATGATCACTAATGTGCACAAGTCACGTTGCCGGCAATACTCAATGGCTAGTCTCGATGGGTAAGCTACACAAAAGTAAGGCCATGTGGGGTATCAATGCAATTGCAAGGTATGACAAAGATGTCGTCGAGGTTACCGTCCTTGGCGATGTTGAGTAGTCGATGGAGATGAGCGGTGGTGATGGTGACGTCGAACCGTACCTATATAGCCGAAACACAATAGGACACGGGAACCACAACTCAAAATCTCAAAGACCAAAACGTGTCAAAATCGACATAGAAGGTAGCGGTGAGCGATGGTGGTGTTTGTGGAAGCCTTGGGAGTTTGCGGAAGTAAGCGTGGGCACCGGGGCAAAATTGGGGAAAGTATGCTGAATTGGGCGCGGGGGATGGAGTTGCTGCTCCCAGGGGCCGGATGTCCGGGCCAGCTGCCGGATGTCCGGGGTGCCGTATGTCCGGGGTGTCGGATGTCCGGTGGACACGGGGAGGATGTCCGGGCTCTGGATCAGGGACGAACACGATGAACTCCACGGGAAAAATTGCAACTCCGGGGCAAAATTCAGACAAATTGGTGGATGGAAATCGCGGGAGAGATGGGGAAAAGCTAGATCAACTCGATGCAAAGCAGATCTGTGGATCAAATCCAACAAAACTTCATTACACCAACAAATCACAAAAATAAAATTGGGGCTATTTTTGGTGGGGATTTTCGGATTTAGGACGAAAACAACAAAATCAAGCTAGAAAACACGGGGTAGGGGCTCCAAAAACGTGATCAACGTGGCTCATGATACCAAGATGATGTAGGGCGGAACCCTAGGGGCCGATCTTTCACGTTTGGAGTGGATCCTACGGGGAAACACGAAGAATGCGTGGAAAACACAAAGGGGAAAACACAGGGAGAGACGAGAGAATCACTAAACCGACAAGTAATCGATCACACAAGGGCTAGATCACCAAACACATAAGGTAACACAAGATTCAAAATCAACAAAGGAAAGATACAAATGTAGCCGTTCTTCTCCGTGAGGAGGTCTTGATGGTCTTCCCTTGAAGGGGTCTTGAATCTGCCTTGGGGATCTTCTCCGAAGAGGTCGTGAGCTCCGAGGAGAAGTAACCAAGTGGATGAGCAAGACTCTCACACAAACTATGAGCTAAACCAATGCTAACCCTAGAAAGAGGAAGGGGAAGGAGTATATATAGTCTAGGTGGGCGAAGAGGTACATGGGCTTCGGCCCTTTACTGTGCGCAGACAGGCGGGTCCGGATGTCCGGGGCTTCCGGAGGGGCCGGATGTCCGGGCGGGGTGGCCGGATGTCCGGGCAGGAGGCGAAAGCTTCTGTAGGTCCTGGTGCGTGGCGCCGGATTTCCGGGCTTTTGGCCAGATTTCCGGGCTGGGGCCAGATGTTGTAACACCCACGATGCGGCTATATCTCCCACGTGTCGAAGCACGACTTAGAGGCATAACCGCATGGTGGTTTTGTCGCAAGAAGGGTCATCTTCACACAATCCCATGTAATGAACAAGAATGGGATAAAGAGAGTTGGCTTACAATCGCCACTTCACACAATACATAATTAAGATCATACATCATTCAAAATACACTCATAGACCGGCTACAGTAAAATTCAAATGAAAAGAAGACAACCCCAAATGCTAGATCCCCGATCGTCCCGACTGGGCTCCTCTACTGATCATCTAGAAACGAAACATAGTAACGGCCAAGGTCCTCGTCAAACTCCCACTTGAGCTTGGTTGCTCCATCTGCGCCGGTATCCTCGGCACCTGCATATGTTTTGGTAGAATTTGTGAGTCACGAGGACTCAGCAATCTCACACCCGCGAGATCAAGACTATTTAAGCTCATAGGTAGGAAAAGGGGTAATATGGTGGAGCTGCAGCAAGCACTAAGCATATATGGTGGCTAACATACGCAAGTGAGAGCGAGAAGAGAAGCAACGCATCGGTCGAGAAGCTAGAAGTGATCAAGAAGTGATCCTGAAACTACTTACGTGAAGCATAACTCAAACCGTGTTCACTTCCCGGACTCCGCCGAGAAGAGACCATCACGGCTACACACGCTGTTGATGCATTTTAATGAAGTCAAGTGTCAAGTTATCTACAATCGGACATTAATAAATTCCCATCTGCCTCATAACCGCGGGCACGGCTTTCGAAAGACAATATACCCTGCAGGGGTGTCCCAACTTAGCCCATCAGAAGCTCTCACGGTCAACGAAGGATATACCTTCTCCCGGGAAGACCCGATCCGTCTCGGAATCTCGGTTCGCAAAATAATTCGACAATGGTAAACAAGACCAGCAAAGCCGCTCGATGTGCCGACAAATCCCGATAGGATTCACACGTATCTCGTTCTCAGGGCACACCGGATGAGACATCCTACGAGTAAAACCAGCCCTCAAGTTTCCCCGAGGTGGCCCTGCAGTCTACTCAGTTCGGACCAACACTCGAAGGAGCACTGGCCCGGGGGGGGGGGGTTAAAGTAAAGATGACCCTCGGGCTCGCGAAAACCCAAGGGAAAAAGGCTTAGGTGGCAAATGGTAAAACCAAGGTTGGGCCTTGCTGGAGGAGTTTTATTCAAAGCGAACTGTCAAGGGGGTCCCATAAATCACCCAACAGTGTAAGGAACGCAAAATCAAGGAACATAACACCGGTATGACGGAAACTAGCGCGGCAAGAGTGGAACAAGTCACCAGGCATAAGGCCGAGCCTTCCACCCTTTACCAAGTATATAAGGTGCATTAATTAAACATGAGATAATGTGATATCCCAAAATATCCATGTTCCGACCAGGAACAAACTTCATCTTCACCTGCAACTAACAACGCTATAAGAGGGGCTGAGCAAAAGTGGTGACATAGCCAAACAACGGTTTGCTAGGAAAGGGTGGTTAGAGGTTTGACATGGCAATAGGGAGGCATGATAAACAAAGGCAGGTAGAGCTAACATAGCGACAAAGCGAGTACTAGCAAAGCAAAGATAGAAGTGATATCGAAGGTATGTTCATCTTGCCTGCAAAGTTCTCCGAGTTGTCGAAGGCTTGATCCTCGTTAGCGTACTCAACAGGTTCCTCATGCACATACTCGTCTCCCGACTCTACACAAATCAAGAAAACAAGCATAGGAACCATAATAAATCACGGTGCAATGCACAAGCAACATGATGCAATACAAGTCATGATATGCGAGATGTGATATGCAATGCGTATGCATGCTCCGGAAGGGAAAAAGATGAGCAAGGCATCAACTTGGCAAACCAAGTATGCCGCTGGAAAGATGAGATGATTTCGGTTGAAATCGATATAAGGATCACCGGGAACGGATGCACGGTTTGCAAATGGCAAGCAAAACAAGAATGGCACAAAGCTGCGATTAACAGCACGATGCTACTTAGCATGCAACAAGAAACTATGCTACAGCACCCAAACATAAAAACAAAGCATATGGCAGTGATCTACAGGAGATGCTTAACAAAAGAGGAACACTGAGCTACGGCTAAATCACATCATAACAGGTTCAAACAAGCATGGTGAAAGTGCAAAAAAAATATCAGGTTGGACATGGCATAAACAGCATCACGAAGCAATGTTCAGAGCAAGTTATCAGCATGCTACTAGAACTAATAATAGCAAAACAAGACATGGCATGATTCTACTCAAAGCATATATCAAAAGTCCCTTACTGACCATGAGCCAAAAAGGACCAGAAGATATGATGACACCCATGTAAACATAGCAAGTTTCGTTAACAGATTCAGCAAACAGAGCATGGCATTGACAGAATTACGAAGGCACCTTCGCGAGCTCGATGCACTCACTACAGAGCATTTCATGATAAACTAAGCATACATCCATCAAGAAGACATGACATAGAAGCTATACATGGCAAGAACAACATCATAGCATACACGGATAAACTACAACAACCTTGGCAAAATTGAATAACATGTAAACAATCTGCCAGAAACCATTTTGAAGCAAAAGTAGAGCACGAAAATTACATGCTATACTACTCCATAATTTCAACCAGGGGCATGGATGGATAAAGCATAACCATGTGTTCAAAACACCCTTACTGAATTAACTCAAAATATGCATGGATCTCTCTGTAGCATCATGTTTACATGGCATCAAAATATCAGCAGAACAGGGACTAGAATCAGCAATATCACGAAGCCTAGTTTGCATGCTTGTGCTAGTCACCACATTGATCACAAAAATACATGGTAAGCACCTCTGTAAAGATGGCATGACATAGTTCAAAACACATGTAGGGCTCAAGTACATAAGATGCACACATCAATCATGGCAAAAATGACAAAAATGCATTTTCTGATAAGAATCTGAAACTAACATTATGAAGCACTCTTCCAACAGAATTTTAGGCATCAAGATGAGCTCAAATGAAAATGATTCAATGAGATGAAATGATGCACTCGTCGAGGCGAACAATTCGGTATGCTACACGGCCAAAACGGAGCCACGGGTGGAAAGTTGTGGTGCGATGAACATGCAACAAAATTACTGACAGAAAATAACTTAGGGGATTTCGGGAGAGAAGAAGTCAACCCTACAGATCCGATCTGGATCTGGTTCGCACGGAGGCCGAGGTGGCCGGAGGCTCGCCGGAGAGGACGGCCGGAGGAGGACGGAGAGGGCCGGAGACGGGGCGGCGGCGGCCGAGGGCGACGCCGGGCGGGGCGGCCGTGGGCTGCGGAGGCGGAGACCGGGGTGGCGGCCGGCGGAGCGGGACGGCCGCGGCGGCGTGGGGCCGAGCGGAGGCGGCGGCGGGCGCGCGGGCGAGCGGCTGCTGCAGAATGGGCCGGGCGGGCCTCCCGCGGGCCTGGCGGGCCGGCGGCGGCGGGCGCCGGAGCTGCCACGTGGCGGCTCCCGGTTGGTCCGGGGCGGCGGGCGGACGTGTCCGGCCCAAATCAGACACGTCCGGCGGCGGGGAGAGGAGCGGGGCTAGGGTTAGGGGTGAATTGATCCGGAATTTCGGAGGGGGAGGTGTTTTTATAGGTAGAAGGAGTTAGGAAGCTCCAAATAAGGTGTAGTTTTCGCCCACACGATCGTGATCCAACGACGGAGAGCATGGAAGTGACTTAGATGGGTTATTGGGCTGTTTTGGTGGGGTGTTGGGCTGCAACTCAAAAGAGGCCTTTGCGGTTATGCGGTTAACCGTTGGAGTATCAAACGACCTCCAAATGGCACAAAACTTGACAGGCGGTCTACCGGTGTTATACCAGGGCCACTTGGCAAGGCTCGGTCCATTCCGAGAATGTTTAACACCCGCACATGAAAAGAGACAAGAGGGGTGCGCCGGTGCATGTGGGAGTGTCGGATTGCGCAACGGACAACGGGGAAAATGCTCGGATGCATGAGACGAACACGTATGCAAATGAGATGCACATGATGACATGATATGAGATGCATGACATGAATAAAAAGAAAAACAAAAGACAAAAGCCCAACCACGGAGGGAAAATCATATCACATAGCCGAAAATGGCAAGAGTTGGAGTTACAAAGATGGAAAGTTACATCCGGGGTGTTACAACACTCCACCACTACAAGAGGATCTCGTCCCGAGATCTAGGACTGAAAGAACTCCGGATATTCGGAACGGATGTGATCCTCGCGCTCCCAGGTGGCTTCTCGGTCGGAATGGTGTGACCACTTCACTTTCAGGAATTTGATTGACTTGTTGCGAGTCTTGCGCTCGGTTTCTTCAAGAATAGCAGGGGGGTGCTCATGATAAGAGAGATCTTCTTGGAGGTCGATCTCTTCGAAGTTGATAGTGCGCTCAGGAGTCTTGAAGCACTTGCGAAGCTGTGAGACGTGAAACACATCGTGCACATTCGCAAAGTTGGATGGAAGCTCAAGTTGATAGGCGAGGTCGCCTCTTTTGCCAATGATCTTGAAAGGACCCACGTATCTAGGGGAAAGCTTCCCTTTGATACCGAAGCGGCGTGTGCCTTTCATTGGAGAGACGCGGAGGTAGACATGGTCTCCAATTTCAAAAGCCAAGTCACGGTGCTTGCTATCATAGTAACTCTTTTGGCGCGATTGCGCGGCTTTGAGATTCTCACGAATGACTTTGCACATTTCTTCGGCTTCTGTGATCAAGTTGTTGCCAAGAAGTTGGCGTTCACCTGTCTCGGACCAATTGAGAGGAGTACGACACTTTCTGCCATAGAGAATTTCGAATGGGGCCTTGCCCGAACTCGCTTGGAAGCTGTTGTTGTAGGAGAACTCGGCATATGGAAGACAATCTTCCCACTTCATACCGAAAGAGATGACACAAGCCCTGAGCATATCTTCAAGGATTTGATTGACTCGCTCGACTTGGCCACTTGTTTGAGGATGGAAAGCTGTGCTGAAACGAATGTTGGTGCCCATGGCCTTCTAAAAGGAGTCCCAGAACTTAGAAGTGAAGATGCTTCCACGATCTGAAGATATCAATTGTGGAATACCGTGCAAGGAGACAATTCTAGAGGTGTATAGCTCTGCGAGCTGAGCTGCTGTGATAGATTCTTTGATAGGAAGGAAATGAGCCACTTTAGTAAGCTTGCCAATGACAACGAAGATAGCATCATTTCCACGCTTGGACTTAGGAAAACCAGTCACGAAGTCCATCTCGATATGGTCAAACTTCCATTCTGGAATAGCAAGAGGTTGGAGGAGACCAGCTGGTCTTTGGTGTTCTGCTTTCACCCTTCTGCAGACATCACATTCATTCACGAATTGAGCAATTTCTCGCTTCATTCGAGTCCACCAATACGACTGCTTGAGGTCATGGTACATCTTTGTACTTCCAGGATGAATGGATAGGAGGGAATTGTGTGCCTCGTTCATGATGACTTTTCTAAAATCACCTTTAGGAACCACAATTCGATCCTTGAAGAAAAGAGTATCTTTGTCATCCAAGCGATAGCACTTGTATTTGACAATGCCCTTGTCAATACCACGTTTCACCTTCTTCACCATGGTATCCAGGAGTTGTGCCTCACGAATTTGATCTTCCAAAGTAGGAGAGACTATGAGGTTGGCAAGAAAGCCTTGAGGAACAACTTGAAGATTCAGCTTGCGGAAAGCTTCACAAAGATCCAGTTGAAATGGCTTGAGAATTAGACTGTTGCAATAAGCCTTTCTGCTCAGAGCATCTACAATCAGATTCGCCGTGCCAGGAGTATATTCAATACTCGGATTGTACTCTTGAATCATTTCGACCCATTGAGTTTGTCTGAGGTTGAGGTTGGGTTGAGTGAAGATATACTTGAGGCTCTTGTGATCTGTGAAAATGTCCACTTGCCTTCCCAATAAGAGATGTCTCCATGTTATCAATGCATGGACAACTGCTGCCAACTCAAGATCGTGAGTGGGGTAGTTCTTTTCATTGGGCTTCAACTGACGAGAGGTATAGGCCACAACTTTTTTCTCTTGCATCAACACAGCACCGAGACCTTGAAGAGAAGCATCACAGAACACTTCGAATGGCTTGGATTCATCAGGAGGAGTCAAGACAGGAGCTGTGACTAGCTTCTCTTTGAGGGTGTTGAAAGCAACGTCACACTTAGGCGTCCAGACATACTTGACATGTTTCTGGAGGAGGTTGGAAAGAGGCTTTGCAATCTTAGAGAAGTTCTCAACGAATCTTCGGCAATAGCTTGCAAGACCAAGAAAATTGCGGAGCTGCTTGACATTCTGAGGAGGTTCCCAATTCACAACTGCAGACACCTTCGTGGGATTAACAGCAATGCCCTTGGCGGAGATGATATGACCAAGATAAAGAACTTCATCAAGCCAGAACTCACATTTGGAAAACTTCGCATAGAATTGATGCTCTCTGAGCTTGTCGAGCACCAACCGCAAACGTTTGGCATGATCCTGCTTATTCTTGGAGAAGACCAAGATATCATTGAGATACACCAAGACGAATTCATTGGTGTAGGGGTTGAAAATGAAATTCATCATTCGAGAGAAAGTTGGAGGAGCATTGACAAGGCCGAAAGATATGACAGTATATTCATAAGAACCATAGCTTGTTCTGAATGCTGTCTTGGGAATATCTTGTTCACGAATGTGAATCTGATGATAACCCATACGAAGGTCAAGCTTGGAGAATACTTTAGCACCTTTGAGTTGCTTGAAAAGCTCATTGATGTTGGGAAGTGGATACTTGTTCTTGATTGTCTTCTTGTTCAATGGACGGTAATCGACGCAAAGTCGGTCCGTGCCATCCTTCTTCTGGACAAAAAGAACTCCACAACCCCATGGAGATGAACTCGGTCTGATCAAACCCAGACGCTCTTGTTCATCGAGCTGTTTCTTCAATTCCTTCAGCTCCTTGGGTCCAAGCTTGTATGGACGCTTGCAAACGGGTTCAGTTCCAGGCTCAAGATCAATAACAAACTGGACTGGCCGATGAGGAGGCATACCCGGAAGCTCTTCTGGAAAGACATCTTGGTACTCACAAACGACTGGAATTTGAGAAATAGCATCCAACTCACCCTTCTCATTGAGAGAAAACAACCGAATGGTTTCATCACGAGCGGCATAGATGATAACATCCTCAGAAGGGTGTGTCGATTGAATTTGCCTGGCAGCACAATCAAGCTGAGCCTTGTGCTTAGAAAGCCAGTCCATCCCGAGAATTAGATCAATATCAGAGTCACCAAGGACAATTGGTTAAGCCAGAAATTTATAGTTGCCCAACTGGATGGAAACGTCAGGAGCAACCAAACTAGAAGTCATAAGTTTTCCCGGAGAAACAACTTGCATGACTTTGGACAAGACCTCTGTGCCCACATTGTGCTCGGATGCAAATGGGTATGACATGAAAGAATGCGATGCACTAGTATCAAATAAGACTTTTGCAGGAATATCATTAGCAGGAAGATTACCCATGATCACATCTGAAGAATCCTCTGCTTGCGCTGCATTCATCATGTTCAACTTTGCATGCTTTGGATTATGCTTGACCACAACATTGCTTGAAGATCTCACAGGAGGAGGAGGAGGAAGGCGCCTTTGATTGAAGCATTTGTTCGCATAGTGACCTTTCTGCTGGCACTTGTTGCAAGTCACTTCTGAGAGCGGATGATGATAAGGAGCATTTGACCTTGGAGCTTGAGGCTGAGACTTGTTCTGATATCCTGGGTTGGGTGGGTGGGAAGATCCACGACCACCTGAGTTCTTCTGCTGGCAAGGCTGACGAAACAGAGGAGGAGGAAGGTAGAACTTCTGCTGCTTAGCTGCCACTTGTGAGGAAGAAGAAGACTGCACTGCATCCCTGATTCTCTTCTTAGAAGCCTCACACTTGAGCTGAGCACCTTCTTGCTTGAGTGCCATATTATAGAATTGATCAAACTGAGTAGGCTCAACAAGAACGAGAGCTAACTGCGGATCCTCTCTAAGGCCACCTCTGAATTGATAGATCATACTCTTCTCATCAGGAACATCTTGCTTAGTGAAGCGAGCACGTTTCTAAAACTGCTTGTTGTATTCGTACACTGACATGTTGCCTTGCTTGAGATTGCGGAACTCCTCACGCTTGCTCTCAACAACACTGGTAGGAATATGGTGAGCTTTAAAGTCCCGACAAAAGTCAGTCCAAGTAATCACTCGACCTCCTTTGGAATCCTTGTATTGCTGGAACCAATCAGCTGCTTGATCCTTGAGCTGAAAAGAAGCGAACTTGACATAGTCCTCAGGCCTGACATTGCTGCATTCAAAATGCTTGTTGATATCCACGAGCCAATCATCGGCGTCTGTGGCTTCGGCACAGTAGCTGAAAGACTTCGGCTGATTTGCAAGGAATTGGTTGAGGGTAGGAAATTGAGGCTGATGATTGAACTGCCCTTGACCTTGATTCCCTTGGTTGCCTTGGCCTTGGTTGCGCTCTTGCATGAGCTGAATCATCATCTGGGCATTGGCGTTTGTGGCTGCCATCAAAGCTTGCCATGCCTCCGGAGGCGGAGGTGGAGGTGGAGGGTTCGCCTGACTCCCATCATTGCGTTCCGGATTCTGACGCATTGGCGGAGCCATCCTGAAGAGGGTGACATCCGTTAGCATCTTGATAGACAGATAGACAAGTTGAATCAACGGATAGAAATTGCAACATATAGTCTTCACAATAAACATTCGAACAAGGATGAACGAATGAATTCCAAAGCAAACATCACACGTCCATTAAGGTGAGAAGCCACTTGATAAGAGATTGATGAATGAAATAAACAAGGTGCAACTTGAACAAATAAGTGGTAAGGATTACCCAATCACAAACCAAATATTTGCGGGAAGAAAAGCTAGAGCTACTTGAATCCCACCTATAAACTTCCGAAACTTTCTGGTTATGCAATCAGGTGTTGGGGATACAGGGGAAGCAATATATCTCACCCAAACTAACAATCCCTACATCCAGCTGTATCCATCCGTCAACACATAACCAAGGAACCTTCGGAAATCGTGTACCTCAACCTTCGAAAAGCATCCGTTATACGAGTTATGGCAATACTCCCGAACTCCTGCCCCAGTACTGGGTGGCGTTGAGGTTATCTCACCAACAACTGCATAAAAGAGATTTTCGATGTCGGCAAAACTCAGGTATTCCAGAACTGCAACGATAAAATTGTGACGACAACACCTCGGAGCTCAACTCCCTGGGTCAAAGCCACATAATAGACAGGAGGCACCAAGAACAATGTTCTCGTCACAAAACCATCAGAACGATTCCAAGATACCCGCGTGATCCTAAATTTTTTTTAGTGAAATTTGAGGAGAGGAAAGTCAAAACATCTATGTCAGGAGGCCTCACCAGAGCGACGAAGGGACTGAGGAGTAAAAAGAATCCTACTCTCCGATATATATAATCCTAAGACTCAAAACATTTTTGTTCTAGACTCAACAACGCCAGCAAACAATCAAGCAGGGGGCTCCTAAGTCGGGGATGGCTCTGATTACCAACTTGTAACACCCACGATGCGGCTATATCTCCCACGTGTCGAAGCACGACTTAGAGGCATAACCGCATGGTGGTTTTGTCGCAAGAAGGGTCATATTCACACAATCCCATGTAATGAACAAGAATGGGATAAAGAGAGTTGGCTTACAATCGCCACTTCACACAATACATAATTAAGATCATACATCATTCAAAATACACTCATAGACCGGCTACGGTCAAATTGAAATGAAAAGAAGACAACCCCAAATGCTAGATCCCCGATCATCCCGACTGGGCTCCTCTACTGATCATCTGGAAACGAAACATAGTAACGGCCAAGGTCCTCGTCAAACTCCCACTTGAGCTCGGTTGCGCCATCTGCGCCGGTATCCTCGGCACCTGCATCTGTTTTGGTAGAATCTGTGAGTCACGAGGACTCAGCAATCTCACACCCGCGAGATCAAGAGTATTTAAGCTCATAGGTAAGAAAAGGGGTAATATGGTGGAGCTGCAGCAAGCACTAAGCATATATGGTGGCTAACATACACAAGTGAGAGCGAGAAGAGAAGCAACGCATCGGTCGAGAAGCTAGAAGTGATCAAGAAGTGATCCTGAAACTACTTACGTGAAGCATAACTCAAACCGTGTTCACTTCCCGGACTCCGCCGAGAAGAGACCATCACGGCTACACACGCTGTTGATGCATTTTAATGAAGTCAAGTGTCAAGTTATCTACAATCGGACATTAACAAATTCCCATCTTCCTCATAACCGCGGGCACGGCTTTTGAAAGATAATATACCCTGCAGGGGTGTCCCAACTTAGCCCATCACAAGCTCTCACGGTCAACGAAGGATATACCTTCTCCCGAGAAGACTTGATTAGTCTCGGAATCCCGGTTCGCAAAACATTTCGACAATGGTAAAACAAGACCAGCAAAGCCGCCCGATGTGCCGACAAATCCCGATAGGAGTCGCATGTATCTCGTTCTTAGGGCACACCGGATGAGACATCCTACGAGTAAAACTAGCCCTCAAGTTTCCCCGAGGTGGCCCCGCAGTCTACTCAGTTCGGAGCAACACTCGAAGGAGCACT